>NW_004444127.1:4208283-4220363 GCF_000243295.1 Trichechus manatus latirostris | reverse complement strand
AATGGAGAGAGGCTGAAAACATTCCCCTTGAAAACTGGAACAAGACAAGGATGCCCTTTATCACCACTCCTATTTAACATTGTGCTGGAAGTTCTAGCTAAAACTATTTTTAATATTTTTAAAAGACTGGTGTAAATTATACATTTATATGATATAATGTAGCACAGGGTAAAAGAATACATCAGTGATGAATCTACGGTCCACCAATGATGAGCTATGTGATGTGGATAAAGTTAATTTGCCTTTCTGGGTTTTTGTTTGTTTTAGTAAAAACTCAAACCCATTGCCATCAAGTCAATTCCGACTCATAGCGACCCTATAGTAGCCATGTAAAAAAGTAAAAGAAACAGGTGGGATTAATTTTAATAATATATTTTATTTAACCCAATATATCCAAAATTTTATCATTTCAAAATATTTTACATTGCTTTAATATAAATTTAAATAAAATTTTAAAATTCAGTTCCTTACACTGTCCACACTGTTGACTTAATAGGCAATCAACTAAGCTCTGTAAAGAGAGATGAGAACAAAACATACTTCTTGTAGACCAGGAATTAGTTGGTCCCAAGAAATTACTGGTAATTTTATTAGATACTATCTTGACTTTGTGTTTATGTAAGAATATTCTTTATTTTTAGAGATATGGATACTGAAGCATATACAGGGTAAAATGACATGATGACTAAGATTTTCTTTAAAATACTTTATAAAAAAAAATGAAAATAGGAATAGATGAAGCAAGTGTAGCAAAACTGATAATTTTTTAATCTGAGTACCAGATATGTGAGAGTTTATAATATTGTCTTGTTCTTATTCTTGTTAGTTACCATTGAGTGAATTCCAACTCATGACAACTCCATGTATGTGTCACAGAGTAGAACTGCTCCATAGGATTTTCTTGGCTATTCTCTTGTCGGAAGCAGATCATCAGGCCTTTTCTTCTACAGTACCACTGGGTAGGTTCAAATCACCAAACTTTATGTTATTAGCCAAGTACAAACCATTTGTGTCACCTAGGAACCTTATATTATTATCTACAATGTTGTATTTTTTTTAATTTTTCATAATAAAGTTTGTTTTTAAATACATGTACTGTAGTGGAAAATAGAAAGGCATAATTTATTGAGGACTTACTATATCTTGGGGTAGTTCTAGTATTTAAAACTATCCTCTGAGGTAGTCAATACCATTTCCATTTGAAAGATGAATAACTGATGATAAGAGAGCTTAAGTGACTTGCCAGACTACCAGAACCAGCATTTGTTCACACTCAATATAAAGATAAAGATGGACTTTGTTCCCACCTCCACACATCTTTCCATCCAGAGGAACAGGAAGAGGATGAATAAAGTAAACTACATTCAATGACAGTGACTCATATTGAAAAGATCGTCCCAATTTCATGGTACTGTATACAATGTTGGAGCCCGGGTGGTGCCGTGCTTAAGAGCTCAGGCTGCTAACCAAAAGGTCGACAGTTCAAATCCACCAGTCACTCCTTGGAAACCCTGTGGGGCAGTTCTACTCTGTCCAGTAGGGTTGCTATGAGTTGGAATCGACTCAACAACATTGGGATTTTTTTTATGGGTATACAATGTTAAAGTTGGAGGAGACCTCTGTAGAGTCCAACCCAATGGCCGAAGAAACTGAGTATCCATGAAGTTAAGGGACTTTCCTCAGATCACACAATTAGTCATTGTTGGAGGCAGAACTAAACCCAGGCTGGAGTTGTGGTCTCTCCACATCCTATAGCAAGTAGTGTCAACTAGGATTGAAGTCTTTATCGTCTTGAAGTGGTAGTTCCTTTCTGTGAAGGAAAATGTATTTTTCCCAACTTTTAGACATATAAGGAATGGCAAAGAGTGAAGTCCTGTGATAATTTAATAAATTACAAGGCCAATCAGGCTGTCAGTAATTTGGGAGGTCAAAGAGCCACATAGGAGGCTCGGTATATCTTGGGTATAACTCAAAGTTGTACATTTTAAGACTTATATACTTATGACCACAAATGTTTTGTGGGTGTGGGTGTGGGTGTGGGTGTGAGTGGGTGGGTGTGTATTTATTTAGGTACCATACAGCAACTGGAAGATAGGTGAAAAGCATCCTGAGGTAAAGAGAGTAGAGATTATCACTTGGAGCCTCAATTTAATAGAGGGATTTAATTTAAATTCTGGAGCAACTGTGATTCAGACAACTGATGTTTAGTAAGTGGGGAGCCCAGACTGCATCCCTAACTCTGTTTAAAGCCCATCAAATTTTAACCTCCTTTCCTCTCCTCTCTTTCCCTCTCCCTCTCCCATCCCCTCTCCCCCTCCCCCAACCCTGTCTCTTTCTCTGTCTCTCTCTCTCTCTCTCTCTCTCTCGATAATTTTAAGAAATAGACCTTCCCCAAACAACACTTTAAGTGAGATATTTTGTGAATAGTTGTTAAGAAAAAAATTACGTTATGGTAGCATGGGCCCAAACCTAACTGCCTCTTATATTTTTCCCCTACAGGTAAAGTCACACCATGTTTCTCTCTTGTAAACTGCCCAGATTCCATGGAAAATAATGTTACAGAATTTATCCTCACAGGTCTTTCCCAAAATGAGGAAGTGCAACAACTATGCTTCTTTTTGTTCTTACTCTTTTATATTATCCTCATGGCTGGGAATTTTCTCATTATAATGACTATCCAAAGGAGCCCAAATCTCAATTCTCCAACGTACTTCTTCATTAGTTTCCTATCCTTTGTCGACATCTGCTATTCCTCTGTTACAGCCCCCAAGTTGATTATTGACTTCCCAGCCAAGGTCAAAAGCATCTCTTTTGTTGGTTGTATGATCCAGCTTTTTTATTTTCATTTATTTGGCTGCACAGATATCTTTATCCTCACAGTGATGGCCTATGACAGGTATGTGGCCATCTGTAAACCTCTGCGCTATACAACTATCATGGACTGGAAGGTCTGCTCCATGCTGGTGCTGACCTGTTGGTTGGGAGGTTTTGTGCATTCCTTTATCCAGACCATCCTCACTGTCCAACTGCCATTCTGTGGCTCCAACCTGATTGATCACTATTTCTGTGATGTCCACCCTCTATTGAAGCTGGCTTGTGCCGATACATATGTGGTGGGGCTGATAGTGGTAGCCAACAGTGGCATAGTTTCTCTGAGCTGCTTTGTCATCCTTGTGGGCTCTTATACTGTCATTTTGCTTTCCTTCAAGACTCGCTCATCAGAGGGGAGGCGCGAGGCCGTCTACATGTGCTTCCCACATCACTGTGGTGATCTTGTTTTTTGTACCCTGTATCTTCATCCACCTAAGGCCTTCCACCACTTTTACTGAGGACAAGATGGTGGCTGTGTTTTACACCATAATCACACCCATGTTGAACCCTCTGATCTACACCCTGAGAAACACGGAAGTGAAGAATGCCATGAAGAGATTGTGGATCAAGAAATTATTGGGCAAAAATAGGAAAGACCCTGATGTGAAACCTGATGGGATTGGTACAGCCTAAATTGTATTAGTTTCCAAAAGTGTTGCTGGGAATAAATCAGTCAACATCCCTTAAACCCTATCACACAAAGGAACAGTATAATGTAGCATAAAGAGTCTTAGATTTGAAGTCTAAAGATCTAGTTTTAAGGGCCTACTCTACCAATGAGTAATAGTTTGACTTTGGGCAAAGAGATACTTCTTTGTAGGTGTCCTGAGGAGAATAAATAACCATACCAAAAAAAATTATGAAACACAGTCTGCTTCATAACTTTCATAGTACTATTGCCTCTGTCTGAGAAATAGTTATTACATGGTATGGTATGTCAAGCATATTATGTTCTAATAAAAGAGTGACACCAAAGACAAACACTAAAGTTGATGTCATTATCCTTTGCCTCATCTGTTTCACCTTTTTAAATGGAAAAAAAGCTACTTTTCCTAACATCTCCCATAATAATAGAGAAGATCAAATGAGATAGAAGTGGGTTTGAAAGCATTTTGGCAATGGTAAGGAGTTGCATTCGTGGAAGTTCTTACTGTTGGTCCCATTAACTTGGCGACTCTAGACTTCCAAACAACTCCTATTTAAAGAATTCAGCTGGAGGTTTTGGGGCTCCTCTCACATAATTCTTTTTAAACTATTCATAGATGGGAATTACTTATCTTAATATCATAGCAGAAGCTACAATGGAATCAGAATCAAAGAAAACATGCACACCATAGGGATATCTGAGTCAAGAAAAGGGTTTGTAGTGGGTATTGTGGTGCACCTCCAAGATTTCCCTTCAGGATTGAGGTGCTCATTCCAGGTGCCAGATGTGATGGTTGCTGAGAGCTTACAGTTGATCCTTCCCCAGAAATTGTCTTTGGAACAATTTTTTTTTTTAACAGTCTCACCCAATATCACACCCCCTTCCTCCAGCAAGGGACATCCAGTGATTGATCAATGTGGTGGTAAAAAGGTCTAGAGCTCTTGCCTCAATTTGGGACAACTCGGAAGCGCCATCCAGCTCCAGAGCTTCCTATGAGATCATCCAAGACTTTTGTAACTGTATCACAATTCAGTGTCTCCCTTTGCCTAATTCTGCTTCCTTTACTCCTTCACAGACATTGATCTTGAGAGCACTTCCCAATAAATTTTTTCACAAAAATCTCCATCTCAGAGATGTTTCCTAGGGAATCCAACCCTTGGCCTACTTCCCATACACACACTCCATGCTCTTTCCTCTTCCATTGTCTGGATGCAGATAATGCTGAAGCCTTAGTACATGTCCCTGAATAACAGGGTAGAGAAGAGCTACCCACCAACCTGACACTGCCAGGAACTGTCACCTGAGCAAGGAATACACATCAGTTGGTTAAGCCCTTGAAGTATTGTGGATGCTCTGTTCACACGGCCTAGCCTTACTTAACTAATTCAATTGGTTTAGCTTTTCCGCAGGGCAGTTTGACCCCCCTCTTTAAAATATAATATGTGCATCCCTATAACCCAGCAATTTTCCGTCTGGCTACCTCTCCTATAGGAATATTGAAAGTGGGCATGGAGAGAAGGACAGACGCTGCAGTATGGCTATAATATAAAGCACTGTTTGTAATATTAAAATTTTTCACATAAGTACAATAAACCATTGCCTATTTGGAAGGGATGGGCCTAAAGACTGAAGATAAAAGAAAAAGAAAACAAGATAGGGCCTACACAGATCAGTGATAAAACAAGGAACAGAATTAGCTCAATCCTGAGATCACAAACACACACAAACACAAAAAAAAAAAAATACATTATGGGACATACACATAATGAAATACTATGTAAGTTAAGAGAGTGGGGTAGATTTACATATACTGACATTGAAAGAACTCCAAAATTCATTGCTAAGTGAAAAAAGCAAGTTGCAAAACAATATGCCTAGGAAAATACATAGATGTAAAAAGAAAAAAAAAAAAAAAACACTTGTTGATTGAACCTATGTATTCAGTTGTTTTCACCCACCCTCCACAATTCGGATATTGGTCCCTTTGAATGTAGTAAAAAAAGAGTTCTCTCCTGCTACAGTGATCATCAAGGGGAGAAAATAAGCCAATTAAGTCTCCATTCTGTGTGCTGGATAATCAGCCAGTCCTGCTTTCTGGGGCCAAACCACCCAGGCCTTATGGCACTGTGACAACCTTTGGCAACTAATTACACCCTAAGGAACTGAGGCAAAGAGTTAGGAAAAGTTTGCAAAGGAGCAAATTAATGTCACCTCTTGGGGGTTCTTCAGTGCTGACGGAGAACTTCTTCTACTTCCTTGAGATTCCCAGGAGCTTCAGGCAAGTAATTAACGGCCTGAGTTGAGGCTGGGAGAACACGTGCCCACTAAATGTACAAGTCACTGATGAGCCAGGACTTGCTGTTCCAGACTTCCTGTAACCATACTGTGAGCCAAAAACCATGGTCAATGTCACCCTGAACCACCAAAACAGGTTTCCTTAATTTCACATCCCAGAGACAAACAAGTAGGGGTCTCAGAAAGTCCCTTGCTCTTTATGAAAATTGTGCATACCAAGTGAGGCACCTTTTGCTCAGCTTCAAAAAACACATAGTAGGTACCTACACTTCCCACAAAGGAGCCTTCATGGCATAACAGTTAAGCACTTGGCTGCTAACAAAAAGGTAGGTGGTTCGAACTCACCAGCCACCCCGTGGGAGAAATACCTGGCACACTGCTCCTGCAAAGATTACAGCCTAGGAAACCCCATGGGGCAGTTCTACTACAGGGTTGCTATGAGTCAGAATCCACTCGACAGCACACAATAACACACTCCCTACATCTGCATTATTAAGCAAGGCACTCAGTTAACTTCTCAGACCAAAGACATCTACTCCAAGGAAATGTTCTGCCTCTGCCTATCTTAAGAAGCAGCTAGCAGTTCATCTTCATTTCTTGCACCCATCATCTTATTTAAAACTGTTTGTAAACACTACGACTATTTTCACTTTACAGATGCAGAACTAAAGGCTCAAAGATGCGGAGTGGCTTGTCTGTAGTATCAGCTAGTAGGTGGTCAGCTAGGATACAAACCAGGTCGGCCGACTCCATAGCCTAAAGCTTTCCCACTCCACATACCACCTCCCTGCCAGCCCCACCACTTCGTGAAGAGGACCTCATAACGTTTGCATAATTCTCTTCCCCACCCTATCCCATTCCCCTTTTTCACACATTCCAGCGTCTCTCCTGCCCTGCTCCCATGCTGCACCAGGTCTCCAGTCCCCTGTTCATTTACCCTAAGTTGGTTGGAATGTCAATGTCCAAAATCTGAGTCCAAGGCCAGCGTGGAATAGTGGAGAGAGTCCTGAATTTTGAACCATATAGACCAGAGTTAAATTTCCAGGTTTGCCATTTGTTAGCTGAGTGGCTTTGGCAAGATACTACACTGAAACCTGTGAGAGCTGGAAGTCAACGCAAGTGCCTTGTTTTTCCAGATCTTGCAAGTTTTCTGCCTTTGACAGGGTGCAGTCTTACCACTTCTCTATCGCTGTCTATTAGTGGAAAATATTTTAGTTTTTCTTCTCTGACAGGTTTCCACCTTACACAGGTTCTGGCTTTCACAGGTTTTACTGTAATTATTTCTGGTTTTTTCTGATAAGGATTTTACGGGGCTGAGAGAGATTACCGTAATTTGCTATTAAATCACTTCCACTCACAGGTCTGCCTTTGGGGCCGCATGAGTCACATTTGTTCCTTCTTGTCCATGGTGGTCTTTCAAAGTTTCCACGAAATAACCATGCTTTTTCCCTCCCACCCAAGCATTCTGGAATTATGCAAGCTCCTGTGTGCCCACTGGGCCAGGTAGGGTAGATAGGACCAAAGCACAGGATTGGTGTGTATATATATATATAATATATATATATATATATACACACTCACACCCATATATATCAATTACTTGTATCAAAAATGTTAAGAGTGGTACTACCTATCTAGTGGGATTATTATCCTATATTAGTTATCTATTGTTGTGAGAAAATATTGAAGTTGTCAAGGATTTCATTTTACTTGGATCGATAATCAACCCCCATGGAAGCAGCGGTCAAGAAATCAATGCATTGCATTGGGCAAATTTGTTGCAAAAGAACTCTTTAAACTGTTGAAAAGCAAAGATGTCACTTTAAGGACTAAGGTGAGCCTGACCCAAGCCATGGTGTTTTCAATCGCCTCATATGCATGCAAAAGCTGGACAGTGAATAAGACAGAAGAAGAACTCATGCCTTTGAATTATGGTGTTGGTGAAGAATATTGACTATACCACGGACTGCTAGAAGAACAAACAAATCTGTCTCGGAAGAAGTAAAGTCAGAATGCTCCTTAGAAGCAAGGATGAGGAGACTTCATCTCACATACTTTGGACATGTTATCAGGAGGGACCAGTCCCTGGAAAAGGACATCATGCTTGGTAGAGGGTCAGTGAAAGAGAGGAAGACCTTCAACGAGATGGATTGACACAGTGGCTGCAACAATGATTTCAAACATAGCAACGACTGTGAGGATGACACAGGACCGGGCAGTGTTTGTTCAGGAATCAGGAGCGGCTCAGTTGGAGGGTTCCAACGCAGTATCTCATAAGGGCTGCAGTCACCTGAAGGCTTGTCTGGGGTTGCAGAATCTGCTTCAAAGCTCACTCACATAACTGTTGGCAGGAGGTTCATTTCCTCACCTCATCAGTCTCTCCACAGGGCTGTTCACAACTTGGTAGCTGGCTTCCCCCAGAGCAAATTATCAGGGAGAGAGACCAACACAGAGCCACAGTATCTTTTATAACCTAATCTCAGAAGTAACATAGCATCACTTCTTCTGCATTCTATTGATCATGAAGACCAACCCTGCAACAATGTGGGAGAGGAGTACACAAGGGTATGAATATAGGAGGCAGGGATCATTGGAAGCCATCTTGTTGACTGGCAACCACACGAGATTTTTTTTCTTCTTTATCTGAATTTCCTAAAATATTTACCATAAACATATTACATAATAAATTATAAGGAAAAAGCCACCAACTGATAGCAAGGGCACCTCCTTGAACCTATTAGGGTTTCCCTATTTACCTCCTAGCTCCTGTTCCAGGCCTATTTTCCTTCATTGCCTTCTCACAGTCAAACCAAGGATTGCGTCCTCAACCCAGTCCTCTAGCGCCATCTAGTGGCAGCTGACTGCGGTGCTCAGCAAAGAGCCTGCAGGAAAATGATTCTGACAGGATGTGACAGTAAAGCCCAGGATCTCACGTTTATTCTCAGAGCCCCCAGAGATCTTCCACATTCAGCGAAGAAGGATGTCAGAACTTTTGAGAGCAGGGAGTAAACACTCTTTACTTCCCGGCTTCCCAGATGCCAGCTAGGCCTTCCACCCTGGCAGACATCACGAAACCAAGAGCAAGAAGGTGGCCCCTTGCTTCCCACAGTTTTACAGCTCAGAATCCAAATTCCAAAATCTTAACTTTCATTTTAACCAACTGCTTGTAATGGTAGGTGCTCATCAAAAAATAGCCTTTGTTCACACTCCCACTGAAGAACATATTTAAAAATATGTTGTAGGGTGGTTTTGAGGCAAGGAGGAAAAATATGCAAAAATTTTAATTACCTTCTTCTTTAACAAGTACTCTATATTCACTGGGAGATTAGAAAATATTATTGTTATTGTTAGCTGCCTTCGAGTCAGACCCTGACTCATGGCGACCACGTGCACAATGGAACAAAATACTGCCCAGTCCTAAGCCACCCCCATGATCAGTTGCAGATTGGACTGCTGTGATCCACAGGGATTTCACTGGATGATTTACTAAAGTAGATCGCCAGGCCTTTCTTCTTAGTCTGTCTTAGTCTGAGGCTTCACTGAAACCTGTTCACATCGTAGCAACATGCAAGCCTGCACTGACAGATGGTGGCTGCACAAGGGGTGCGTCGGCTGGAAATCGAACCCAGGTCTCCCGCATGGAAGGCAAGAATTCTACCTGAACCACCAACACCCTCCTCTAGAATAGGGGTGTAGGAAAATTTTTCTTACTGCTTTATCTCACACAATAAATAACCCCAGGATCTGTTTAGGACTGCATGTGTTAGGAAATTTACTATTTAAACTAAATTATCTATTGTTTAGAGAGATGACTAAGAACCAAGCTTTGGAACTGATTTCAAATTCTGGTACCAATTACTAGCCTCTGAATATAAGTGTGTTGGTTAGGCATTGTCACAAAAATGCTACATAACAAACCACTCCAAAGTCATATATTATGGAATAGATTATTCTCATGGATGTACAGGTCAGCTAGAGGCCAGCTAACCTAGACAGAGTTTGGTCAGGTAGCTCTGCTTCAAGCTGGAGTCCAGCAGGGAGTGTGTGTCCATTCTCGGGTCCAGGCTCAAGGGCAGCAGCTGCCCAGAGGAGGCTGTTTCATAGCAATGGCTGAAGTACAAGAAGATGCAGCAGAAAGAAGCAAGGTCCCTACGGCCTAGGTTTGGAACTAGTACTCTCACTTCTCCCCACATTCATCTGCCAACGCAAATTACATGGCCTTGGCCAGAGTCCATGTAGGGAGGGAAGAAGAAGAGGAAAGGGAGTACACTTAGTCCACCGTTATCATATATCTCAAGATCACCCATCTCTCTCCATCTTCACCGCATCTACCTTCACCCTAGCTATCATCGTCCATTTCCTAGACCATTTCTAAACTAATGCCTCTAACAGCCTTCTCTGTTTCCCATTTTCCCTCCTACAACCCACTCTCCACAATGACCAGTGCAGTCAACACACTCTTGTGTTGAAACTCTGATGTCTTCTGTTGCTCCCAGGATAACACTCCATCTTCTTACCATGCTTACAAAGCCCTACAAGATCGGCCCCTGCCTACTTCTCCAGCTTATTGTGCTCTTAGCTCCCTCACCAGCTATGCTTCAGAGACTTCGGTCTTCTTACTGTTCTTCAAACTTGCCGAACTCATTCCTGCCTCAAGGTCTGGGCACATTCTGTTCCTTTTTCCCCTCCTCCTGCCCCCTCCAGTGCTGACTTCTCCCTCTAACCACAATGAGTCAGAAGATACATGTTTACTTCCCGTTTTAACTGTCTGTCTCTCCCATAGGCGATTAGGTTCCACAAGAACAGGGATCGTGTCTGTTTTGTTCACAAATGTATATACCCAGGGTTCATTGCCAGCACATAGTAGATAATCAATAAAAATCTAAGTTGAGAGTTCCGGAAAAATGGCACTCTAGGCAGAAGCACCACGCCGTCCCTCCACAGCAAAGATCTGAAAAACTAAGCCGAACAGAGAATACACCAGTCCTGAAACCCTAAAACATCAAATGAATAGATAAAGAACTCAGCCAAGCACCAAATGGAGTGAGAAAACTGACAGAGAACGGAGAGCAAGGAGGGATTCATGCAGAGGTCCCCTACCAGCTAACACAGCGTGGATCCGCCATCTTGGACTCCTATCGGAGACCAACAAACAGCGGGTACGAGAAAGCAGCCTCACGGAGCTTCCAGCGGGGAGACAAAACCACCAGTAATTGGCGATATACGCTTTCCCACCCCCCACCCTTCTTCACCCTGACTCGGCCTCCTCTGCTGCCCCCGGCCACAGTCTCTTGACCTGGAAACAATGGCTGCTTGGATTCCACACACCCGAATGGGTGGCTCTCTGAGTGACATTTGCTGGCTGCTGGTGTTGCTTTTTTTCTGCCTCTTTTTATTTCTTCCCTGCCTCCCCCCACCTCCCCCTCCTTTCACTCGAGTACCTCGCTCCGTGCGCCATCTTTGCTTCTTCCTGAGGGGCTGCAGAGCTCCGGTAATTTGTGATATACGCTTTCCCACTCTCTACCCTTCTTCACCCACACTCGGCCCCCTCTGCTTCCCACGGAAACAATCTCTTGTCCAGAAACACCAGCCCGCACTAGCTGGCTGAGTGCCGTTTGTTGGCTGCTAGTGTTGCTTTCTTTTTTCTGCTTCTTTTGATTTCTTACTTGCCTCTCGCCACCTCCCCCTCCCTTCGCTCAAGTACCTGGCTCCGTGCGCCATCTTTGCTTCTTCCTGAGGGGCTGCGGAGCTCCATTCGAGTGTGGAGCTACTTCCTGGTTTGGGCTGCCGCGCTGGTGGGATCCCAGCGCTTTTGTTCGTTTATTTTGAATTGTTTGTTTGTTTTCTTTTCCTTTTCTTGAGTTGGGAGCCCTTTCTGGCCAGGCTGAGCTGCGTGGCAGACAGACTCCCCTTCAGCTTCCACAGAAGTGCAGAGGGATCCTGAGAGCATTTCTTTTTACGTTGGATTTTTTTTTTTCCTGTTTCTTTGGGGGCCTTTCTTGTTTTTTTTTTTTTAATTTGTTTTGTTTTCTCTTTCCTCTTTTTGTCTTTCTTCATTTCTCAGTTTCTCGTCTCTCTGTATCTTCCTTCTCTTTCTGTTCCCTGAATACTTGGCATTGTATACCTCTACGCCTTCTAGCCAGGCTGTACTGCAACACCTGAGAGTGACTTCCCCAGACCTCATAGCTGCACCGGTGGGATCCCTGGGAACTTTTTGGTTCTTTAACCTTTCTGATTCTTATTTATTCATTCTTTTCTTTTCTTCCTC
>NW_004444127.1:4173398-4207410 GCF_000243295.1 Trichechus manatus latirostris | reverse complement strand
AATCAGAGCAGTTAATCAGTAAATGACAACAACATCAAAACAATAAAAGAGGGAATAAACGGCATAGGTATAGAATCTTCTAATGGAGAGGAAGGCAAGGCGATACCAAGCAATGGTAGACTGCTTCCAACTTAGAAAGATAAGAGTAAAATTTATGGTAACCACAAAGAAAGTTAACATACTCATAAAAAAAAATCTAAGTTGATCCATCAACAGAAGAATGGATAAACAAAATACGGTTTATACTCATACTGTTAAAAATAAAATTTTCACAATATTAGTGTATGAACTCGTAAGCTTTATTTTTCAGTTTGTTGCCCGATTAGGGTCTGTGACCTGGAGCAGCCAAGCCAATGAAACATACTCCAAGTCAGAAAGAGTGAGAAAGTTTTATTTAGGAGGTGTCCACCACCGGGGATCAGACAGCAACGCAGCCTGTCTCTATGGGGTCCCAAAGGGCATGTTTACATTAGAGCTTATATATGAATTTTACAAAGGTTTGAAATGTAGTTACTCATGACAAGGTAATTAAACGAGACTGTTTTATCATACTAAAGAGATACACGCATATCAGACATCTAGATTCTAATCTTCCTGTGGGAGGTGGTAAGCCACAGGTGGCCAGACAGAGCAAAACAAAGTCATTAACAAAGGTATGTGGAAAGGAGATGGCAAAGAAAAAAGAAGGGAAAAAAAAAAACTTATAGGTTCATCATGGTGTTAGTTATGTCAAGCTCTCAGTGGCCCATTTTGAAAAGGGGAAAACATGCTGAGGAGTATTACAGTCACACGTTCATGAACCAGGGAATATCTGGTCTGAAAGTCAGACAAGAATTCTGAAGAGCGGAACAGGTGAAAAGGCTTTTGTTAAAAGCAGACACACAGGAACAAGGAAGTATGCTAGCCAAGTTTCAGATTGACTGGCAGGCATTTTCTTTCCTTCTTTGGGATTAAGAGGTAATTTTGAACCAGGCTAAACTGAGCAGGCAAGTCCTAATTGACTAGCTTAGGTTTCTGTTTCCAGGAGAGTCAATTGGTTGACGTGGATTTCAGCTCCTGGGAAGGTTAGGCATTTACAAGAATTAGAAATTTAGGTTTTGGTTTGCTGACATGGAGCTCAGCATAAGTAACTCCATTTTGAGGCTAGTATAGTCAGGTTGGAGCCCTGGTGGTGCAGTGGTTAAGAGCTTGGCTGCTAACCAAAAGGTCAGCAGTTCAAATCCACCAGCCGTTCCTTGGCATTTGCATCACACATGCCCCTGGCCCCTCCCTGTAGACTGTCCACTTCTTAAGAGCAGGACTTCTGCTCTATTCATCTCCATCTTCCCATAGCACCTAACAAAGCACTCCCAACGGGCTTGTGACGTGTGCGCTGACACTGTCCAGTCTATTTTCTCCCAAAGCAGAGGTTGCGTGGAGGGCGTGTTGCAGAAGGACCTTCTCCTGGACACAACGTAACTGCACTATGTGTAGTGTGAAAATAACCAGCTGGTGCCTTAGGGTGTGAAATGCTATTTTTTTCCATGTTATCACCATCGAAGATACTAAAGACTCTATTTACATATGTTGCCTGTCCCCCAGTATAAGAATGTAAGCTCCACGAGGGCTGGGATTTTTGTCTGTTTTGTTCACTGCTGAACCCTTAGCCACTGAGGTATACATAGCAGGTACTCGGTAAACAGTTGTTGAATTAATTTGTTAGCTAGTTAATTAATTTGTCTCAGACAAGAGGAATGAGAGATCTCAAAAGAAAACCACCTTAGCCTGCTAATAGTTTGCATCAGAGCATGAGTAAGAGAAATGAAATAAAAGCTACTGGTGGTGCAGTGGTTAAGCACTCGGCTGCGAACCAAAAAGTCAGTGGTTTGAACCCTCCAGCTGCTCCACAAGAAAAAGATGTGGCAGTCTGCTTCCATAAAGATTACAGCCTTGGAAACCCTATGGGGCAGTTCTACTCTGTTCTATAAGGCCACTAGGAGTCGGGATCAACTCAACAGCGAGTTTGGGTTTTTTGGTGTGTTTTGTTTTGTTTTGTTTTGGAGAGGGCGTTTTAAATTGTCATACTAATACCAATTGCCAGATTCCAACTCATGGTGACCCCATGTGTGTCAGAGTAGAAATGTGCTGATTTTTTGGAAGTAGATCACCAGGCATTTCCAGATGGACTCGAACTTCCAACTTTTCACTTAGCAGCCAAGCACATTAACTGTATAAGGTCACTATGAGTCAGAATTGACTCAAAGGCACACACCACCACCACCCAAGGACTCCCAAATTGCCATGTTGTTGTTGTGTGCTGTCGAGTCCATTCCAACTCATAGCAACTCTATATGACAGAGTAGAACTGCCCCATAGGGTTTCCTAGGCTGTAACCTTTATGCAAGCAGATCTCCAGGTCTTTTCTTCCACAGAGCTGCTAGTGGGTTCAAACCGCCGACCTTTCAGTTAGCAGTTGAATGCTTAACCATTGTGCCACCAGGACTCCTAACTGCCACAGTACCCAGCAATTCTAGGATTCCCCAAATCCATCAACAAAAATCCCTCTCAAAATCCCGAGATTTGCCTAGCACATGTATGCCACTACCAAATGGGTATCTGTCCATCTGCAGATTGATGCACCCAATCCTCTGAGAGCAAACACAGCCACATGTCAGGATGCACAGTCACTTCTTCCAACTCTCCCTTCACTTCATCACTCTGGATGTGGAAAACGCCGAAGGGTAATGTGTTTTTGTTAGGGATACCCCAACTGAGTCCAGGCCAGTAAACTGCCTGGTTAATCGTATGGAAATAAAGTAGGGAGGAAAAAAAAGACACAAAGGCACAATGTGTTGACATTTTTTTTTAATATTTGGTATTTGTAAGTCTTTTTTAAAAAAATTATTCAGGTCATTTTTTCTTTAAAAAAAAAAAAAAAAGCAACCGACAGCAATACTCTGTACAAGTATAACAAACATTAGAAATATGCATCATTCCAAAATAGTTACAAGAAAATTACAGTTTTAGAGTCCACATCAACACTTCCTATTCATATGTGCCCCCGAGGGAGAGAAGCTACAGTATGTTAAACACACAACTGCTACACAGTAGTCTGAAAACTCAGAACTTGGACTTTTGAGGCAAATCAGCATCAGCCGCCAACACTTGTTTAGCTAAACAAGCACAATCAAGCATCTTAAAAAAAAAAAAAAAACCAGGCTTTTCCATACCAGATGAAATGCAAACATGAATCATCTGCATAGGAGACCCCACCCCAAGCTCCAGGGGCCTCTGACTTTTTGAAGCACAAATCCAGTGGAGTCAATTATGCCAAAGTCTGGCTGGAGGTCACTCTACGGCCACAGTGAACAGACCTCAAATGTCCATCACTAGGTTCTCCTATGGAGGCAAAAGTCTCTGCTCTTGGCAGAAGACATTAATGGCCCACACCAGCTGGCCACCAAGCTTAGGCCCTCTTGTTGCCACCGACCCCGCACTAGCTGCTTCTATGCATGGAGTTGCCAAATACTAACCAGGGGAGAGAAAACCATCCTCACAGGATTCCACTGGACTTTCCAAATTTCAGTTCATTGTTCCTAGGAGGGGTTTGGGGTGAAGCTCAGAAGCACCTTCCTCTTGCCTCTGGCCACTTCACCCCATGTGTCCTTTATATTTACACATGAATCTTCCCTTTTCTATCACTGTGCTATAAATACCCTCACCGCCCCACTGGCCCTGTCCCCAGTCCTCTCCAGGCCACAGAGAATCATCGTGACCTACGTGTGACCTGCCCATTGGAACTCTGGTCCTCACCACCACAAGCCTTCCTCCCAGCATTGCGGGTGATGTCCAAGAGTAGTTGGCTGGGGCCACTGCCCTCCCAAGCCCACACCAGGCCGAAGGGAGGACTGTTTCTGGATTTTGCTTTTTTTATACAACAAGCTTATATAATCAGTGTTGTTTTAATCGTTTGGAGGGCTTTCGGGGTCAAGTCCTTTCCTCTGAATTCCCTGCAGAGCAAACTCCCCATCTCCAGGGCAGAGAAGTGGACAGGGCTAAGCGTCTGCCTGGGATTTGACACTTAGAAGCCCATCACAATGGTTTCTAGACAAACTGCAGTGGGAGGGGTATGGCCCACAGGATCACTGAACAAAGTCATAGACCTCTCCTCAGAGATGTGCATGGGCTGAGGGTCAATCCACCGAATCCAGCTTCCCTCTCCACCCTAGGGACAGCATGGCTTCCCTGATTCAGATGTACAGAGCCAAAGCCTCCTCTGAAGTTGAGCCACAAGGGCTCCCCTAGCCTGGTCAGCCCAGTCCTTTAGGGGCCTGATACTGAATGAGCTGCTTGCTACCAAAGAAAGCCAAGGATTTAGCAAAAAGTGCAATTTCCACTTGGGAAGTAAGGTTTCCCCCAAAACATGAACACCTACCACATCTCCTTTTCATTCATTCAGTACCTCAAAGGGAAAGGGGGACAAAAGACATACAGCACTAGACCTCTGAACTGCATTGAGGGCTGTACGTATGCTGTGGTTCCCCCTTTATAACCCTAACATACCCATTTACATGTCCAGACAGTTATCAAAGTGCCAGTGAGGTGAGGAGCGTGGCAGCATCGGGAGATTGGTTCCCACAGACCAACAGTGACCAGGGGACTCGAAGAAGATCCAGATCCCCATTTTCAGTAGGACACATCTGTCCTAAGTTTACAGCAGGATTTAAGACTGTGGGAAATGGCCACAGGACTCCAGGGACTGGTTTATTCCTTCACAAGTCCTTGTATACTTCATTGACTGTTGGAGGATAAACTCAAAACTTCTTCAAAATATCACCTGAGCCACAATATAAAATAAAAAGAAAAAAATCCTTTCACGTTAATGCCTTAAGAAGTCTACAGATTATGTACCAGTAAAATAAATCCACATAAATTCTCAAAATTCTTGGTGGATATACACCTGAAGCCCAAAAAAAAAACAAAAAAAAAAAAATAATCTACATTTTTAAAAAATCAAAGTAATTACAGCAGCAGTATAGTGAAAAGAGGTTTTAAAAATAATAATTACATCTTTGATACAAATTCAAACTTTGTACACCTCAATTCTGACTCACACGAATGACTGTTTAGAGAGTTTAGTATATATATATATATATACTGTATATATATACATATACAGTAGATACCAATATGTGTCACTGCAGAGAGACTAAAGCCAGTGGATTCAGGGGAAGAAGGACTAATTTGACACTGTTTTCACACTGAAAGTGTTCAGACTGCCACGCTTTGAAACACACACGCACACACACAGAAACACACACACATAAAATGCCAACCTGAGTAAAACGTTACTAAAAACCTAGAGCATCATGAATCACTAAGTCACATATTGCACCTTTAAATAATCCTTACCAAATACAGAAATGAGAAAAAGGATAAAAAGAAGGTCAAGAAAAGGAGATTATGTCACCATAGGGTTCTTCTTCTTTCTCTGAAAATTCTCAAGTTGATACTTAGTTTCCACTCTAACCCAACCAATGGGCTGAAAATGTTGCCAGCACAAGAGTCTTTGGGGAAAAGTAGGAGGGAAAGGGGAAGAAAAAATGGAGCACAAGTATATGGGGGCAGGGGGAGCAGAGAGACCTCCTCTAATCAAACTAGAACAGGAATGTTACTGAGAAGGCAGAACCTTTGATATCAAACTACTGTTTAAATATTCCGTATATTCCAATTATGAGATTCAATACAAAAATATAGATTATCTACTGAGTTTTGCCTGTGGAAGCATAATTCAGAAAAGGCACATGTTCAGATAGAAAACTTATGTGGAAGAGGCACCACATACCCCTCCCTACATGTTAATCATCCACAATTAGGTATTTTCCATCAGCTAGATTCCCAGATACAGTAGGTAAAAATAGACCTCTGATACTTAAAATATATTCAACCCAACACAATCCTGGCTTTAGCATTTGAATCATATAAAATAGTCTTTTTTAAAAAGAACCTGTTTTAAAGAAAAAAAAAAAGAAGAAAAAAAAATTACAGCTCACTTTTCCTGGTTTTCCATAATCCTCAAGGAAAAAAAAAAAGCAAACTCATCCCATTGGTAATCAGGAACGCAGCTGATCTGCTCACCACCCATCCACAGCCCCTGCTCGCCCCAACTTCTCAACTGTCATGTCATATATGTGCAGCTTCACACCCTCAAAATTAGCTGGAACAAAACAGAACAAAGCTTTAAGATAGTAGACATATAAAAACATGTCAATAGCAGGGCGTTCTCCTTTGCTGTGGGTGTGACGGTCTGGTTAACTCCAGAAAAGGTTTTCCTTTGGAATCAGGCGATGTAACCATTTGTCTTTCCAAACCTGGGCCCTGGCATAAAATTTTCATAGATTGTCATTGCTGTTGTGTTCTGGTAGATGAGATCTACCTTTGAGTCCTTCCGGGATCGGATAATATCCAAAACACACTGATTGAGGAAAACATATTGGTCCTGATGGAACAAGGAAACAGAGGATTCAAATCAGCATGTGTCCCAGGGATGAGCCCCCAGGATCATTTTCTGACAGATCCCCCACCCCAACCCCATCCTCACCCAGCCAATAGCAAACACTTCAAGTTAACACGTCATGAAGTAATAACATTCTGGCGAAAGCTGAAATCACAGACAAACAAGAGCCTCTTCAAGATCTCTCAGCTGGAATATATGGAATATTTAAACAGTTATTTAGTATCAAAGATTCAGGCTTCTCAACCAGAAAGACATATTCCCCATCTCCTTTCCCCAAGGAGAGAGAAAGAAAGAATTTGGAGGGAAAAAATGGCCACACACATTCAAACAATAAAACGTCTGACAAAATTTTCTTGGCTAGTGAGGATATGCAGAATAAAAAATAAATTGTAATACTCCACAGAGCGGGGTGGCTAAAGGGGAGTGGTGACATAGAGTTGGGCAAGTATATCAGAATCTGAAGGTAGCTATTAAAAAGGAGGAAGATGAGGTATATGCTGACACACACAGTATCCATGATACTGCAAGAGAAAAAAATCATGGGGCAATAAAATAGGATCCAATTTTGTTAAAAAAAAAAAAAAAAAAGAACCAAACCCGTTGCCAACGAGTTGATTCCAACTCATCTAAATACTCCATATTTGTGTGTGAGTGTTTTTCTATATACATACACAAAGAGCCCTATAAGGATATGTCAAACTATACACTGGCTACTTCTAGGGAGTGGGATTGAGGAGGAAAAAGTAAAAGGGAAAACTATACTCTTTGTAGTCCTATATTGTTAAATTTTTTTCATATGAACAAGCATTACTTTCAAAATCTAAAAAAGGGAGGAGAAAAGAATTTATAGACAGGTATAAAGTTTCTGTGTTGTATAAAAGAGGATAAAAAACTGAGAAACACTCCTATTAACCCCATTGTCATCAAGTCGACTCCAACTCATAGCAACCCTATAAGACAGAACAGAACTGCCCATATGGTTTCCGAGGCTGTAAATCTTTACAGAAGCAGACTGCCACATGTTCCTCCTGCAGAGAGGCTGGTGGGTTCAAACCATCAATCTTTCAGTTAGCAGCCAAGCTCTTAACCACTGTTCTACCAGGGATTCTTTGAGAAACACTACTGTATATAATTACAGCAGAAAAAAGAAAATCTTTCTTCTGACCAATGTAGGAGGTGAATTCCACTCTTTCCACCACAACCATGCACTAATCCCAAAGCACACAATGTACCCAAGCCTCTAGAACATTCCCTGCTAGACTCAAAAACACTGGCACATACCCATAGAGCTCTAAAATGATACAGGGCGATAGCCTGATACAAAATTATTGTTCAGCTCTCATCCTGATTAAAGTACATTCACCCCTACGGCTTTGAGGAAGGCTACTCAATATATTCTGTTGAGACCATACCTCAAAAACACTCTTCATCACGGACATTTCAGGGAAGACCAAGTTCAATGGCCTTACACAAACAACACTGTGGATGTTAAGCATTCATTTTCTCAACTGGTCAGCAGTCCTCCTGTTATTATTGTTAGGTGCTGTGGAGTCAGTTCCAACTCATAGTGAGTCCTCCTGTAGCTATAATAATTTACCTTTGCAACACTGAAACATTTAAGCTGGTTTGAGGATACATTGCTGGATTAGTGCTTAAAGTAGCATTATTGTTAATGGTTGAAAAATGTGTTTCATTAGCTTATTTTTAAGGATGGTCAGATCTTAGAAACAAAGAATAAAAATGGCAATTTTATAAGTTTAAACTGGGAAATCAGAGTTCAGAAACTTGCTAAAATTATTTGATGAGCCAGTGGCAGCAAGTTAAAGAATCTGGATACTATCTTGGTGTCATAGATTGAACTGTGACTCCACAAAATATCTGTCAACTTGGCTGGGTCATAATTCCCAGTATCATATGATTGCATACCATTTTGTAATCTGATGTGATTTCCTTATGTGTTATAAACTCTATCACTATGATGTAATAAAATGGATTAGTGGCAGTTATACTGATAAACACTACAAGATTGGATAGTGTCTTAAACCAATCTCTCCTGAGATATAAAAGAGAGAAGCGAGTAGAGACACACAGGAACCTCACACCACCAAGGGAGCAGCGCTGGGAGCAGAGCACATCCTTTGGACCTGGGGTTCCTGTGCTGAGATGCTCCCAGACCAAGGGAGGACTGACGCATCACAAGGACCTTCCTCTAGAGCCGACAGAGAGAGAAAGCCTTCTCCCGGAGCTGATGCCCTGAATTTGGACTTGTAGCCTAGTGGGCTGTGAGAGAATAAACTTCTCTTTGTTAAAGCCATCCACTTGTGGTATTTCTGTTACAGCAGCACTAGATGACTAAGACACTTGGTTTGTTGCTCCGTTACTGATACCACTATTACTACGTCGCTGTATGCTGCTGGTGCTGTTAGCTGCCGTTGAGTCAGCCCCAACTCACGGCAACCCCATGTACAATGGAACGAAACATCACCCAGTCCTGGACCATCCCTGTGATTGGATGCAGATCAGACTACAGTGATCCACAGGATTTTCACTGACTGATTTTCAGAAGTAGATCACCAGGCCTTTTTTCCTAGTCTATCTTAGTCTAGAAGCTCTGCTCAAATCTGTTCAGCATCACAGCAACACACAAGCCTTCACTGACACATGGACGGTGGCTGCACATGAGATGCATTGGCCAGAAATTAAACCCAGGTCTCCCACATGGATGGTGAGAAATCTACCACTGAACCACTAATGTATCATATGTATAGGATAATTCAATTTCAAGTCAATTCAGGGTCTATAAAGGAAATCCAGTGTTACCTCACAGTCAAGAGTCAGAAAGATCTGGAAGGGCGAAATATTTTAACACAAGTGTATGACATGATGAAACCTTTTGAAAATGGTAAGGAAGGGTGGACTACTGAACACAGATCTTGGCCTCACCTCTGTTTGCACCATTAAAGGCCTGTGCATTCGAAGGTCATACACAATCCCGTACACATCCACGGTGTTCTCATTCTCTATCTGATAGATAAGACGATCAATGGCAATGAAAGTGCCTGTCCTTCCAACCCCAGCACTGAAAGACAGAGGAAATAAGCATATCACAATGGGTTACATCTACCATTAAACTCCCAACTTTCCCCTATGCAGATATAATTGCTCCCTTTCTAAACCAACTACAGCAGGTTGTGGGTTCCTCTCCTATGGAAACTCCATGAATGCCATCTGTAAATACATTCTGATCTCCTCCACTATCACACTAGACTGCAAGGTCTCTGAGGGCAATGCCCAGGGCCATTAAACATTTGCTCATCTGAAAAGACTTGCCTCAGCTACTCAGACTGCACTGGCTTGGGACTGGGGCTCAAGGGCCAAACTTACTGTTGAGTCAAATGCCACAAATAGAACACTTCCCTAGAGCTTCTCGATCCTCAGTTCCATTCAAGAAAGCCCTTCCTTCCTTCTGTCCTAAATTGATTCTTTTTGCTTTAAAGCTAATTTCTTATTGTTCTAGAGCAGGAGTTGACAAACTTTTCTGTAAATGGCTAGAAAGTAAATTTTTTTTTGGTTTTTCAGACCATACAGTCTTGGTTGTAACTACTCAACTCTGCCATTGTAGCATGAAAGCAACCACAGACTATACATAAAGGAAAGAATGGGCATGACCGTGTTTCAATAAAACTATTTACAAAAACAGGCAGCTGGCCAAATTTGGCCTATAGGCCATTGTTTGCCAACATCTACTCTAGAGTCTCAGCGCTTAGTAAGCACTTAGTCCCTTATCCATGCTGTTGTCACTAAAACCGCTGTCAAGTCGGCCCCGACTCACGGTGACCCCATGCACAATGGAATGAAATGCTTCCCAGTCCTGTGCCATCCTCATGATCTGTTGTAGATTGGACCATTGTGATCCACAGGATTTTCACTAGATGACTTTCAGAAGTAGGTAGTAGAAGTAGTCTTTCTTCCTAGTCCATCTTAGTCTAGAAGTTCTGCTGACACGTATTCGGCATCATAGCAACACGCAATGACAGACAGGTAGTAGCTGCACACGAGGTGCACCGGGCAGGAATCCAACCCAGGTCTCCACATGGGAGGGGAAAATTCTACCACTGAACCACCATTGCCTCCTCCCTTATCCATACCTTTCTTAAATTTGTAAATGCCTATTAAATTCCCTCTTATTCCTTGCTCTTCTAACGTGCTCATAGATCTATACCTTATATGTTCAATCTGCCACATTAAAACCCCAAGGACCCCAAACACAGAGACTGCCATCTGCACACCTGCAATGCACCAGAATGGGTGTCTCAGGAGGACTCTGGGTCACATAGTCACGAACCAGGTACCGGAAGCTGATGAGCAGGTCAGTGGTTTCGGGAACACCGTGGTCTGGCCAGGAGGTGAAATGGAACTGTCGCACAGGGTGACTCTCCCTTGTCTGGACCTAGAAGCCAAGGACAGGGGTTTGATTCAGAGAGAAAGGCTGCGTAACACATCAAAAAGAGTGAAAGTCAAGCAGCCGCTCAATACTGAACTGCACAGGATAGATGAAAGGCAGCTAACGGACTCAACATTAGAATTTGACGGGTTACATGCCCATCAAAAAATACCAGTGTCATTTCATGGCACTGCCTCTATTTTCAAGCACCCTTGAAAAAAGAAAAAGAAGCATGCATAGCCTGACTTCCTGGAATGCCTACACAATTTACTTGGATTTCTTTCAGTAACTTTTTTTTTTTTTTTTAATGTTTAGATTTTTTTTTTTTATTGTGCTTTAAGTGAAACTTTACAGCTCTAGTTTCTCATACAAAAATTTATACACATATTGTTATGTGACCCTAGTTGCTATACCTATAATGTGACAGCACACTCCTCCTTTCCAGTCCAGATTTCCCGTGTCCATTCAACCAGCTCTCGTCCCTTTCTGCCTTCTCATCTTGCCTCTGGACAGGAGCTGCCCATTTAGCCTCGTGTATCGACTTGAACTAAGAAGCACACTTTTCACAAGTATCATTTTATGTCTTATAGTCCAGTCTAATCTTTGTCTGAAGAGTTGGCTTCAGGAATGGTTTTAGCTCTGGGTTACCAGAGAGTCCGGAGGCCACATCTTCAGGAGTTCCTCCAGTCTCAGTCAGATCTTTTAGTAACTTTTGGGGAGAAGGGAAGCCATGTGCACATGCCCTGAAATCCAGTTAATATAACTGTTATCATTAACTCCCCCCAAAGCAAATGGCCACTTCTGATGCTACATTTTCTACCAACAACCAAAAAGGCATTGGTTTGCAATGAAAACTCTGAGCACTTCACCTGGAAGTAGAGGGAAGGAAAGAGTTAGGGATACAGAGCCATGCTCTTAAGGTTCATTTTATTCAAGAATAACTTAGGAAATTCGCCTCAAGAAAGTAAAGCTAAAGGGTTGTCTTGAGGTGTCTGTAGGTATAAATTATTTTATTCTGTGAAGAAAGCAAACATCTATTTCTGATGCATAAAAAAGTGTCACCCTAAAATTAATACGGTCATTTTCCATTTCAGGTCCCTGGGTGGTGCCCTCAACTGCTAACCTAAAGGCTGGAGGTTCGAACCCACTAAGCAACATCGTGGAAGAAAAGGCCTGGCAATCTGCTTCTGAAAGGTCACAGACTTGACAACCCTATAGAGCACAGTTCTACTCTGTAACACATGGGGTCATCATGAGTCAGAATCAACTCAACGGCAACTAACCACATATGAAATTTATCCACCTTGACCTCTTACTCACATTTTTGACTGTGAAATCTCTGATGGTCCATTCCGGATGAATAATTTCTGATGACATTGCCACAGTTATGTCCCCGTAGTCCTGAGCCTCCTTGGAGGGCCAATACTCCTCACATTTGGTCTAGAATAAGATTACATTTTTATACAAAGACGCAGATCACACCATCTGCCATACGCTGAAACTTCACAAAAATAGACCAGATATTGAAAACTGGTATTGGGGCCAAATGAGTTCCTTAGTCGGTTTCAGTGAATTGTTTTTTAATTTACAGTTCTTGCCAACTTTTTTTTTTTTTTTTGTGCGTTTTAAAAAAATCCAGATTTCTGGCTTCTCTGGAAAAATCAGGAGGTCAGGCAACATTGGGCCCACATTTCTGCACGGAAACCAGTTTAGATTTAGAGTGGAACAGCTGCCTTATCTGGAGCCCTGATAGCGCAGTAGTTAAGACTTGGCTCAGCAGTTCAAATCCACCAGTCGCTCCTTGGAAACCCTATGGGGCAGTTCTACTGGGTCGCTATGAGTCAGAATCCACTCCAAGGCAATGGGATTTTCTGGTTTGCTCCAAGAAAGAACACAAGACGACCTGGACACACACTGACATGAGGCTGATCCCCACCTCTGACTCTTACCAGCTACCTTGTAGGCAAGTTCTTAAACTCCTGAGCCTCAGTTTCCCCATGTACAAAATGATAACACCTCACAGGGATGTTGTGGGGAAGAAAATAACATATATAGAGTACGAAGTACATAAAAGCTACCCAGAATATATGCTAGTTCCCTTCTCCTTTCACTCAGCATCAGTAATACCCACTTCCACCCTGACTTAAGATGAGCAGTGGCCCATCTAAATTCATCTTCATGTCTTCCATTAATTTCACCACGTCATTTTCATTTGTTTAACAGATATTTATGAGCATCTTCCATGTGCTAGGCTCTGGGCTCAACAGCACCATAAAGCTGATGTGCATTCACAAAGCAATGTTCTTTTATTTCCATAATAGCTTGTTCTCCTGATGCACAAAGGGCACACAGAACCCAACTCTTTCTGTCTCACAAGCAACATAGAGACGGGAACCATCTCTTACAATTCTTTCCCTCCTTCTTCCCTAGCACAGGAACATACTTGGTGCTCAATAAACATCTACTCAATTAAGGTGAAATAAAGAACACTAAAGGAAATTATGCCTGCTAAAAGTGTGGAACCTAGACCAACGCCATCAGCATCACCTAGGGATTGTCAGAAATGCAATTCTGGGGCCCCACTCCAGATCTTCTGAATTAGAGACTCTGGGGAGGTAAAACCACCCTCCAGTGATTCTGGTGCCTGTTAAAGTTTGAGAACCACTGGTTTAGGGAAGGGATTCTTATCCTATTCCTCAAGTAATGAACCTACATGAAAAAATTCACCAAGCAACGTTGGGTCCCATTCCTCCAGCACAGAATTCTTGAAGTTATCGTGTGTTTTTCAATTCTCCTTTCATCCATTTAAGGAAATATGGAACTTTATTACCAGAATAAATCTTATTTTTGATGAAAGTGGTGGGGTGGGGCAGCCGGTGGGTGGGGGGTGGGGGTGATGGTTCCAGGCCATCACATAGGTGGAAGGGGTGGCTGAGACTTACCTAGGGATAAGTCTGAGATTTTGTTTAACGAAAGGTGCAGTGCTAAAAACTAAGTTTGAAAATCACTGAGTTGTTTGAATCTCTCCTGTCACAAATGAAGCAGCTGGTTGCTGAGACACAAGATGGGCTTGTGCTCACACAGCTGATAAGGGACGGAGCTAAACAGTAAGCAGCATTTTCTTGCTTGGACCCTGGGAGTTTTTCTACTGCACTAACCCAACTCCTGCTATTTAAGAACTCCAACTGCAGCAATTCAGGAATAGAGAACATTGGTGTTTGTTCACAAAGAAAGGCAATAACAAAGTAGTTTTTTTTTAACTTTTCTTTTATGGGAGACAGAAAATAAGTTTCTAAGAATAGAGGTACAAATGTTTGGGGGAGTGTTTTTTTAAAAAAGACAAGTGTTTTTAAGATACTTACCCTTCCCTGTTCAACACATTTGGTCAACATAACAATGGCGTACACATTTTTCTCCCAAACCATACGCCAAAAATCTTTCAAAGTGTTGGGTAAAGGTCCTTGCATGGCAATAAACTCTTTCTTGGAATGGTAGCCCTAAAAATGGAAAGCAATACATATTAACCCAAAAAACCAAGTGGAGCTCTGAAGATTTTATCCTAACAAACTGGTGCTATGGGAATATCTCCCCCCTTACAGGCATGTAGTTTGCATTGATGTAGTCATCAGTTGAATGTGTCTGGACTGAAAGTTTGACACGGGAAACATCATCTGTAACATTAAAAGAAAAAAAAACTCATTAGAAGCAAATGTTTTAGGAAAGTTGCACACACGAGAGGAAAAAAAAGAAGTATAAAATGGCAACACTGGGCTTCTATCACACCTTAAATGTGCATAGCTTGACATTTTACAGCCATGGCCTCATACTCCCTTCTCTACTGTTAGGGATGTGATGGCTAGTGACAGAGAAAAAGGGAAGATAATATGGATAAAATAACTTACAGGGCAGAACATTATTATAGCGATTCTTCCCTCTATTCTCAGCCAGTTCAGCTGCATATTTAGGTTGACTAATTCCAACAAGCTTCAGGTCCTGAAAACAAAGTGAGTTGTTCATTTAGTCTTTAGATATTATTTGTTGAGCACAGAGTATGACAGAACAAATGAAATACATAAATTAAAAGAAAAGAAAATCAGTTCAGAGGCTTAGGGTCATGGTTTTGAGGGACATTTCAGTCAATTGGCCTAATATTTATTTCGGTGCCTCTGCTCTACCTCTGTTGTGTAGTGCCTGAAGTCTTAAAAGTTTCAGAGCTGCCATCCAAAGTACAATTGTTCTCCATTCACTGGGAGCACCAGAGGAGGGAGGGTCAGGAATCAGTGGAGGAAATGGAATATGTGTCTAATCACCTCCACGAACAACTGCCTCCTTTGCCATGAGCTCAGAAGAACTGGATGGTAGCCAGCTACCATTACAGAATATTCAGATCAAAGATTCTATAGCTGAATCATGATCAAAAGGGGGGAAATGAGAAACATAATTTAAAATTCTCACGGAATCTAAAATTTCTGGAGCCACTGAGGCTGGATGACCACCTGAAACTATTACCCTAAGGAAATCTTTAAACCTTGAACTGAAACTATTCCCTGCAGTCATCTTTGAACCAAATGACAGTTTATTCTAATTAGAAAAGAATGTCTGCATTAAGCATGGTACACTTTTAAAGTATGTGATCAAACTGACAAAACAACTCAAAAGGTTAGATAAGAAGCTTAGATGGGCAGTGAGTTGGTGTTAATGATGGTGAAAAGAGTTTGGAAAAGGTTATCAAGAAAGGTAGCACAACTTGAAGAATGTAACTGACGTGACTGAATTATACCTGTAGAAATTGATGAAGTGGTATATGTTTTGTTGTGCATATTTTCACCCAAAGATAAATAAATAAATTTTAAAAAAGAAAAGGAAAAAATAATCCTTGCCTTCAAGGAGCCTACAACTTGGGGCATGAAGTTGGGGGGAGGGGTGCAGACAGAAATAACTAATGTTACTACAAGACAGAATTAAACAAATGCTGATTAGTAAACAAGACGCAAGTCAGAGATGAAACAGAGCAGTCGTCTGAGGACACAGAAATCAAGTCCTCTAATGGGATCAGAGAAAATGACATGGAGGAGACAAGGTGTGAGGTGTGTTTTAAGTGGTGTAGTAGGTTGAATGGTGGCCCCCAAAAAGTATGTCCACATCCTAATGCCCAGAACTTGAGAAAGTGGCCTTATGTGGAAAAAGAGTCTTTGCAGATGTAATTAAGGATCTTGAGATGAGATCATATCTGGGTGGACCCTAAATCCAATGACATGTCCTTACAAGAGACACGCTGAGCAGCGACACATAGAGAAAAGGAGATAGCCATGTGAAGATGGAGGCAGAGATTGGAGTAGTATAGCCACAAGGCAAGGAATGCTAGAAGCTACCAGAAGCTGGGAGAGATAAGAAAGGATTCTTCCCTAGAGCCTTCAGAGGGCCCTGCCAACACTTTGATTTCTCGCTTCTGACCTTCAGAACTATGAGAGAATAAACTTCTGTTGTTTTAAGCCACCAGATTAGTGGTAATCTGTTACAAGAGCCCTAGGAAACTAATACAAGTGGTAAGTAGGATTTCAATAAAGAGAACGATGCCACAGC
The DNA here is from genome assembly GCF_000243295.1 of Trichechus manatus latirostris. Classification (NCBI taxonomy): domain Eukaryota; kingdom Metazoa; phylum Chordata; class Mammalia; order Sirenia; family Trichechidae; genus Trichechus; species Trichechus manatus. Next base: position 4,190,887 of record NW_004444127.1, on the reverse strand, counting down.
AGGGGCAGCACATAAAGGACGAGTATGCACAGCTGATTCTGAGCAAGGTTGTTCCCGGGCAGTCTGGGGTAGAGCATACGATGGCCTGAAAGGCAGAAACCCGCCAAGGAATGCCTCCTACAGGGTTTCATGTAATCTTCATGGGTCAACACCAACCACACAGTCATCCAGCCCCAGACCCCAAAGTACCCCATCTAGTTTATTTCCAGCTCATATAGCTTCCTAATTACTCTAGTTGATAGTCCCTTAGCTTGAATTCTCACTCTCTATACTCTCTGCTAATCTTCAGATATCAATAAGATTAAACACATACTCCACTAGAAGTAGGTTTCCTGAGTGGCACAAATAGTTAAGCACTCCACTACTAACAGAAAGGCTGGTGGTTCAAACCCACCCAGAAGCACCTGGCAATCTGCTTTAAAAAGGTCACAGCCATAAAAACCCTATGGAGCAGTTAGTTCTGCTCTGCACACATGGGGCTACCATGGGTAAGAATCTACTCAGGGCAACTAGCAACAGCCACCACTAGAACCACAGTCGACACGGCCACAGTGGGGCTCCAGGAATATGCAAGAGCATCTCTCCTGGCTCTGAGAGGGTCTCTCTCCTCTTACCCAAAACGGCATCATTAAAACCAAAATGGGAAGTTTTCCAACTTTCCAGAAAAACACACTATAAGGCAATTAAGAACACACGACTGACAACCACTTACCTCATATTCTTCTGCAAACCCACAGTTGGAGTCAGCTTGTTGTTTCTTAAAGTAGGCCTCAAAATTCTCCACTTTGATCAACTTGGATCTAAGGAAACAAAACAACTTATGAGGAGTTTTTGCATTTAATAAAGTTCATATCAAAATAGAAAAATACAAGTGGTAAAAAAATTTTTTTTTTTTTACTCACTTTTTAGGTCTTTATCACAGAAAGGGAAAGAAAACAAACAATTAGAAACATTGACTCAATCATGACTTTGGAGATAATAGTAAACATCTTCCCAAAAGAACAAAACCAAGAGTATAATTTGGGAGGGGCCAGGCGAGGTCACTGTAATCTTATTTACAAAACAGTGATATACGTAGGAGATTCGATTTCTAGACCAAGTTATGTAGCTGACTGGCTTTATAACTTTAAGTTCCTCTATCCCTCTAGATCTTGGTAACCCATTTATTAAAAAAAAAAAAAAAAAAAAAATGTAATCCCATCACAAAATATACATTTGTCAGTAGAATATGGCAAGGAAAACAGCTCCAGGAAACTAATAAAACATAAACTCCTTGCAGAATAACAGAGCAACAATCTTCAGATGATTATGGGTAAATGTGTCAATCAGGAGAAATGACAGATGTTCCATAAAAAATTCTTCAGATGGTCACTGAACAGACTGGGGGATTAAATATCTTAAAATAGAGCTCTCACAGGTACTTACTTAATTTGAGAAAAGGACATTTCATTGTTCTTTTCATCTTTCCTGTTTGAAAGAAAAAAAGACCCATTAGACAAAAAGGTTAATTCTGTGTTTTCCCCCTTTCATGGACATTATATATTTACATATGTTGTTTTTCTGTTTTTGATTAGTTATTTATCTCTGCTCTGATCTTTGTTCAGGCTTAGTTTGCTCTTCCCTTTCTAGTCCCTCAAATTGTCAAGTTAGGCTACTGAACGTTGAGATCTTTCTCCTTTTATCATGTAGGCATTCATTGCTATAAGTTTGCCTCTGAGTATGGCCTTCACTGCATCCCTTAAGTTTTGGTATCTTCTACCTTCAATTTCATTTGACTCTGAGAAATCTGTAATTTATCTTTTAATTTCTTCCTTGACCCACTGGTAGTTTAACAGTGCATTGTCTAATTTCCATACGTAATGGGAATATGGGGCTCATTATACTATTGCTTGCACTTTGGGGAATGTTTGATATTTTCCATAACAAAAAAGCTTCCTTAAAAAGTAGGATATTTACCAACAGCATTCTTTACCGAGATGGAAAAACTAATCATTAACTTTATATAGAAAGGATAGATGATCCAGATAAGGAAAACATTACTGAGAAGAAGAACAAAGTAGGAGGCCTTGCATTACCCAACCTCAGAACCTACTATACAGCTATGGTAGTCAGAACAGCCTGGTACTGGTACAATGACAGATACACTGGCCAATGGAACAGAATCAAGAACCCACATGTAAATCCATCTACCTATGGCCACCTGATCTTTGACAAAAGTCCAAAGTCCATTAAATGCAGAAAAGACGGTCTTTTTAACAAACAGTGTTGGCAAAACTGGATGTTCATCTGTAAAAAAATGAAACAGGACCCATATCTCACATCACACACAAAAACTAATTTAAAATGGATCAAAGACCTAAACATAAAACCAAAAACTATAAAGATCATGGAAGAAAAAACAGGATCAACGCTAGAGGCCCTAATACACAGCATTAACAGGATATAAACCATAACTAACAACACACAAACTCCAGAAGATAAGCTAGATAATTAGGATCTTCTAAAAATTAAAGACTTATGCTCATCAAAAGACCTCACCAAAGGAGTAAAAAGAGAACCTACAGACTGGGAAAATTTTTTGGCTATGACATATCCAACGAAGGTCTAATCTCTAAAATCTACAGGAAAATCCAACACCTCTACAACAAAAAGACAAATAATCTAATTAAAAAATGGGCAAGAGATATGAACAGACACTTCACCAAAGAAGACATTCAGGCAGCTAACAGACACATGAGGAAATGTTCGAGATCACTAGCCATTAAAGAAATGCAAATCAAAACTACAACGAGACACCATCTCACCCTGACATTACTGGCATCAATCAAAAAAACAGAAAATAAGGAGTTCAGTGACAAGGGCCAGAAGGCAGAAGGGGACAAGGAAGCTGGTGATAGGGAACACAAGATTGAGTAAGGATATTGTTGATGTGTTGTGAGATTGTTAACCATTGTCATAGGGCAACATTTGTAGTAAGTGTTAAATGAGAAACTATTTTGTTCTGTAAGCCTTCATCTTAAGTGAGAATAACAGCACAATTGGAAGAGCATAGTCTATGTCACTGAAATGTGTATGTAGAAATTTTTGAAATGGTGTATCTTTGGCTATGAGTATTTTCACCAAAAAAAAAAAAAAAAATGGTTGAGAAGTTAGAAGGTTGATATGTAGTGGGGTTGTTAACCAATGTCGTAAAACAACGTGTACTACTGTTTCATGAGAAACTATTTGTTCTGTAAGCCTTCACCTGAAGTACAATAAAATATAAAAAAAAAATGGGAAAACTAGATATTATGCCCCTCCTGGTGTGATGCAATGTGAAGTACACAGAACCACCTATAAAGTATTTTTGCCAATAAAAGTTAAACCTGAAAAAAAAAAAAAAACAGAAAATAACAAATGTTGGAGAGGTTGTGGGGAGACTCTATGTACTGCTGCTGGGAATGCAAAATGGTACAACCACTATGGAAAATGATATGGCGACTCCTTAAAAAGCTAGAAATAGAAATATCATAGCATCCAGCAATCTCCTAGGAATATATCCTAGAGAAGTAAGAGCCATCACACAAAGAGACACACAAACTCACATTCATTGCAGTGTTATTCACAATAGCAAAAAGTTGGAAACAACGTAAGTGCTCATCAACAGATGAATGGATGAACAAACTATGGTACATACATACAATGGAATACTATGCAACAATAAAAAAAACAGTGATGAATCTGCAAAACATCTCACAATATGGATGAATCTGGAAGATAGTATGCTGAGTAAAATAAGTCAATCACAAAAGGACAAATACTGTATAAGACCACTATTACAAAAACTCATGAAAAGGTTTACACACAGAAGGAAACAATCTTTGATGGTTACAGGGAGAGGAAGGGTGGGGAGGAAAAAACACTAACTAGATAGAAGGTAAGTGGTAACTTTGGTGAAGGGTAAGACAGTATACAATACTGGGGAAGTCAGCACAACTTGACCAAGGCAAAGTCACAGAAGCTTCACAGACACATCCAAATGCCCTGAGGGACTGAGTTATTAGGCTAAAGGCTGGGTACCACTGTCTTGGAGAACATCTAGCTCAATTGGCATGACACAGTTTATAAAGAAAACATTCCACATCTGACTGTGGTTAAGTATTAGTGTCTGGGGTCTTAAAAGCCTGCAAACAGCCATCCTAGCTACATCTACTGGTCCCATCCCAGCTGGAGCAAAGGAGAATGAAGAAAACCAAAGACACAAGGGAAAGGTTAGTCCAAAGGACTAATGGACCACAACTACCACAACCTCCACCAGACTGAGCCCAAAACAACTAGATGGTGCCCAGCTACCACCACAAACTGCTCTGACAGGAATCACAATAGAGGGTCCCTGACAAAGCAGGGAAAAAAATGTACAAAATTCAAACTCACAAAAAAAAAAAAGACTTGCTGGTTTGACAGAGACTGGAGAAATCTCAAGAGTATGGCCCTAGACACCCTTTTAACTCAGTACTGAAGTCACTCCCAAGGTCCACCCTTCAGCCAAATATTAGACAGGTCTATAGGGCAAACAATAACACATGTGAGGAATGTGCGTGCAAACTTGAAGAACATGCCTCACAGTTCAATCATGTATACAAGACTAAATGAGCACACAGCCCAAAAGCAGAGATGAGAAGGGAGGAAGGGACAGGGAAACTGGATGAATGGGAACAGGAAACCCAGGGTGCAGAAGGGCAGAGTGTGGACATATCGCAGGGCTGGCAACCAACGTCACAAAACCATTTGTATACTGCTAATGAGAAACTAATTAGCTCTATAAACTTTTACCTAAATCACAACAAAAAATAAATAACAAACAAAAAGTAGGATATTATTATTAACATGGAGTTCCTAGGTAGTGCAAATAGTTAACACGTGCAGCTGCTAACTAAAAGGTTGGGGGTTCAAGTCCACCCAGAGATGTCTCGGAAGAAAAGCCTGGTGACCTAGTTCCGAAAAATCAGCCACTGAAAACCCTACGGAACACAGTCCTACTCTCACACACGAGGCCACCATGAGCTGGAACTGACTTGGAAGCCACTGTTTGTTTATTTATTCTTATTAACATAAGCAGTCATCAGTCACCTTTTATTTCTCCAGAAGATGAAGCCTCCCACAGCCACAACCAGGGCACCAAAGATACAGCCAAACACTGCTCCACAGATGACACCTGGGAAAAGCCCAAACAGGAGGCACGTCAGGAGGGTTCACACAGGAGCACATGCTGCACGAACGACCAGCCCAGGATCCCACGCACTAAAATTCACAGATGCGCCTGGCACATGGGCACAAATGACTATACTGAAATAAAAGGACGAAACAGTTTTTGCAGATTCTAAGTGCAACAGGCATTCAGAGATGAACAGTGGTGGGGGGGAGCAGGAAGGAGTGCTGTCAGTGACCTCAGGGGAGGAAGCAGAACTGAGCCATGGAGGCCAAGTGACATCTTAACTTCCAAGAGGGGAGAGCTGGCATGTCAACCCTCCTGGGCGCCCAGGGAAGGAATAGAGACACTGGGCCTTCTATGGACACAACTCAAGGAAAAACCCCCTGAATTGCAAAGAGCACTGTTGTTTTTCCTCTACCTGGATCCTGGGGCAAGTCAATGGCCTTTGAATATTCACTGAAGGACACATAGCTCCGGGTTCCATTTATGAGTCCACAGTTTTGAGGGCAGTTAAAGACAATTTTGGTGAAACCAGCCACAGATGCCCTGTGAGAGACAAAAAGAAAAAAGAGGCGGCTGAGATGTATCCAATGCCCCAGGCATGTAGAGCTTTGTACTCACGGGGCTCAGCCCCTCAAAGAGCAGAAATCAGACAACATTACCGGTAGGAGCTGAGAGGTTCCAACTTCCCGTTGCGATAGCCACACGTGGTTGACTCATTGCCGACATCAATTTCATATTTCAAGACTTCAGACAAGCCCTGAGAATAATTCTCGTCTGTTGTTATGAGGTATGTCACATAAGTATCTGAGGCCTCCTTTTTGAAATCTTCATATGTATATTTCAAAACATTTGGTGATGGACGCTTAGCTAAGAAAGGCATGCAGAAATCATAAGAAAGTGATGGCAGACAGTGATTTAAAATCACATACATTATGAGATGCATATAAATAATGATGGTGACATGGGGATAACGGTAACAGTGACCATCTCTCAGTGTCCTCTCTGTGCCAGGCGCTGTTCTAAGTGCTTTACTGATATCAACTCATTTAACCCACACAATAATGTCATCACGGAGGCTTATGGTTTGTTTGTTGCCATCGAGTCAGTTCCAACTCATGGTGACCCCATGTGTGCAGAGTAGAACTGCTCCATAGGGCTTTCAAGGCTGTGACCTTTTGGAAGAAGATTGCCAGCCCTGCCTTCTGAGGCACCTCTGGGTGGATATGAACCACCAATGTTTCAGCTAGGTTTATTATTCCCATTTTACAGATGAAGAAATGAAGGCATAGGAAGCTAAAGGACCTCGCCCATGGTCACACTGCCTATGAGGTGGAACTGGATTTCTAAGCCAGACCATCTGCCTCAGAGCCTGTGGTCTCATTTACCAAGGCTGTGGAAGCTTCCGAGGCAGAGAAAGAGGAAGCCGAATGCTTGAGCCCCCATGTGGTAAGAGGCGGAGCAGGGGTCTGACCATTACACACACTGCCTCTCTCATTCAGCAAAGGTCTGATCCTGGGAGGTGCTGAAAACCATCGCAGCAAAATGACTAAGAGCTTGACACATACCCAAAATAAAAAGACAGGAAGAGAGAGACCTCAACATCACTTTTTGAAATTTTCTGCAGATCCACGATCCCAGCCAATTCCTCATCTTCCAGGGACCCCCATTCCTCACCGTGCATGTGATCTCACCCTTAATCAAGACCAGGACGGCACATGGGTTGAGCGACTGAGCACAGAAGGCACTGCCTCATTCACATTTAGTTTACAGAATCACCAAAAACAACAAAACTTGGCATTTTAGACCTAGGCCTTGTGTGAGGCACCCACATGCAGAAAACCTCGAATCATTCCCTTTGTATTGCCAGAGAATGTAATGGAACCCTTTAAGGAGAAGCAGCTTTAATCCATGGAGATGCTCTTTTTAAATTCACACTAATGAATGCAAATCATCTTCTACTTCAAGAGAAAGTCATCCTCTGGGGATGACTGTGACTGTTGTGAGTGTGTGTGTGTGTGTGTGTGTGTGTGTGAGACAGAGAGAAAGAGAGAGACAGAGAGAAGGTTGGTTAAGACTAATATTCTACCAACTAGAAGATCCTGTGTTGTAAGAGAGGGAAAACCCAGTTCAGAGGTCAGTAAACTATGACCCATGGGGCAAATGCAACCTACCACCTGTTTTGGTAAGTAAAGCTCTACTGGAACACAGCCACCTTCATTCTTTATGTATTGTCTATAGCCTGCTTTCAAGGTCCCCAGGTGGCTGGCTCCTAAGCTAAAGGTTGCCAGTTTGAACCCATCCAGCAGCACTGCAGAAGGAAGGCCTGGCAATCTGCTTCCAAAAGGTCACAGTTACGAAAACCCCATGGAGCACATTTCTACTCTGCACACACAGGGTCGCCATGAGTCAGAACCAACTCGACAGCAACGGGCATGGCGGTTTTCATGTTACAACAGCAGAGCTGAATCACTGCATCAGACACTATATGGTCTGCAAAGCTTAAAATATTTGCTATCTAGCCCTTTGCACAAAAAGTTTGCTGAACCAGATCATCAAGCAAATCGCTCCAGGGTCTGAGTACCAAAATGTGGGCTACAGAGTAAAAGAGAGACATATATTTGTATCGTTAATATGTCTCAGTGGGCACAGAAATGGCAGCCGGTCACGGCATCACTCACTGGTTACCCTGACCGGACCCCCCCTTACCCTTCCCGGTGGTGAGAATGAGAGCGTAGGCTTTGATCGGTCCATGGCTGTCATTAAACTCACTGAACGTAACCTTTATTGAATTATGACTGACAGGCGTGATGACAGGGGCTTCAGCTGGAGGAGGAGGGTCTGAAACAAAACAAAACAAGACATGGTCACCCGACATTTGAAAGTCAGAGAAAATTCTCCTTAAGATCGCTCCTCCCCGGAAGCTATGTGCTCGGCTCATCCAAAGCAAATCCAGAAGTAAGGGGCAGAGGAGGAAACTGGTGGGGAAAAGAGACAGTGGATCCCTCGGGGAGCTAGCCTAGTCCACAATGACCCTTAAAACATGGCCACCCACATCGTCAGGGTGGGCTCCTGGCTGCCTTGTTTGTGCAAGCCCCTCCAGACCCAAGATAGACCAGGTTCCTCATCTTGAGAACGGGGGTGAAAGCAGGAGAGTGAGAGAGACTGGGGGGGTGGAACTGTCACGCGTGGACTAGGCTGCTATGAGCAGACACCTGCCCACCACACGGACTTCACACTGGGGAACAATCAGTCCTCTGAAAAGGACGATGGCACAGATACCCAGGGAAGCAAAGAGGAGATGAGGAGAGAACACACTTGCTCCTGGGGCCCAGCTGCATTCCTGCCATGTCCTGTATACTGTTGTTGTAAACTGCTATCAAGTCAGCCCTCAACTCATGGCCATCCTACACACAAGGAAGTCAATGAAATGAAATGCTGCCCACTCCTGAGCCATCCCACGACTGATTGTGGACTGGACTCTTGTGATCCATAGGGTTACATTGGCTGATTTTCGGAAGTAGATCACCAGGCCTTTCTTCCTAGTCCATCTTAGGCTGGAAGCTCTGCTGAAACCTATTGAGTATCAGAGCAACACATAAGCCTCCAATGACAGACAGACTGACTGACAGACTCTGCATGAGGTACACTGGCCGAGAATCTAACCCAGGTCTTGCACATGGAAGTCCCCATTTTTGCGGGAGTTGGTTTAAAATATCACCAAAAGGAATTCAACCAGCCCTCTTCCCAGAAACCAGAAAAGCCCACACCAGAATGTTCCATGGACAACCTTCATGATCTGTGCGTCTTTCCTTTCCCTTCCAAGCTAAGCTTGCAGAGCCACTCACTGAATTAACACAAAAGGAAGAAAACACTGAACTGAAGATGATCCCTCTCCACACACAAACTCTCCACCTAAATTTGTCTCCCACAGACAGTTTGGGTTGTTTCTTCATTTTTATCATTATATCCAAGATTCAGGGAGACTGAGAAAACGGAACTCCAGAAACATCACGACACGGTTCTCTAAACCTGAGCCAACCAATATAGTAGCCACTCGCCACACATGGCCGCACATGAAATGTAGTTAGTTCCAGTTCAGATGTGCTGTAAATGTAAAATACACAATGAATTTCCAAGGCTTACTATGAAAAACGAAACCCTGATGGCACAGTGGTTAAGAGCTACAACTGCTAACCAAAAGGTCGGCAGTTCGAATCCACCAGGTGCTCCTTGGAAACTCTGTGGGTAGTTCTGCTCTGTCCTATAGGGTCACTACAAGTTAGAATCAACTCGATGGCAACGGGTTTGGTTTTTAGTATGAAAAAAGAACGTAAAATGGTTCAATATTTTATACAGGTTACACGTTGCAATGACAATATTTTAACATACTGTGTTCACTAACATGTTATTCAAATTAATCTCAGCTCTTTTCTGTTTTCAGGCTCTTAATTCTTTGTAGCTCGCACTGTATTTCTATCGGACAGTGCAGAAACTACAGGCTTCGGCAACCTCTCGAGGAGCTGACAGCAGTGAACACGTGAGGACACTGTCCCCAAGCCTAACTGTCAGCTGCCTCAACAGAGGCTTCCCGACACATACTCCTGACTTTTCCATCAGCTATTGGACTCCCAGGAGCCCTGGTGGAGCAGTGGTGAAGAGCGTGACTGCTAACCAAAAGGTTGGCAGTTCAAATCCACCAGGAACTGACCTATTTTCTGGAAATATTCTGATGCTCTAAAGAAAACACGTATAGCAGTCAAAGAACACAAAGGGAGACAGACCCCATCAGGTTGGTCCAAGACAATACCACCTTGCAAGGACATGGGAAGGAAAGGACAGCTGAAAATGAAGCAAAGACGTGGGAAGCAATTTGTTTCCAAGCACACACAGACCAAAAAAAGGGGGAAGAGGGGCACTAAAAAAATCAACTCTGCCTCAACAACAATAAATAAAATAAACTATTAAAAATAATAAAACTGCAGAAAAAACAATCCACTGTGCAGTGAGTGTCTACTGTGCCCCAAAACAGCTTGGGAGTTTGTGAAAACTACAGAGTCCAGGAAAATAGGAATCTTGACCAAATATCTGATAATATTAAGAAATTATTATTACATTTCTAAGCGTGATTATAATAGTAATATGGTTATGTTTAAAAGGAAAAAAAAGAGTCTCTATTGTTGACAAATAAAATGATCTACTGACTGGGACTGGTTTCAGAGTAATCCAGTGAGGGTGAAGGGAAGGAAAAGATACAAATGAAACAATCTCAGCCAATTGCTGGTAACTGTTCAACTGGACGCCCAACAATGGGCACACAGGTTTCATTATACTGTCCTCTACTTTTGTATGTATTTGAACATTTCTCTAAAATTTTTTTTTTTTTTAATGAAGTAAGAGAACTCACTACTTAAAAGAAAACATGGCAATGAATTATTCTGCGAAGCAAAGGGACCTTTTGGAATATACAAAATGAGTTTCTTCTTATTCTGCTTTTCCAGACTTCTACGGAATGGGTTGCCACTCTGTGCCAATAAAAGTAAGTATTTTAAAGAAAATTTAAAACAGATTTCTCGGCCACGCTCGCAGACATGCCAGGGTGCCCACCATGCCACCTGACTACTCTTCTGCTCGAATACCCACCTGTGCTATCAGTGGTGCAGGTTTTTTGGACGGAGGATGCATTCTTTCCACAGGACAAGGTGGTGATGCTGATGTTATACGAGGTACAAAAATTCAAATGTGTGACTTCTGCCATGCAGCTGGTGCCGTTCTCCAAGGAGCAGTTCTCTAGGCACGTCATGTTGTCACAGGCTCCACTGCTGACCTCCAGCTTAAAGCCAGCATTGTTGCCGGGAGGGAGGGCCCACGTGAGGACCAAGGTTGGCTCTTTGGGGACTGGCTCACAGCTGAAGTTCACCGGTGCGGCATCTGCAAGGCAAGCACAGCACCACATGAGATTCTGGAATTTCTGCCTTTGCAAACACCAAAGCACGGGGAGCAGTAAATCCTGGCCCATTGGTGATGAGCAGGCAGACATATGGTGTGGTGGAGGAGTCAGAGACTGACCCTGAATCGGGCAACACCAAGCTGTGTGACCTTAGGTCAAGAAGTCCCTGGGCGGCACAAAGCGTTAAGTGTTTCACTACCAGCAGAAAGGTTGGAGTTCTGAGCTCACCCAGAGGTGCCTCAGAAGACAAGCTGGGTGACCAGTTTCCAGAAGGTCACAGCCTTGAAAACCCTGTGGAGCACAGTTCTACTCTGCACACAGGGGGTAGCCAAGAGTCAGAATCAACTTGACAGCAACAAACGACAACCCTGGGTCAGGTACCCAACTGCTCTGGGCGTCGACTGCAAGACTATTTGAGGATTAAATGAAAGAATGGGTGTCAGTCACCAAGCAAGATGCCGGGAAAGAACAGGGGCTCCATGAGCAGAAGCTGGGTCATATCGTGAGTGGTAGCAACTTCACCTGCATCATCTCATTCTGGGCCTTTCAACCATCCTTCTCTAACAGGAATGGTTAATACTATCCCATTTTGCACATCAATCAGTTGAGGCTTAGAGAGTGTATTAGTTTCCTAGGGCCAAACCAAAAACCAAACCTGTTGCCATCAAGTCCACTCTGAACAAATTACCACTTTATCTGTTGTTGGTTTAAGACAACAGAAATGTATTGTCTCAGTTCTGAAGCCTAGAAGTTCAAAGTCAAGGCTGTCGGCAGGGTCATGCTCCCTCTGAAGGCTCTAGGGGAAGATCCTTTCCTGTCTCTTTCCAATTCTGGTAGCCCCAGGCATTTCTTGGCTTGTGGGGACATGATCCCAGTCTCTGCCTCCATCTTCACATGGCCATCTTCCCACTGTGTCTGTCTGTCTCTGTGTCTCTTCTCCTTTTTATAAGGACACCAGCCATTGGATTAGGGCCCACCTTACTCCAGTATGATCTCATGTTAACTAATTACATCTGCAAGGACCTTATTTGCAAATAAGGTCATATTCAAAGGTACCAGGGATTAGGACTTGAAAATATCTTTTGGGGCTATATAATTCAACCCATAACAGAGAGGCTAAGTAATTGGCTGAAAATGACACAGCTGGCAAGTGGTGGAGACCAAACAAGGTTCTAAACCCAAGTCCAGGGCACTTTCCACACACACAACATACTGCATAATCAGTGTAACTGGTGGGATCAGTTTCTTCATCTTTCAAAAGGGGTGTTATTTGCCCCATCCTTACCTCCCAGAGTTTTAATGAAGACCAGTATCACACTGATAGAATAGATATGGCAGTGTTCAAGAAAGACTCCAATAATCGGAACTATGAGCAGAAGTACCCCTAACCCATCTGCAAAACATTCCCCAGGCTACTCCTTGAAAGTATCCTCTGTTAAAAATAGAGGAGTCTTCCCTCTATCATACTTTTTGCATTGTGAGATTGGCAAGGACCAGGAAGGGCAAAAAAGTTGAGCATCCATTTTAACACTATCCTTTCCACCTTCAACGCAAAAGCCAAACTATAAACTACAAGGCCCAACATCATCCATGCCCCCACCCATTACCTCTCAGGCCTCACCTCCTATCCTCATCCTCTAGCTCCTGTGGATCCACTCCTGCCACCCTGAGCTCCTGCTCTTCCTCCAACACAGCAGGCACACTCCAGCCTCAGGGCCTTTGCACTGGCTGCTCCCTCAGCCTGGAATGCTCTACCTCCTGACATCTACAGGGCTGGCTCCTTCAAGTCCTTCAAGTGTTTGCCCAAAAATCATCTTTCCACTGAAGCCTTCACTGGGTGTCCTGGACAACAAACATTTCATTTCTCTCTTCACTGCTTTTCCCCCCTCTCCTTAGCACTGATCATTTATCCAATAAATTTGTTATTTATCTTCATTAGGGACTCTGGTGGCACAGGGGTTAAGAGCTCAGCAGCTAACCAAAAGGTTGGCAGTTCGAATCCACCAGCTGCTCCTTGGAAACCCTATAAGGCAGTTCTACTCTGTCCTATAGGGTCTTACGAGTCAAAATTGACTCGACCGCAACAAGTTTTATCTTGTTTATTATCTGTCTTTCTCATTAGAATCAAAGCTCCAGGAAGTCAGGGAGTTGTCTGTTTCATTTAACAGTGCCTGGCATATAGTAAGTGCTCAACAAATAGCACATCAACACAGCACTAACAAGCTAACAGGCTGTCTCAGCGAGCTCAGTGTTAATTATTGCAAAGGACACAGAACCTAATAACTAAAGACTGTACAGGTCCTGTTCGCAAGGTCAACAGCACATGGGAGGGAGGTCAAGAGGCAGCTGGGGCTACTCACCTGTACAGAATGACGCAGAGCTAGATGCCCCCTCAGTGACATTCCCAACTTGTGCGAAGATCTCTACTGTGTAAGATGAGCCAGGTATTAAACCACAGACTGTAGCATAGGTGGTTCCAACACCTGTGATGTTTTCTACTGGGTTGCTGGAATTTCCACTGATAAGAAGGCGGTAAGTGTACGTGCTAGAGGCGTTATCAAAGTTCTGCCAACTAAAGGCTGCTGCTGTGGTAGTGGTATTTATTTCAATGTTGGACACACTGCTGGGCCCTTTTTAAAAAAAAAAAAAAAAGAAGAAGCAGCAGCATGAATCAGCTTGACTTCCAGGACTATTTTACTTACTGCATCCAAAATACCCCGGCTCCTTTGGAGAAAAGAATGAATAAAACTATTATTTCCTGACTCATAAAATAGAAGCCTTCCCCAAAAGACATTCAGAAAATAATTACACAGATTATATCTCAGAAGAACTAAAGTTTTTCAGGTTTCTTTTAGTACTTTAAGTTTATCCAAAATCTATTTTCGACATATAATTCCCAGTATGTTTTTTAATTGGATTAATGAATAAGAAAAAGAAACTATAAACTACCCATCTTTACCATAAATGTAGGTCAAATATTAGCAAACCACTACCCTCACTGCTATATGCAAAGCTCCTCAACCTGGCAGAATCTTTACGCCAACATGACAGGGTGACCCTCCTCTAGTCTGTATTCCCAAGGAATTAATGGAACAGTTATATTTTTCATTGTCATAGAAACACTTTCTGCGACTAAAGACGATGCCAAGTTCACATAGCTTCTGCAGCGGCACCTCATGAAAACAGCAGACCTTTTGCTGAGGCCAATGTTTTCAAATTAAGCCATTTCAAATTCAGCCTGGAACCGAGAAATACAATCAACCCTTATCCAATCATTTAACCAACACTTACTTCCCACCCTCCAAGCGAAAATGGCGTCCTAAGAGACTTACGTGTGTATTCTGCGATGGAGCTGGATGTCCCTGGGACATCGCCCATTTCTGGAGTGATTGTGATGTTATATAGGGTGCCTGGCATTAGGCTGCTTAGAGTGATCTCTTTGAGGGGACCAACCGTTTTGTTACAGCTGACCTCAGGCTGTATATCTAAACGGTAGATGTACTGGAAAGTAGTGTCTGTGCTCTCCCACTTCAACTCCATTTCAGTTGTGGTGACACGCACCACGCGGATGCCAAACACCACACTGGACTCTGGGCCAAGAAAAGGAGGAAAAGGAAATCTATTATCAACTGTCATAAAGTCCAGCTTACTTCAAAGTGATTACCTCTGGCTGGTGGTTTACACGTGATTTTTTTTTTCTTTTTGCTTCTCAGTAGTTAATAAAATGAACATGCCTTACTGTTGTTATAAATTGTTTTTCAACATTTTTCTTTGCATAATTAGAAGGAAAACCCGACATTTACCAATTCTACTGATTTCCTTTAAGAAACATCACTGTTTCACTGAAAATACCATCTATTCACTTACCAGTTTGACCTTCAACTGTTTGAGGTGGCCCTTGTGTCCCATTTGGTCCTTGTGGAAATATTTCAAAATGATATTTGGTCCCAGGGTTTAAGCCACCAATGATAATACTATGGTTGGTGGTTGTTTCATTCCGAGGTTCTCCAGCTCCATCCCGTGTGGTAAGTATCTTAAACGAGTCTGAGTCATTGCTACTCCAAGCCAAGCCAATTTCCGTTGTGTTGACACTTGTCACTCGGAAGTCAGAGACTGGACCAGGGGCTGCAGGAAGAAAATAAATGAATAGATTAAGAATCTGTTTCTTTAGTAGATACTAAGATTCTGTTAAGGGTAATAGTATAATTTGAGAAAGATTAAAGGTGACGGTTAAAGAACATGATAAACGTAACTTCATTGAACTGTACACGTGAACATTGTTGAAATGGCAAATGTTTTGTTACATACATATTTACCACAATTTAAAAAAAAAAAAAAAACCCTTAGCAAACCAGAAACAAAAGAAAACTTTCTTTAAAAAAAAAGAGAAGAATCTATTTCTCCAGAAGACAAGGGTGACAAAATGCCACAAAATATTCACACTGGGATTAATTTCAAATTCAAGACACTTGATCTCTCTTTTTCTTCTTTGTGTTGCCACCTACAACACAAGCCCCTCAGAAACCGTGATTCTGCCCATCAAGAGAGCACTTGGCCACAGGACGGCAGAGACTGCGTGCTTCAGAGTCATCACAGGAAATGAGAAGAGGCGTGACCCCGCGGTCAAGGCTCAGGCTCTGGAACAGAACCTTGGCTGCTGCTGGCTGCTTATCCTTGAACACATGACTAAACCTCCCACGGCTACTATTTAGGGAGGTATTGCAGAGGCTGCTGTTCATCCCCAAAATCCATTATCCCCTCTCTTCTCAGTTGTAGATACCCAGATTTTCAGCTGGGGGCTGTTAGCTATGGGGCTGTTAGGGGAAAACAGACTACATTTCCCAGACTCCGTGTCAGCTAGATGTAGCCATATGACTAAGTTCTGGACAACAGTATGTGAGCAGAATTACTGTATGACTTCCAAGGTGAGAACACTTTCTTCTGCCCTTTCTCCTTCCTGCAGCTGGAATGTTGATGTGATGACTGGGGTTCAGGCTGCCATCTTGGGCAACAAGGTTGAAACAACAGGCTGAGGATAGTGTGGTGACAACATCTTGGGTCCTGGAAAGCCTTCATGAACCTATTCATGGTGGGTATAACAATAAAATCAATCTGACCCTGCTTCTTGTGTGTCTTTTTCTACTGCAGAAGCTGCAAAGCTAAAAAAATGCATCTCTTAGAGTTCCTTGTGGCTAGGATTCTGGGTGATTCAGATTCAGGCAATGAGATGACCTCCTCAAGTTGTGAAAGTGAGGCAGAGACCTTGCTTCTGCTGGTCAGCACAGTCATGAGGTGGCACAGGGTCTTTCTGCAGCATCATTACAGGAGCCAGTCATTCACTCTGCAGGTGCAGAGAGCTGGGGCATGAAGCATGCGTCTTCCGCTGGTGCCAATCTCACAGGCCTGGCCTGGCTCTGTGGTGGCTACATCTTCCTGACTCAAGATCGCAGCTAGGAACATGTACTCTTGGAGCCAACAACTACAGCAGAGGCTTCTTAACGCCTACCCTGCTGACTGTGACAAAGATGAGGACAGCCCAGGTGGTCCACTTTAACAGTGTTGGTCTAGGAGTCATTTCTGGTGGCGCAACCAAAGGCTTGCTCCACCCCTTTCCAAGGATTCCATAAACCCTCAATTCCTGGAGTGAAATCCCTTTCAGCTTAAAATAGCCCATAGTTTCAGCTTCCTGCCACAGAGCCCTGGCGAACAATCCACCATCTCCATCCTGCCTAGTACCCAACTGCTTTTACGTGAGAGAGAAACAAACTCCTGTCTTGTTTAAGCCACTGGTATTTGGGGTTTTTTGTACTCACAGCTGAACCTGAACCTAACAGAGAGATTAAACAGTAAAAGAATGGTGAAGAAGTAAAAGCAGACTCCATTCTCCCAAAGAGCTAATCCAGAAGACGTTTGAAAGAATGTTAAGATGCACATCCTGGGAAGAAACAGACACCTGAATAAAATATTCTTATGGGACAAGCCCTGGCTCCTGAGTCAGATATTCCTGGGCTCAGGTCCCCACTCCGCAGCTTACTAGCTCTGTGGCCTTGGGCAAATTGTTCAGCCATGCTGGGCTGTCTCTTACCTGTAAAACCAAAACAACCCAAACCAAACCCATTGCCATCAAGTCAATTCCGACTCACATCGACCTTCTAATACTTACTGTGAAGGTCACTACAATACAAGCAAAGCTCCTGGCACAGTGCTAAATGCATGGCTGATCTCCAATACCTTTATTCTATCACACTACTGTACTACTCAAAAAAACTCATTGTCATCCAGTCGATTCCGACTCATAGCAACCCTATAGGACAGAGGAGAACTGCCCCATAGAGTTTCCAAGGAGCG
>NW_004444127.1:4160138-4173298 GCF_000243295.1 Trichechus manatus latirostris | reverse complement strand
AAAGCTTTTTATTTGCTACCTATCATTGCATTTAAGGGGCATTTAAGCAAACAAAGGATGAGATATAGCTTTACTAGTGATGATATTATAATGTCAGCACCCAGGAGACAAAGGGACATGGATATCCAGGTTCTTTTTGTCTCCATCTAGCAATTTGCTCTAGGTCTCCACTACACTCAAATGGTTGTTACAAGCACAGGCTGGAGTCAAGACAGACAGGAGGTCTAATCCCACCTCTCTCACTTACCAGATGTGGCCCACATCACCTCTCTCAATCTTGGCTTTCTCAAACATAAAATAAGATGAATGCCAACTAAGACACAGGAATGCTGTGAGCATTAAAGGAGGTAGTGCAGGTAAAGCATGTCACACGAAGCCTGGCACATGGTCAGCATCAATCAACAATCACCAATATGGTATCACACAACCTGGAGTAAGAGTCACTGTGGACTTACACACTAAGCTGTGCATTCCTTTGGTCAGGGAACAGAACTTATTTCTCTTTGTAAGTGGGCCTGCCCGTAGCAGACAGACAAGAAAGATTAGGTAGAACAAGTGAACTCACGAGTATATGCTTGGAGAAAGCCGGGCGTGCCCTCAGAACCATCGTCATGTAAAGGATACACGGTGATATTGTATAAAGTGCTGGATGTGAGTCCAGGGATGACAACATGCATCTCATTGGCAGTGAGATTGAAGAACGTGGTCTCCCTCACAACTAGTATTTGGTAGGATGACGCATTACCACTGATTCTCCAGGTCAGGCTCATGTTTGTGGCACTGATGTTCACAACCTGGATGTCTAAAACCTGACTACGATCTGTGAAGACAGAAGAGGAGTTAAAAATTTCTAGAATGGCCAAGCCAGAGAGAGAAAGAAGTTGGTTCTCCTGCTCCCTCCCACACTCCCACAATTCTGTGGGCCTATGACAGATACATATTTCAAGATATATATTTTTGGTTAAGATAAGCAGAGTCAGTTTTTGTGGCTTACATCCAAGTGCCTGAGGGCTGTGATGCTGCAGCATTTGTTCCTGAACCTGCAGGGCCACGTCATGTTCTTTTCTATGTGTGTTTGTCTTGACTCCCCATCTACACTGAACGCTCCCTGCACGTAGGGGCCAGCCATTCCTCTACTCCCTCATCAGCCCAATCCAAAAAAAAAAAAAAAACCTAACCCATTGCTGTCGAGTCGATTCCGACTCATAGCGACCCTATAGGACAGAGTAGAACTGCTCCATAGGGTTTCCATGGAGCACCTGGTGGATTCCAACTGCCAACCTTCTGGTTAGCAGCCGTAGCTCTTAACAACTATGCCACCAGGGTTTCCTGCACAATCCAAAAAGTCTTCAAATATTGGTCAGTTTAGAGAGTGGGAGTGCTGATAAACTGCAACTTTGTTGTTGTTGTTAGGTGCCATCAAGTCGATTTCAACTTAAAAAGACCCTCATGATAAGTAGAACTGACCCATAGGGTTTTCCAGGCTGTAATCTTTATGGGAGCAGATCACCAGGTCTTTCTCCAGCAGAGCCACTAGATCAGTTCGAACCACCAACCTTTTGGTTAAGAGCCAAGCGCTTCACCATTGTGCCACTAGGGCTCCTTAAATTACAGCTAGATGGCAGCAATTTGCATGTCAACAGGTCTTTCATTAAAAAGATTAGTACAAGTTCCAAGGTCAGGAAAAAAGAAAACTCATTTTCTTATCTCAAGGGAAGAAATTTAACCAGCACTGACAAAAAAAATATCTACAAGAGAAAAATATTATGCTAGTTCATCTCAGTGGCTAATATGGCCATTCTAGATACAGATATGAAAGACATAAGGTAGCACTTAGTGCCTGCACATCTGCTCACTACATTTTCTCGAGCTTAATGAAAGTAGCGTCTCGGCTATGCAGTTAAAAGAAACGGAATGGATCTGCTCCGTCTAAAATCTCTTCTGGAAAACTCCAACAACAAAATGACTTACTAAGCAAGAAAAAACTCAGAAGCAGACTCACAGAAAACAAAACTTTGTGCTAGAAAATTCTGGCTGAAGCCATTTTACAAAATTCAACATACTTGTCCTGAACTCTATGACCTGGGGTTGTCCTTCAGTGCCATCTGCTGCCTGAGAATAAACAGTGGCCTTGTACTGCGTGCCAGGCTTTAATCCAACAAGCTGGACTTCTGTGCCCCTTGACCCCTGGTGACAGGATGAGGCTGCAGTTCCAAGGTACACAGGGGCAGTGTGGTTGCTGGGTAGCTTCTCTGCTGGGCTTCTCTCAGTGTTGTTGGCTTCTGTGTGAAACACGAAAGGCAAAGATATTAACTGCAACAGAAACACATCTCCCATCTTCCTTCACTTCCCCTCATCTTCCACCCCAATGGCACATCAGACAGTCACTACTCCATAAATATCTGTTCCCTTCCTTCCCCAGGCAGAGGTGCATCCTCCTGAAAGGGCCCTGACTTTTGCCAGATATTTTGCTCCATACACTTACCCCAGATAAAAAATTCAGTTATCATTCAGTCGATTCGAACTCATGGTGACCCCATGCGTGTCAGAGTAGAACTGTGCTCCATAGGGTTTTCAGTGGCTGACTTTTATGGAAGCAGAAGAGCAGGACTTTCATCCAGGTCATCTCTGGGTGGACTCAATCCACCAACCTTCCAGTTAGCAGCTGAGCGAGTTAACCATTTGCAGCACCTGGGGACTCCTTACCCCCAGTAGCCACACAGATACTTTGTGCTTCTCCTGCTCAGCCACCTTGGACCACTCTCCCTTCTTTTGAGACACCATCTTCTCCCATCCCAATGTTTAACTTGTTTTTCCAAGAACAGTGACATGATTCCAATATGCCTAATCAGAGCCTCACTCAAGGAATTCTTCCCCCGCTGATTAGGGGAAGTGTGGGGTGTGAGAAGAGGGGAACTGGGGTGGCCATTTCTCCTTGAGTTAGATGGAGGGAGCCTCTCTGAGAATGAAGTTGAGAAACAGAAGCAGGAAGAGATCAGAGTCACCTCGTCTTTTTCCTTAAGGCCTCACTGGCCGTAGCAGGGAGATAAACACAAGCCAATAAATTGCTCTTTCAGTCTAAGCAATGTAAAGTCTGGTTTCTGTCACTTGCCATCAGGAATCCTAACGGCCACACTGTAGTTCTGCTTCTTAGGTGTAAAATGGGATTAAGACTTGTCCTTCCCAACTCACAGGGCTGACTCACTGAAACTGCTGTGAAATCTGCACATTACTATTCTAACATCAGTGCGGAAGCCATCTGCTGGATATGCCTGCTGAGTAGCCCTTTCTCAGTGATGTGGCAAGTTACTATAGTAGCCCTACTTGGGTTAACACATCTATCATTTGTTCAACTGAAGGTTAAAATCCCAAAGGGCCAGTCTGGACTCCAGACTCAAAAACGTTTCAAGCCCCACCGCTATTCTGAGCCCCAAGGTGCTCACTTTTCCTTCCTTCCTCAGACAAGGATGGGAACAAATTGAAACGTGGAGGGAAGGCCAGCTAGAAATTCGGTGACACTATACAAATATAAAAACACTATTTTAAAAAATACTAAGTCACTGAGAGTCAACTCCAGCAAGGGGGATGGGAAAGGGGGGACCACACTACCATCAAGAATGAACAGCCAAGAGTGGAGTGCATCCTTTGGGCCTAGGGTCCTTGCACTGACAACCAACTAGACCCAGGAGACAGAAAGTTGTAACACCAGAAACATCGCAAGACAGTGAGAAGCAGCAACAGAGAAATGGTGGTGGCAGAACCAGGAGACCAGTGTGAAACAGTACAGTGGGCTTCCCGGCCCATACAGCAAGGCAGTTACAGGGGGGTGCCTCTGGGCCCTTGGCAGAGCTAGGCTCACCGACTCACAGAGTGAGAGAGCTGAGCACCTTCGGGCTGAGGCTCACTGGCGGAGTAGGGTGCCTCTGGGCACTTACCAGTAGGGCTAAAGAGCTTTGTAACACTTAACGCGAGCAGGGCAGAGGCCTGGCCGGCCCAACAGGCCCAAGAGGCCTGAGGAGCCAAAGGGCCGAAGGCCAGGGAGAGGCCTGCCTGCAGGCACAGCCGAGAAGCTGTCCTGATGGAAGAACTATATCCTGAGCGTTCCTGATCCTGAATTACAACCTGTTACTTCCTTAATAAACCCCATAGCCATGAGCATGGTCTGAGTTTTGTGTGTCCATTGCAATGAATTACCAAACCCTAGCACAGGATTAGAGAGTGCCGTGGGAGGGACGGCTGGTGTAGGAACCGATAAAAGAGTTGGAGAGAGGAGGCATGTCTGACCTTTCCTTCACAGCAGTCAGCCTTGGGCTGTTGATGCTGATAATGATTCCCGCTTCTTCCCCTGATGAAGTTAGACGAGGTCAGGTGTTGCCGCCACACCATTTTTACAGCTGGCACCATTTTTTTTTTACAGAAGCACATTTTTGTTACTTACCTACGCCATCTTCTGGGTCTTTCTGTGTCTCATTTGATACTACTGGAGGCGGGGGGAACTGGTATCGATTCCCTGGCTCCAGGTCTGAAATATTGAACACTGAGTCTTGAGTCGAATCCTTTTGGCTTCCAATACTTTCAAGGAGCATCCGGCATTTGGCAGTGCCATTATCACTACACCAGGTAAGAGTAACCTTCGTTGTCCCCATGAAGGTGACATGAAGACCAGAGACTGGATTAGGCTCTATTATAAAAACAGACATTGGGCATTAATGACACAAGATGTTTGTAGTCACCTTTTGTTAAGAACGACTGGAGACAGTGGTGTTTCATTGTACTCATTAAAATACGTCCTTTACATCAGAGTCCACTGTATTTCTATCATTTCACATGGGGAAAATATATCATTATGCAGAAAAGAAGAGAAACAATAAATACTGTGAAAAAAAATTCTAAGTTTTGCTTTATGAAAAGAGAGTTCTCTTGCCCATGACACTAAAGGTTATCTTATTAAATGTTAGAAACTTATATGCTGTAGAATCGTATGTATCTCATTTTTAAAGCTTATAGTTAGGCTTTAAACTGTAACTAATCCTTAGAAGCAGTTTGTCTAGTTCTGGAAACCATGGTGGGTCAGTGTTCGAATCTACCAGGAGCTCCTTGGAAACTCTGTGGGGCAGTTCTCCTCTGTACTGTAGGGTCGCTATGAGTCGGAATTGACTCGGTGGCAACGGGTTTGGTTTTTCATTTGGTGTCTAGTTTCACATAATTGTACTTAGGTGATCAGGCTCACTAAAACACGTGAAAACTTGTTCTTTCAGAAAACACTCGAAGGTTAAATGAATATGTCGTGTTTCCAAGACTCCACAGGTCTTACAACCATGGCTCACTGCTCTTATGATTGTCTTAGTAAGGTTCCTATTTAAGCTTTGATCATGTTTGAGTAATCCTGCTCTCTTATAAGATTTATGCACTCTGACATAATCAACAACCAATCAAAATTTTTGGTTCTAAGTTCCTGATATGTATAAGTACCCTGAAAATCTGAATTAATTGGAGCACTGATTTACTCAGTAATGACATGCTGCCCAACTTTAAAGTTGTCTATTAAACCTGCACAGAAATCTTTTAATGGTGTTCTGAGTTATTTATATTCAGCAATCTTAAAGCCAAAAATGTTTCACTATCTATATTTTTTTCCAACACTAACCCCCACAGTGGTTTGAAATACTTTTAAATTGCTTCTTTAAACAGTGAAGTTTAATCATATTTCTTTTAGATATGGGAACAAAGCATCAAGTAAGGTGATTGTTTGCTAAGTCTAATGATCTCAATTCAAGATAAATGCAACCTGCGATCTGCAGATGGTACAATCTTGCTGAAAGTGAAGAGGGCTTGAAGCACTTACTGATGAAGATCAAAGACTACAGCCCTCAGTATGGATTACACCTCAACATAAAGAAAACAAAAACCTTCACAACTGGACCAAAAAGCAACATCACGATAAACAGAGAAATGACTGAAGTTGTCAAGGATTTCATTTTACTTGGATCCACAATCAACACCCATGGAAGCAGCAGTTAAGAAGTCAAACGAAGTATTGCACTGGGTAAATTCTGCTGCAAAGGATATCTTTCAAGTGTTAAAAAGCAAAGATGTCACTTTTGAGGACTAAGGTGCACCTGACCCAAGCCATGGTATTTTCAATCGCATCATATGCATGCAAAAGCTGGACAACGAATAACCAAGACCAAAGAAGAATTGATGCATTTGAATTATGGTGTTGGCGAAGAATATTGAATATACCATGGACTGCCAGAAGAATGAACAAATCTGTCTTGGAAGAAGTACACCCAGACAGCTCCTTAGAAGCAATGATGGCGAGACTTCATCTCATATACTCTGGACATGTCATCAGGAGGGATCAGTCCCTGGAGAAGGACATCATGCTTGGTAAAGTAGAGCGTCCACGAAAGAGAGGAAGACCCTCAACAAGATGGACTGACACAGTGGCCGCAACAATGAGCTCAAGCATAACAACGATTATGAGGATGGCGCAGGACCAGGCAGTGTTATGTTGTGTTGTACATGGGGTCGCTATGAGTTGGAACCAACTTGATGGCACCTAACAACAACAACAAAGGAGCACGTGGAGAGCAGACCAATGACTCAAAGCTGACTATAAAGACTGGGTCAAAAGCATACTTTTTTTAAGTCACACTGCCACACAATTTTTTCCTTGCTTTTCTCAGTAAGTTTTCTGTCTGGAAAAGAGACATTGTCTCGAAGATTTTCTGTTGGCCAAAGATGGTATATACCTTGTACCCTGTAACTTAGCTCATTATTTTTTGTTTTGTTTTGTTTTATTTTGTTTTTTTAAGAGAAACTCCTCTAATGACTTCTAATGTTGTTCTAGCGTACTTACATATGATCTCAGTACTGGAAAGGAGATGGAGGCAAAGAACAGAACACAGGACTAAGACTAAAAATCAATAAAAGGTATAAAATATACTCAAGATTCAAGAAGCAACAAGACACTCTGAGCACTGGACTGGCAACCTGGACCGCTAGACTCCTAACTGACCCGGTGACTGGAACAAACCACTTGTGACACATCAACCCCCAAACCCCAGAGTCTGCTCTTCCTAATCTAGCAAATGAGTGTTTCCCTAAGGGTGGCGTGCATACCCCAGGTGGTAAGCAACATGAGTTTAGATGATGCCAAGAACACATATTTTGGTTTGTAATCATTTCTTTCTTTTAATATGTATTAGGAAAATGTACCAAGCACAAACCCACTAATATTGTTTGTTCTTTAAATAATCTTTTTATTTAAACTCAAGCAGCCCCGGTGGCACAGTGGTTAAGTACTCAGCTGCTAACCAAAAGGTCAGTGGTTCTAATCCACCCGCCACTCTGTGGGAGAAAGATGTGGCAATCGGCTTCCATAACGTACAGCCCTTGGGGTTATAGTGAGGACAGCTAAGCACACGGTACATGCTCAATAAATAGCAGCTGATGAGCTCTGCTCTGAAAAGGCCCTGTCCCTAGGGGCTTTCGGAGGAGTAAGGATGCTTGGCTCACGTTCTGGGTGCCACCTGCCACATCATCACCTCCTGCTTCCTACAATCGCCAACTGTTCATCACCTTGTCCCCATCACCATTTTAAAATTCTCTGTTCTTTTTCATCCTTACTTCTCTTCCTTCTTCTCTCTGTCTTCTCCCTTTTTTCCCCTCTCTTTCACAATTCAGTATAAAAAATCTTTGTGTGTGTGTTTTCCTGTCTTTCTCTCTAAAACTGTGCTCTGAGGGGCTGCAGGAGTTTCTAGAAGGTTCGTGTGACACCTCTCCCCCCCGCCATGGCTCTGATCTCTATCTTTTATTTATTGGGCTTCTGGCCAAGATTTTGTTTAAAGAAAGTTTCCTGGTTAAAAAAATGTTGAAAACCACTGATGCAGTATTTGCCTGCTCTACACCCAGAGGACACTGTGCTAGGCGCTCACTTCAAACCTTGGGTTCAGCAGGTCAGGCTACCCTTCAGAGAACGCTAAGACCACACCCCACAGGTCAGTAAATCAATGGAGGGCATGAACTCTTTTTTTTATTTCTTGGTTCTTCTCAGCTTAGAAAAAGAAAAAATAAAGAGCTAAACCTGCACCTATACCAGGTTGCATAAGGTTTTTTAAAAAAAAAAATAAACAAACCAACCAACCTGTTGCCATCGAGTTGATTCCAACTCATAGTGACCCTATAGGACAGAGCAGAACTACCCCACAGGGTTTCCAAGGAACGCCGGGTGGATTCAAACTGCCGACCTTTCAGTTAGCTGCTGAACTCTTAACCACTACGCCACCAGGGTTTCCAAGGTATCGGTATCTAAGCTAAATGCATTTGTAATTGAATGTCATTGGGCTCTGATTTCATTCAAAACACACATTCCTCTATCAAGTGAACCGACTGTCATCCCCAACAGAAACTCCTCGGAATATAAACACAGCATCAGTTTTCAAGGGGAGCTTTAAGAAAGGTTAGTAATTACTGAAACCATCAAGACACGGTTTCAATGTGGCCTCCACTCCCAACTCTTAGCAGACAAGTAGGTAAAAATCAATAACAACAGAAGATTTGTAGAACCAAAGAGTTGGGCACAGTTAAAACTTCTCTAAACACGCAAGATCTAAATAATGAATGATCTGGCCACCTGAACTCCTGGGCTTGAAACAATGTTGTTCATTTTCTTCCCTTCCATAGTTAATGAAACCCAATCTCTTTCCAACAGGACGCTGGAAAACACAAGGCTCTAGGATACAAGACAATAAGGAATGGTTCGTGGTCACCCCTGGGAGCCAGTGAACTTAACATATTGTTACATTGATGACCATAGGTTCTCCCTGAGTCCTATTGACTATTTCTGGAGTGATGGAGAATGTATATGAAGTTGCTGGATTTAAGTCTGTGATGCTACAATTTGTTTGATTTGCAACAAGTATCAGCCGCTCATTGTCCATCTCATTCTTTATTCTGTACATGTACTCAGAAGCAGCTGCATCATTTTCTTTCCAGGTTAGGATCACATTGGTTGGACTGATGGAAACAGCTTTAATGACAAACACAGGACTGGGACCTATTTAATGTTTCCAAGGGAAAAAACAAAAAAGGGAAGGGGACAATTATATAAAATTATTTTTAAAAGAAATGGAAGAGTGAGGTTTACTCTGTGTATCTACTTTCCAGAAGAGAATTTCACAGTCATAGAGTTGTATTTCTCTTTAGTTGCCTCCTATACTTTCCTCTGACAAAATACACTTAAATACACATACATGCATGTATGTGGGTGTGTCAGTGAAACAAGAGGCTAAACAGAGGCAAAACTGACAGAGTTGGCCATACTGGATGTGACTTGAACACAGGTTAAATCTGTAGAGAAGCCTGTATAATAAGAGACCTAAGACATAAAATGAGTCTATCTCCCCAATTCTCAGGAAACTGCATGTGGAACAGCGCTATATAATACAGAAGCACACGTGAACTTTTTCTCCAAAACCTGTTATCGAAAGGAAATTCAGCATAGAGAGGAAAAACGTGGAACAGAACATCAAATTCCAGGGGGAAAAAAAAAACCAGACCTACTGGACTAGTTGAAACTGGAGGACTCCCTGAGACTATTACCCTGAGATACTCTTCAAACCTTGAAGCGAAACTAAACCGAGGTCACCTTATTAAGTAACAAGTTGGCTCAAAAAAAAAAACGAATATCATCCATAAGTACTGTGGCTCCTTAAAAAAATCACCTATGTGAGACCAAACAGTCAACGAGTACTTTAAAACAAAGATGAGAATGTAAGGGGGCAGGGAAACTAGATTAAAGGAAATGGAACAACCAGAATGGAAATAGGGAGAATGTTCCCGCATTAGGAAGAATGTAGCCAACGTCACTGAACAACTTGTGTAGAAATTATTGAATGGGAACTTAAACTGATGTGTAAACCTTTACCAAAAACACAATAAAATATTATTTTAAAAAATAAAGGAAACTCAGCATAAAGATGGCATAGGACAGAATGGCATACAGAGAAAAGGACTGGTCTTGGAATCCAGGCCTGGACATAAATACCAGCTATGCCCCTTAGCTGACTGATCTGGAATTGGTCCCTTAGAACTTCTGAGTCTCGGGTTCCTCTGTTGACAGCTCTAACACATTATTCTAAATATAAAGATTATAACTGAGGCACCACGATGTGGTGGACACGATGGATGTATGTATGTAAAGAAACTGAGGTCCAAAAGGATGAGTTTCCCAGGGTTGTAAGCTAGAAACTGGGCAAAAAGAAAAATATACAGAAAAGATGTTATAAACTACCCATGTTTACCATAAATGAAGGTCAATTATTAGCAAAACACCTCCTTCAATGTTATATGCAAAACTCCTCAACCTGGCAGAATCTTTATGCCAACATGACAAGGTGACCCTCCTCAAGTCTGTATTCCCAAGCAATTAGTGGAACAGTTATGTTTTTCCATTGTCACAGAATCACTTTCTGCTTCTAAAGATGATGTCAAGTTCACATGGCTTCTGCATCTGCGCCCCATGAAAGCAGCAGACGCTTTACTGAGGCCAGTGTTTTCAAATTGAGCCATTCCAAATTCAGCCCAGAACCCAGAAATACAATCAACCCTTATCCGATCATTTAACCAACACTTAATTCCCACCCGCCAAGCGAAAATGGCGTCCTAAGAGACTTACGTGTGTATTCTGCAATGAAGCTGGATTTCCCCGGGACATTGCCCATTTCTGGAGTGATTGTGATGTTATATAGGGTGCTCGGCATTAGGCTGCTTGGAGTGATCGCTTTGAGGGGACCGACCGTTTTGTAAGAGCTGACCTTAGACTGTGTACCTAACTGGTAGGTGTACTGGGAAGCAGTATCTATGCTCTGCCACTTTAGCTCCATTTCAGGTGGGGTGACACGCACCATGGGGATGTCAGACACCGCACTGGACTCTGGGCCAAGAAAAGGAGGAAAAGGAAATCTATTGTCAACTGTCATAAAGTCCAGCTTATTTTCAAAGTGATTATCTCTGGCTGGTGGTTTACATGTGATTTTTTTTTCTTTTTGCTTCTCAGCATTTAACAAAATGAACATGCATTCCTGGTGTTATAAATTTTTTTTCAACATTTTTCTTTGGATAATTGAACGGAAAACCTGACATTTACCAATTCCACTGATTTCCTAAGAAACATCACTGTTTCACTGAAGATACCATCTGTTCACTTACCAGTTTGACCTTCAACTGTTTGAGGTGGCCCTTGTGTCCCATTTGGTCCTTGTGGAAATATTTCAGAACGATGCGTGGTCCCAAGGCTTAAGCCACCAGTGATAATACTATGGTTAGTGGTTGTTTCATTCCGAGGTTCTCCAGCTCCATCCCGTGTGGTAAGTATCTTAATGGAGCCCGAGTCATTGTTACTCCTAGTCAAGCCAATTTCCGTTGTACTGACACTTGTCACTCGAAAGTCAGAGACTGGACCAGGGGATGTGGGAAGAAAATAAATGAATAGATTAAGAATCTGTTTCTTTAGTAGATACTAAGCTTCTGTTAAGGGTAATGGTATAATCTGAGAAAGATTAAAGGTGATGGTTAAACAACATGATGAACGTAATGTCACTGAACTATGCATGTGAAGATTGTTGAAATGGCAAATGTTTTGTTACATATATATTTACCACAATTAAAAAAACATAAATAAAAAAAAAACTCTTAGCACACCAGAAACAAAAGAAAACTTTCTTTTACAAAAACAAAGAATCTTATTTCTCCAGAAGACAGGAGTGAGGAAACTTCATATTTATTTACCAAACTGGTTAACAAAGAAGAAAAGGCAACTCTTCCCATTGTTTGTACAAGCTCTGCATAATTACTGTTATTAACTGAGATTTGCTTCATTAAGAGGTTTCAGCAAGATCTGCCCCCTTTGTATGGCACTGTGAGAACAATTCAATTATTTATCTCCATGGTTCACAGACTTTGGGATTTCACCAATCAGAAAAAAGCCCCCAAATTTTGGGAACTGACAAATTTGAGGGGACTGATAAAAGCTACCAATTTTTATTTTTCCCCCAAAACATACACTTAAAAACAAAACTACCAACTGTTATCATCTTTATTTCTTATAGAAATGTTCTATCACCAAAAAAAAATTAGTAAAGATGTAATCCCAGAACGGACAGTGCTTTCAACTCAACATATTTAGCTCCGTGAAAAACTCACTATCATATCCTTATTTTTGTCATTTTACTATAAACCAAGGGGGACTTAGACCAGCACCAGTCAGCAACTGGGAAGCATCCCTCCACAAAAGCAAAATATACAGGAGACTATCTCTGGTTTCCCAAAGGTTATATTAACCCTGCAAACCATTTTAAAATATACGAGACAATGCAGCAATGCAATTAAATACTTATGGTATAACAGCACATAAAACAAATATAAATTATACTGCATTAGAGTTTCAACTAAGTAAAAAAAAAAAAACTATAGATTTAGATTGGAGGGATCACAACAAATATAAATACTTTATTCATCAGGGTAGAACAACTTATTGAACTTTCTCTTTCATTCGATGTCCCCATCTTCACCTCACCTCCAAAGAGGAACTAGAAACAAGTGGGTTTTAACAAAGTTGCATTTTCTGTGATTTTCACATTGTTGTGAATGCTTCTCTGTGTCCATTAGGGGGCAGCAGAGAACAACACAAGAAGGGAGAGGAAAAATGGTACTCACCATCACCTGTGCACGCAATCTGGAACAGAAAAAGAAAACGGGAAGTCAGCAGATTCATTCAGCCACGGAAAATGCAAAACAGGATTTAATAACGGGGCAGGGTGTTAAAAAGTACCTTAGGCAAATGCCCGCTGGCCAGGATTGGGATGTAAGGACAGAGACTACAGGGATTCAGTCTAACACGTGTCAATCACAAACAACGGATTGACTCCATAGTATGGAGGCAGACTGCTGTCTGCTACCCAGTGTCCTTCCTCACAGACACGTCCAGCCCCTGTGGTCAGCTCCCTGTGGTCAGCACCCAGCTGAGGTGAAAGAACACAGAAGCAGTCAAGATCCCAGAGGCCAGAGGACAGGAGACTGAGACCATCACACCCCTCCCCAGGGCCATTTTCACATCGCTATGGCAGGGTGTAAAGCCAGGTGTGCTGCAGGAGAAA
>NW_004444127.1:4037465-4160038 GCF_000243295.1 Trichechus manatus latirostris | reverse complement strand
GAAGAAGACAATCCCAAAGGCCCAGGAAGGGAAAGGACTTGCCCCTGGGTCCCACAGGAAGTCCAAGGCAAAGGCTGCCCAGCCAGGAGACTATCTGGCCCAGGATTCCTTCCACTTATCCCACCATCTGCACTTATCAAGGAGGCCCTGGGTGGCATAAAGGGTTAGGTGCTCGACTACTAACTGAAAGGCTGGTGGTTCAAACCCACCCAGGCCTGGCGATCTGCTTCTGAAAGGTCACTGCCATCGAAAACTCTATACAGCAGTTCTACTCTGACACACACGGGGTAGCCACGAGTCAGAATCAACTCGACAGTAACTGGTTGTACTTATCAAAGGGCGGAGACAGGGCAATCTTCATCCTCAGCTCACGGGTTAGGAAGACAGAAGGGCCTATTACTCCCTCCCACTTTCTCAGTGGCCCAGGCACCAAGTCTCAAAGGCCCGAGTATCCTCCTCTCCCCACACAAGGCCCAGTCGCTGCACCCTGTGGACTCTTCTCTTCCATGCATCCCCCACTCTCCAGCCCTGTCATCTCAGGCCTCAAGTTTTCCAGCCCATCTCCTTGCCTCCAGTCCCTGCCCCTCAGTCTAGGTTGTGAATCAACCTACATAGTCCATGATGGGAGACAGGGGAAGAGAGGAGGGGTCAGCTGCCAGGCGAGGAGCCACAGGGCGGCAAACATTTGTCGTCAGTAGTTGGAAAACATTAAAGGCTATAACCTCATGACGCCAGGATGGCCCGTCCTACCCCCTCCAGCGGTACTCTCCGTGTGTGTGCATAGCTGTGGGGTCTCCTCAGCTGGAAGGCATCCAGTCATCCATCCACCCGGATATCTCCTAAAAACTTTAAAGAGCTGGATGCTGCCCTCAAGCAGTTTACAGGGAAGTAAAGGAAATAGGATTTGTCTGGAAGCAACAAATTCAAGGTGGACGGCACTGAGAACTCACTTTAAGGAGCAATACCCGAGCACCTCCATGTGCCAAGCACTGTGCTAGAGCTAAAGCAGACCCTTCGTGTCACTGAGGAGCTCAAGGCTCAGGGAGGGAGGGAGGTGAACCAGATGATGGAGGACAGGTGGATGCTCTCCCTGGGGAGGGCACCATTCACTAAGGCAATCAAGGCAGAGCGTCTGCTCATTTCAATCTGTGTCCTTTAGACGCCCGGCCTCAGAAAACTGATGATCGTTATACGAGATGATGTCAAAGGCTCTGAGTTTTAGAGATGAAAGTGCGAGGATCACCGTCTTGGAGGAAAAGCAAGTTTCCATGAGACTGAAATCACAGCTCTGACTCTGTCTTCTGGATGCATTTAAGCAAAACGTGCAGAACACCAACTCTGCTCTCAGCACTTTCCAATATGAACTCATTTACTCCCACCAACAGCCCTCCAAGGCAGGCACAGGTCATGCTGCTGCGGAGTTGCAGAGCCCAGATATGAGCCCAGGCAGTCTGACTCCAGAGTCTGTGTCCTTAACCACTAGCTGCTGGCCCCAATGTAAAACAAGTGGAGAGAAATGTACTAGGATTTAAAATTAATTTCAGAAGATGTTATCGGCGTATTCCTTCCTGCTCCTTGTCCCTCTTCCCCACGCCCAAAAAAAAAAAAAAAAACAGTAAGCAAAGTTAAGAGTGTTCCTTGA
Organism: Trichechus manatus latirostris; assembly: GCF_000243295.1. Lineage (NCBI taxonomy): Eukaryota > Metazoa > Chordata > Mammalia > Sirenia > Trichechidae > Trichechus > Trichechus manatus. Next base: position 4,158,396 of record NW_004444127.1, on the reverse strand, counting down.
CAAATCTGGGTAGTTTCTCTTTGTGACCCTTCCAAAGAAGGTCCAATGTGCCACATGAATGAGCCAGCCTGTGTGTCTTCAAGGCTCATCATGAAGCAGTTGTGAGGGCAATAACACGCTGCATCAGGTTGCTTCATATCTCTCCTGGCCTCATTCCCCGTTTTTTCCCTCATCCTCATCTCCCTGGGCCTGACTTCCCAAATAAAGCATCAGCTTGCCACAGGACCCAGAAAACCTAAAGGACCCAGGTTACACCACCAGTCTAAGGGGCCCAAGGGAAGTCTACAAGGAGGCTCCTGGGAAAGGGATGCACCTGAGGAAATACTATCCTGCTTTGCTGGGCTTCACTGCATCTGCCCGTGATGCCTGGAGCTACTGCAGCCACTGTGTAACAACAAGGGGGGAAAAAAAAATCACTCATCTGCTAAGGATGGCCCAGGTGAAAGAGGGAAAGCATCTGGATCCTTAAGTTACTAAATCAACCAAGCCTAGATCCTTTCTACCCCTAGACTTCTTGTCTGGGAGATGAAGCACCTTTTATTGTTTGAAATACTTTTACTTGGGTCATCTATTATTGCAACCAAGAGAACACTGGTTGGCACAACAACAACAAAGCAAGGTAACTTCATTTTCACGATAATCCTCATTTTTACAGATGAAAAAACTGAAAGGCCAAATAATCTGTCCTCAGGGTCATGACGCTGGTCAGGGATGGGTAGAGCCAGGATGCAATCCACGTCTGCCAGGCTCCCAAACTCTTCTGCTGAGTGGAGAAGGAAAGACACATGCAAACACCACCCAGCAAGATGCCTAGCATGGTGGACACTTAATACTTTTTGAAAGAATAGTATCAACAGAAAGCCCATCTTTCTAAAATTTACTCCAAAGCCTAAACGTGCCTGGGGGTAAAATGGGGAGGAAGCCAGTATCCACAGATTCATACCATGAGCACCAAAGTTAATTGCAGAAAAAGGGAAGTGTTGGGGTACCACTCTCCAAGCAGTGACAGCTAGATGTGGTGACAAGAACAACCACAGCTCCTTCCCCCTCCGAAGAGGACCCAACAAGGCACTGATGGAGAAGGACTCCCAGAAAAAGCCCCCTTTGCAAGTACCCTTCCACAACTGGTCTCTAACCCAGTGGTTCCAGCCCTGATGGGGAAAGAACCAGACGTTCCACAGGCTCTGTCTCATTTACTCCTCACAACACCCTGTGCAATAGGGATTCTAATCCCCATTTTCCAGATGAGGACACTGGGGCTCACAGTACACAGCCTAAGGTCACACAGCAAAGAAATTTCTTGGCGACCATAAACTAGTCCCAGCCACAGAAGGGAGAGATGAAAAGAAGGGGACAGAGGTGCTTCTGGCTGGAGATAAAATAATCACTTTCCACTCTCTGCTTCCCATTGGGTAGAGCCAAGCCTAGTGCCAGGGGCACAGCAGGCTCCAACCAAGGTCGGCTGCTTTCTGTGTTTGACTCTCCCAGCCTTCTCCCTCCCTGGCTTCAGCAGACCCATCAATCAGAGGTTTCTGAACAAGCCCAGCCCGTGGCTAGGGCGCACAGGATCCAGAAGTCACAGTACCTGGACCCAAGCTGAATCAGAGAGCAGTGTTTGCATAAAAGACAGCAGGTGTTGTAGAAGCACTAGTCACAGTAGGCAAAAGGTGGGAACAACTCCAGTGTGCCATTCATGCCTTCTCCTGCAGCCCTGCACGGCACCAGGCCCAGGGCTTGGTGCCAAGGACACAGATGGCACTAAAGGTGACTTTCCAAGAGCCCACGGGCAAGAGAAGCACCACCCCACCACCCGAAATACTTTAAATGACAGTGCAGAGTGGCGAGGAAGCCAGGAGACACCCAGCTGTATAGTCAGGGAGGTGCTCAAGGACACGGTCAGCTTGGGACAGAGAGGGAGGGGCCCTGATGGCTTAAGAGCAACACTGCAGTAGAAGAGTGGCAGGAAATATCACCTAACGAGTGACACAGCCTGGGAATTTTATGCTAGTTGATTCTACTTACTGTAATATTGATTGAGCCCTTAACTCTGGGCCAGTCACTGCTACAGGTGTTATAGTCATCACCTCGTTTAAGCCTTCCAATAATCCCATGAGGCAGAAACTGTGCTTACCCCCATTCTACAGATGAGGAAACTGAGTCTTGGGAAAGCTAAATTCCTGACCCAGCATCTTACAGCTAGTAAGTATAAGACTCTGGCCCGGGTCTGCCTGAACCTGAAGCCCTTGATCCTTAACTATTCCCTGGGCAGTGAGCTACTTCATTCCCGGCCAAGTCTCGACTGAGACCATGAAATCCAAAGGCAAGTTCAGGGCTGCAGGTCACAGACCTCTCTGCCTGTCCAGGGCTTTGAGGGTGGGTTCCATTAGCCCATTTGAAGTGACTGAATTAAGAAGCCTTCTGCACTATTCTCAAAAACAACAGGGTTTGGGGGCACATGCACAGAGCAGCCTGGATTTTAGCAAGTGACAAAGCTGCTGGTTTTCCATTATACACGTTTCATTTTCAGGGATGGTTAATAAGTGACTGAATAACACAATGGGTAACAATAGGCTCTTTATCCTTCTAAAACCAAGCCCACACACCATATGACAATAGTTATTTTTACCCACTGACGTAATTAACCAAAATGTGAACAGCTTCAAGCAATTTTTAAAATCAAACAGCATTTTATGGGATTCGGGGCGTGCACAGATTTCAAATCTGAAAGGCCATCATTCTTTCTGTCCCTCCTTTACCCCCTTATGAAATGTATACAACAGCTCCCTGCAAAACTGGCCCCTGGAAGGTAAATCACTGATCACGAAAAGGGCAGACAGGGGGAGGCCCTACCCCAATGAACCCAGAAGCCAGGCAACAAACGTCACGACAGGAAACTTCCCAGAAGGCAGGTATGGAGGTGGGGGAGGCCTGGGTACCTGGCATCCGTTTCCACCCTAGAATCCAAAAGGCAGGGGATACGCAGGCCAGCAGGCAGGCACAGGGCTCCCACAGCAAACAACAACCAGAAAGCAAGGTGAGAAGGCTGGCTTGCTCTGCCTCATTTGCAATGAACAACTCTCTCTGAACACAAATGCTAACATCAAGAAAGGACTGCAAGACTGGAGAAACCCCAAGAGTACTGCCCCCAGCCACCTGTTTAACTCAGTACTGAAGTCACTCCTGAGGTTCACCCTTCAGCTAAAGATTAGGCAGGCCCATAAAACAAAACGAGACTAAATGGGCACACCGGCACAGGGGCAAGGACGAGAAGCCAGGAGGGGACAGGAAAGCTGGTAATGGGGAACCCAAGGTCGAGAAAGAAGAGTCTTGACACGACGCAGGGCTGGCAACCAATGTCACAGAACAACATGTGTATTAATTTTTTAATAAGAAACTAATTTACTCTGTAAACCTTCATCTAAAGCACAATTTAAAAAGAAAAGAAAGGACTGCGGAAAAGGGTCAGAATAATCCATAATTCTGTAACCTAAAAATACCAGGTGAAGCTAGATGGAAGGGATGAGCATGACCCACCCTGGAACATCCAATTGGCTCATCTCCCGCCTCCTGGGGCAATTGGAGGCAAGATGAACTATTCCAACTACACAGAGAAAGCAGTAACCAGAGGGGCTATTTTGGTGAGGCTACACACACTTTGAGATCCAGAGCTGAGGGTGACCTTGGAAATCCCAGGCCAGAAGTTTCCATGGGTATTTTTAGCAGCAGAAACTATTTTTTCACAAGGAATTTGATGAAGAACTACATATATAGAGTTCCATATTTCATGTATACATCCATATATGTATGTGTGTATGCATATGTATATTTAGATAACAGCCAGTTTTTTTCATTATGTATTTATTTTTAAAGTTCAAGTTACCCTATATCTTATTTTGAAATGTAACTGATGTATGACCAAGTTGAGATGCTGGTGGTCGCCAGCGTATTAAATGATGGCATAACACATATTTTGGGCAAGTGTTTTCATTACAATTTCAAACACAGCCAATTTGAGTGGTTGTTTTTAATGAAATGCAAAGCAAACACTGCTGCACTCAAAGAATACAGTTTGAAAACTAGTGATGTACCCTTTGACTTTATGAAGGAAGAAGGTGAGTCCCAGAGAGGTTGAACAACTTGAGCAAGATCACACAGCATTGAGACGAAGGCGCAAATCTCCAGACTTATCAGCAGGGCTCGTCTCCACAATTCAGGAGAAAGTCAGAGCTGGCAACCCCCATCCCTACCCAAACCCTTTCTAATTTTTCCTTATTTTTCATTTCTCTTTAAAAACAGGGGATTTGGCCCCCTTAAGTGGCCACATTCAAGTAATTAATTGGATATGAGTGTCGGCTCCCCCATTAGAGGGGTAAGTGCTTGGAGTTCACCACCAGTCCCTAGTTAGTGTCATCGCAGTGCTGAAGACAAACGGCAGTTGCCAAGCAACAAGGCACCCACACTGTTCATTTTCTCTATCAAGAGTGAGCAAATCAAAGACCGAGAGGCAGTGTGACTTTTCATTATTTGGACTATTCCATTTATTTATGTTTCCAACTGCCCCTGGAAGAATTTGAGTTTGTGCCCCTTGATCAAAGTGCCTCTTGCAACCAAAGTACATGAGTTGCAATTACTAACGAATTATTTACTTCCTAAGTTTTCTCTCTTGGGAAGAGATTCTGGGCATGTGTCAGACACTTGCACAATATAAATATTAAACACTCCTGCCCTCAACCCTATTCTCAAAAAGAGCAAAAGACAGAGCAGAGAGTTCCAATTCTTCAGCTGAAGGCTTTAATTCCATACCTTGAATCTGAATAATAAAGGCATTCCATAAATCCCACCAGTTCATGCTTCTCCCTCCTCCCCTCGCCTATCCACCTTAGAGTAAGTGTTAATAAAAGTAGCTAATAGCCACCATCTACCAAGTGCTTGCTCCGTCCAAGGCCAGCTCCCCATGGAATCCCCCCGTGGCCCAGCTGGGGACATCTACAATCCATGCCTCCCTGAGTCTCCCACATCCACACCTTCCTCATCCTCCCACTCCCCCAGACAAGGACAGAGCATCAGGACTCCAGGTTCCAGGTTCACGAACTCTGCCTTCGACCAAGGGGGTTTCTCACTGTCCATTCACACTGGCCAAAAAGCCAAAGATGGGTCTTACCACAGAGGTCACAAGGGCCAGCAGTTATTTCAACAGGCCAGATGCTTCTCACGCCTTCACAGAACCATCCTGAAGTCACCCCATGGCCTCCCAAGGCCTTACAGACAAAGGTTCCCACAAGCCAATCCACCCCCTATACACACACTGCTTCTCACTACACTGCAGAACTGAGGGGCACAGAGAGCAGGGCAGGGGAGAAAATCAGCAGGACTTGGAGTCAGATCTGTATTTGAACCCTGACACTACCATTTAACAGCAACCAGTGTGAAGACCAGTGACCTAACCTCTTGAGTTTTTTCACCTGTAAGTTACCATCTACTCTGCAGGCTTGATGTGGGGATTAAGTGGCACACGGATTGCTGTCAAATCAATTCCAACTCAGGGCAACCTCATGTGGTACAGAGTAAAACTACTCCACAGGATTTTCTTGACTATAATCTTTATGGAAGCAGATCACCAGGCCTTTCTTCTGTGGTACTGCTGGGTGGGTTCGAACTGCCAACCTTTAGGTTAGTGGTCAAGTGCAAACTGTTTGTACCCTCCAGGGACCTAGGTGCTCTATAAATGGCAGCAAACATCACACACCCCATCAGAAGGAGTTACCTGGGCTCTGTTGGCCATCAAGGTGCAAAAGCACAGGGGTTAACAGCACAAGCTCTGGAGCCCAATCCCTGCCAGCCGAGTGAGCCTGTGCGAACTAGCTAACATCTTTCTCCAACTCTTAGCTTCCCCAACTGCAGACTGGCAATAATAATAGTTCCTAACGAATCAACTTGTTGGCACTCAACAACCTGAAGCAAGTGTGTATGAACTCTTGATAAGTATTGAACTTGACAGATGAGTATACGGGAGTTGATTTGTGTATGTTTGATAATTTCCATAATGAAACAAAAATGGTTTAAAAACCTCTTAAGATTGTGTGACAAGTATTAAATGATATAATCCATGTGAAGCATGTAGTATACAGTAGGTGCTCAATCAATGTTAGCTATTATTATAATTATTACAACTAGCAGGGCCTGGGACAGGAGGGTTAGAGGGGTGAAGCAGAGAGGGGTGAGCTGTCCTGCAACAAGACTAAGAAAAAGAACCAGAAGGCATTTCTGCTAACGCAGAAGCCTGAACAGCAGAGACGGGCAAGTCTGCATCTTAGATTCTGTTACATGATGTTATGGATTGAACTGTGTCCCTCAAAATGTTATGCTGAAGTTCTAACTCCAGTACTTGTAAATAGGACCCTGTTTGGAAATAGGTTTTCTTTTGTTACGTTAATGAAGCCAGGCCAGAATAGGGTGGGTCCTAACCCTAATCCCTTCCAAGTGGTGTCTTATAAAAAGGGAAAACAGACACACGGAGAGACACACAGGCACACCTGTCTACAAGGTCTACAGCAGTCACCAGAAACTGGGCGAGAGGCCCACAGAAGGACTCTACGAGGCCGAGACCCTGATTTGGGCTTTTAGCCTCCAAAACGATAGAACATAAATTTCTGTTCTTTAAAGCCACCCACTTGTGGTATTTTTTGTTACAGCAGCACCCCCAAGGAGGTCATACTGCATCAGCCTGAGGAGAAAAATGCTCTCTGCGAGCCAGTCCCCCTCCGCACACCACCAGCCCCCCTTCTCCACACTGCCAGCTGCCCTCCCCACACACCCACCACAGAGACCGAGTTTAGCTGAGAGTGCAGGACTCAGGTCCCCTCCTCCCCACATCAGGACAGTCTCAGGGTGGCTCAAAAAATCACATGAGGTGGTGACCTGTCAGTTCCTAGGTAGCACAGAACCCTCCACCCCCAATGAAAACTGAAAAATTACACTATGGAAACACCCAGCACAGCACAGGGAGCTGCAACTGTTCTCCAGTCAGCCTGTAACAATAACCCAAAGACAACCACCACCAAAAAAAACATTTCAAGGCAAAACCATATGGTCGTCCTCTTTAAGAGACAGATCATTGGATAAAACAGGTCCCTGGTAAATCACAGAGGGCAAGTACTGTTAAGTCAGTAATGCCACAAAGTAGATGCTTTTATGTGGCATGCAGGCAGTGGAAAGAGAATGAGTCTTAAAATACTGGGTTATTGGTGATCTGGCTCTGCTGAGCCTACTCAAGAATGGCAAAGATAGTGATGGGAGGTGACAAGTGATTTTCAACATCTTGGAAAGCCTCATGAACACCCTAAATCAGGGGGTCAGCAAACCTTTTCTGAAAAAGACCAGACAGTAAATATTTTAAGGCTTCGCAGGCCGTACGATCTCGGCCATCGTAGTGCAAAACCAGCCACAGACAATACGTAAGCTAACCAGTTTGGCTATGTTCCATGAAAATTTATTTAGGAACATTATATTTGGATTTCATATCATCTTCACCTGTCATGAACTATTATTCTTCTTTTGTTTTTTTTTCAATCATTTAAAATGTTAAAGCCATTCTCAGCTCATAGGCTGTCCAAAATCACGCAGGTAGCCAGCTGCTGTTGTTAGTTACCGTCGAGTCGATTCCGACTCATGCTGACCCCACATGTGCGGGGTAGAACTGCTCCATAGGGTTTTCAAGGCTGTGACCTTTCAGAAGCAGATCACCAGGCCTGTCCTCCAAGGTGCCTCTGGGTGGGCTTGAGCTGCCAACCTCTGGGTTCAACTTGTGCCACCCAGGAACTCCTACAGAGGAGCCAGTGGGCTGCCCTAAATCATTTATTTACCCTGGACACAGCTGCGTGCACAGGCCTACTGGCTCTAGTTCTAGATCCTGGTTCTGACAACTACCAGCCTGAGCACTGAGCTAATCTCAATGTTCTCATCTTAAAATGGGGATTACAACAATACCCTCCTCAAACACTTGTGAGAACTCAGTGAGATAATGCCTCCGACAAGGCAAATATTCATGACAGGATAACTCTGTCATATTATCATTGTTTCTTTGCTTTTGGCTAGATTTCTATCAACTCAGTTTAAGAACACAGGACCTTCTCTATGCTTGTTATTGTTTCTTCAGTAAAGATTACAGCCGAGAAAGCCCTACAGAGCAGCTCTACTCTAAAATGCATGGGGTCGCCACGAATTGGAATTGACTTAATGGCAGTGGGTTTGGTCTTGGTTTTGTATAAGACTTCATGGAGGTTCATGCTTGCCCAACCCTGGAAAACTGTTGTTGTTAGGAGCCATCGAGTTGGTTCCAACTCATAGCAACCCTATGTACGACAGAACTAAACAGCGCCTGGTCCTGCGCCATCCTCACAATCGTTGCTATGTGTGAGCCCATTGTTGCAGCCACTGTGTCAATCCGTCTCCTTGAGCATCTTCTCTTTTTCGCAGACTCTCTACTTTACCAAGCATGGTGGCCTTCTCCAGGGACTGGTCCCTCCACGCTACACTTTGGCTATTTGAAAATTGGAAATCTTTGGCTGATAAGACATGGGAAAGAACAAAGTAGTTCTTAATGAACACAGGGTTTTTGGGTGATAAAATAATTTGTAACGTAGGTCCACTGGTGACAGGGGGTGATGCCTGGTGGTCAGCCATTGGGGACCACACAGCTGCCTTCTCAGAGCAGCTCCTCCAGTGCCCAGTACATTCACAGTCTGGCTCTCTCTCTTAGCCCTTGGCTTAAGCCAACTTACTTTTTCCATGTGTTCATCTTATCGCTCTAGCTAGATGATCAACTCTCTCTTAAAGTAAGGTGAGTCATACACTTCATATCTATCCATGCCAAGCATTATTACATAGTCATTCAACATTGGCTGGTTGGCTGATTTTTAGTTAATCTCCAGGGCCCAGAACAAAGCTGGCCCAAAGCAGGTAAAGCTGAATAGACATGTATCTCTAAGGCCTCAAGGGCAAGCAACTGGGATACATATAGTCAGTCATAACGTAGGAAGAAAAATCTCAGCAATTATCTGAACCCATCTGACTCTAGAGCTGAGGAAACAGAGGCCAAGACAGGTAAAGTGATTTGTCCACAGCACTTGGGTCTGAAACTCATTTGTTCACCCCATGTTCACTGACTATATTCCATACGCCTGGCTCTATGATCATTTCTGGAGTCTCTGGGGGGCACAAACAGTTAACCCTTGGCTACTAACAGAATAGATGGAGGTTCAAACACACCCAGAAGCACTTACGAAGAAAGGCCTGGCGATACACTTCAGAAAGGTCACAGCCATTGAAAACCTTATGGTGACTGGTTTTATTGCATTGTACACGTGAAAATATATACATATATATTAATTTAAACTTACATTCAAAACCCTGTGGAGCACAGTTCTACTGACACACATGGGGCTGCCATGAGTTGGAATCGACTTGACAGCAACAGGTTATGATCATTTCTAAGGACACAAAGATCAAAGTTCCCTAGTCTCAAGGAGTATAAAGGCTGGCAAGAAAAGCAAAGAAATAAACAACTGTTCCCCCCCCCCCGCCCCCTTCAGGTGGAAGCATTTTACTTTGGAGAAGATACCAACTTCTCACATTCCCACACTTTATGTCTTCTTCTGAAATTACCAACATATGTGCTTTTTTTTAAAAAAAAAAACAAAAGAGATGTAATCAGTGTCTACATCTGTAAAGGAAGGTGTGAGTCACAAAAGCAGAACTCACAGTTCATGTACATTTTTCCACATATTGACATACCTCAAATTGTCTGAATAATCCGAGCTGTCGTTCCCTACTTTGGCACAAGCTGATATCACTACCTAGAAAGCGACAGCTTTCTCATTCCGTCCTTTGTCTAATTAATTCCTGCTCATTCTTCTGCCAGGACTTCTTCACCAAACGACCTTCCTAAGAATAGACAGAGCTTTCTTTCCTTTGTGGGTTTGTTCAACCCCCAACAGTCACCTCTTACCACTAGATGCTGTAACTGCCTGTTTATTTGACTGGCCGGCAACTCAGTGAGGTTGGGGACTCTATTCTCACACCTAGCACAGTGCCTGGGCTAACTGACGAATAGACGACCGTTGGGTGGTAAGCAGGATGGCGGACTGAAAGAATGAAAGTGGGGAGAGGTTCCAGACAGGAAAGATAGATTTGATTTGGATGTCAGGAAAGAGTGGGGAGGGCATTTAAGCCAAGAAGAGGGGTGTGAGTTAAAAAAAAAATTACAACAGCAAGAAAGCATAAGGAAGTAGTATTCACACATTGGTGGGTATCAAACCACCTGGAAAAGCTGGCAAAAACACAAAGGCCCAGCCCTAACCTACTTCAATAAGCCTGCGTCTCTGTGTTCTTTATCAGCTCCCTACAGGGCAGTTCTACTCTGTCTATAGGGTCGCTATGAGTCGGAATCGAATCAACTTGACAGCAACAGGTTTGGTTTGGTTTGGTGATTCCAATGGAATCTCTGGGTGTTGCTAATGCTTGGTTTATGAGTTTGGCTACTAATAGAAAACTTTGAAGTTTGAGTCCACCAGAGGCCTCTGGGAAGACAGGCCTGGTAATCTACTTCCAGAAAATCAGTCATTGAAAACCCTATGGCACACAGTTCTATTGACACACACGGGGTTACCATGAGTCAGAACTGACTTGATGGCAACTGAAAAAAAAAAAAATGTGATTCCAATATCGTCCAAACTTTGAGGACTACTAGTTTAAGGTATTTTAGGTAGACAGTGAAAAAACATGATGCAATCCAGACAGTCCTCTCTGATCTCGAGTAACCACAACCCATAAGCCACTAGGAAGGGCCTGAACACCTACAGGATAGGTTGGGGTTGGTTTAGTTTAAAGAAAACTCAACCAAGAATAAACTGAAGACATCCTTTAAAAGTCTTTGAACAAGGGAGAGGCTTGGTCTTCTGGAATCCAGGCTGAGTTTGCCTCAGTGAGTTCCAATGGGCTAAAATCAGACTGGCCTTGGTGGAGGAGGTGGGCCAAAGGGATGCATCTCCTCAGGTGCCCTGTAAACTTCTGGCAGCTTCTTCCAGTTCTCCCTCCAGCAAATCCAGCAATCCAACAGATCTCAGAAAGTAATCCCATTGATCTATGTAGGAGTTTGGGCTAAGAGCGATTTTCCTTACGGACCAAGAACTTGAAACGTTTTCATATCAAGGTCAGGAAGACCAATACTCTGTCACCTGGCGTTTAGTAAGCCCTCTTCCTGCCCACTGATTGCCACCATCTGTCCAGACAGCACATTATTTGTCACTTTCAAGGATCCCTTGCCTTTTCTTGTGCACTCTCAGGAAACAAAGTTCAACACTTAAAAGACATGATGGATGTAAATATATTCTGTAAAATGCAATGAGCTGCGCTGGGTGCCAGCCAGACCGACATTGAACAAGTCAGCATTTTTCAGAGGAAGAATAATGGTTGTTGAAGTCAGACCTGGTTTCCAATCCCTGCCCCACCACTGGCTAGCTGTATGTCATGGCGTGAGTTACCAATTCTCCTGAAGAATTGTTGTTAAGTGCTGTCAAGTCTGTTCCGATTCATAGCAACCCCATATACAACAGAATGAAACACTGCCCAGTGCTGCACCATCCTCACAATCATTATTATGCTTGAGCTCATTGTTGCAGCCACTGTGTCAGTCCATCTTGTTGAGGGTCTTCCTCTTTTCCGTTGACCGTCTACCTTACCAAGCATGATGTCCTTCTCCAGGGACTAGTCCCTCCTGATAACATGTCCAAAGTATGTGAGACAAAGTCGCGCCATCCCTGCTTCTAAGGAGCATTCTGGCTATACTTCTTCTAAGACAGATATGTTCGTTCTTTTGCGAGTCCATGCGTGGTGTATTCAATATTCTTTGCCAACACCATAATACAACGGCGCCAATTCTTCTTTGGTCTTCCTTTTTCTAAGGAAGACCTGAAGGTCTAGTCCCCACATATTCACAAGGGAAACGATGCTGCCTGATTTCCTAGGGCTGGACAAGCATGAACCTCCATGAAGTCTTACACAAAACCCAAACCAAACCCATTGCTGTTGAGTCAATTACAACTCATGGCAACCCCATGCATTCCAGAGTAGAACTGCTCTATAGGGCCTTCTTGGCTGTAATCGTTACAGAAGTAGACTGCCAGGTCTTTCTTCTGTGGTGCCGCTGGATGGGTTGAAACTGCCCACCTTTAGGTTAGTAGTCAAGTACAAACCATTTGCACAACCCAGGGACCTGTCTCATACAAAGTAAGTGCTTAATAAATGTTAGCTGGTTACACCCCTAAGGTACACACATCCTCAGAAATAGCAATGTTTAGCTTTGAACAAAAGATAAACACAAATCTTCTCTCTTTCCCTCTCTTTCTCTCTGTTTTTCAAATGCACAATGGTTTTTTTACCCAGTTGAAGTTCATTATTAGCTACTAACAATAATTACCACATTGTACAAATAAATTGCATTACAGTATATAGTCACTCTTCCAAAGTTTGCATTAACAAAGAAAAAGCTAAAATTCTCCAAGTCTCATAAGTCCAGTCCATCTTTCTTTGTCATCTAATAAAACACTTTTTATTTCCTTTCATGGGCTAAAATTTCACTAAAAGGCAAATTGTCTGAAGTCATGTCTCTGAGACAACAGGACTCTGTGTGTACTCAAATAACCCCCTGTTCCCGTTGACTGTTTTCTATTTTTCTGAATAGACACTGTACAGAATCGGGAATCAGAAATGGTCCTGTGATCTCCCTAATTGCTTCCACAGACAAGTCTAAAATGGGTATATTTTTTAAAAGACACAACTGACTTGAACTCCAAATGCTCCTAAAGGAGCTGTCAGCCGGCTCTCCTACAATGGCCTGGACCCCCTCAGTCAGCCCTCACACCCCAGGACTGGGCAAGAACTCAAATGGCAGAGAGGGCTGCGCCTCCGGACAAGGCCCATCCCCGCCCAATAAAGGGCAGTAACCAGAAGGGGAGGGCCAGGAAGTCAAAAAGACACCATGTTCTCGGACACCCATCCACTTGCTACCCTGAAGCTGACCCACAGTCTGAGATAGAATCTAGCGTTTGGGAGCCAATGGACTACAAAGAACTTCTGAGCACCAAAAGCACCTTTGACAGCCACATGCGGACATCAAGTGCACACATCCATCACAGCAAAAGCCACAAACAGGCCACCCAATCTGATATGACAGATCTCAACAGAGACCAGGGTCTAAGTGTTGCTAACATCTTCCTTGGATTATCCAAATTCCATGTATTAGATCTACGTAAAAGTGCCAAGTCCAGTTAATGAAAACATCAAGCCAAGCAACCCAAGCGGGGGTTAATGTCTTATCAGGAAAGAACAGAATGTCCAAATTCCCAACAGGTTTGACATTAGACAGACCACACTTCATTTCAAATGTCAACCTCTGTCAAAGGTATTTCCCCATTCAGCACTAAATTTAGTCCATTCTAACTTGTGGCAACCCCATGTGTGTCAGAGTATAACTGTGCTCCAATGGCTGATTTTTTTGAAGGAGATCAACAGGACTTTCTTCTGAGGTGTCTCTGGGTAGACTTGAACCTTTAAACTTTTGGTTAGCAGACAAGCACATTAACCATCTGCACCACCCAGAGACTCTTCAGTAAACTTAACAGACCACACATATCTCATTATAGTACTTGCTGAGCTTGATAAAATGATTTTATAGCCTTTTTTTTTTTTCTTTTTTTAATAAAAATAAGAAGAAGCTCCAGCAACGTTACTGGGGCAAGATCTCTAGGTGACATTCTATTTGGGCTCTAAAACAGAATTTTCCACCCTTAAAGTTTTAACAAATTAAATATCAGGAAATTTATTTTTTAACTTGGTCCTTGCTGTTCAGAGAAAAATTTCCCTGCTTGCACTGTGGCTTCTGCCAGATTTCAGACATTGAAATATGAATGGGGTTAAAAAGGATTAAGACAGAGTAAATGCTATTAACAGCGCTTCTATTGCAGGCATCCATCTTACTCAGGAGCCAATGACCCACCAGGGAAAAAGAAGGGCTGGGAGGGAACAGAGCTCATTCAACACCTGCTCACTTGGGAAGGCAAGGTCAGCAGTTAATGCTGGGCTTCCTCCAGCCACAATCAGGCGGCTGTCAAAGGTTTGCACATCCATCTTGACACATAATCAAAGAACACTTCATCGTGGCTCGGCAGAACTGCAGGAGCCATTAGCAATCAGTGGTTTCCCATTTTTATTTTAGAGCAGCAGAATCCTCTTGGTAAATTAAATCTTATGTGAAAGCCAAATAAAATCATATAAAATGCACAGCATTGTTAATAAGCCTTAATTTTAAAAGTTCAAATTTATAACGTTACCTTATTTTGATGCCTCAATTTTTTTTTTGTTTTTAAGGCAATTGGGCAAACACAAATATCTGAAATCAGGTATTACATCTCATTCAATTCTAGGCTTTACTTGGTTGTACAGGATCAAAAAAAATTCTGATTCACATAAATATGTAGCTACAAAGGGTAAATGTTTAACAGTTTGTCCCAATTAAACAGAAAGCAGGGATTTTATTCCTAAGAATGTCATAAAAATAAATTAGGTTGGCAGCACAAAGGAACACAAAGGTGGTCTCCCATGTTAAAAGTTTTAAATAATGGAAAATATTTTTTTAAAAAAAAGAAATTTGAAGCAAACATTTAGCAGAACTCCTGAAACATTTCACAAAAGGTTTACTTGGGTTAGTTTTTAAACTACTTATCTATAATCTTATACAAACTCCACTAAAGGATTAAAAAAAAAGGAGGACACTGCTTCCTCACTCTATAACCCTGACACCAAGACAGAACAAAACGAGAAAGAAAAATTACAAGCCAACCTTATACATGATCATAGATGCAAAAATGCCAGCAAACCAGCAATGTATAAAAACATACTATCATGACCAAGTTGCCTTATCCCAAGAATGCAAGAGTAGTTTGGAAAGAGAAAATATTTGTCATTTATTTCAGTATCAGATTAAAGAAATAAAACCACAAGTAATCTCAATGGAAAGGGATCATTTGATAATATTCAAGATTCCTATATGCACATTGCTAAGCAAACTCAGACTAGAAAGGAACCTTCTTAACCCAATAATGGCAATCTATCAAACAGCTATGAAATCATCACTCTGAATGGTGAAACTTAGAAGGATTGTCTTTAAAATTAAGATCAAGAGAAGGATGCTCACTATCACTCTTTCTGTTTAACACAGTATACCAGAAAAGGAAATAAACAGTATAAGAATCAGAGAGGAGGAAATAAAACCTCATTGTTTACAGAAAATAATATGTTTGGCTATGTAGAAAAAATTCAAACTCTACAGACATGTTATTAGAAACAGAGAATTTAGTATAGTTGCTAAATCGAACGCACTTCTACATGCCAGCCATAAATAGAAAAGGTTGTTGTTGTTTTTTTAAGTTACTATGTATAACAGCAACAAAAATCTAAGGAACCTAGGACTGAATCTAGTATAAGATATATAAGATCTGTATGGAGAAAAATATACAACTTTATTAAAGGAGTAAAAGAGGAGAGAGACACCACGTTCCTGGATTAGAAGACTCAACAACAAAAAATGTCAGTTCTCATCAAACTGATTACATACAGAGTCAATACAATCTCAAATCATAACTGAAATGAGGCAGGGTTTCTTCAGAAAGCTGTCGAGCTGATCCTAAAATTTTAATTGAAGTGCAAAAAGCCAGTAACAGACAAACCTCTGCTTAAGAATTAGGGGGATGGATTTCCGCCACCAGACATTAAGACTTATTATAAAGCTATTGAAACTTTGAGGACTAAGGTGTACCTGACCCAAGCCATGATGTTTTCAATCGCCTCATATGCATGTGAAAGCTGGACAATGGAAGACCAAAGAAGAACTGACATATTTGAATTACGTCATTAGTAAGGAATATTGAATACACCAGGGACTGCCAAAAGAACAAACAAATCTGTCTTGGAAGAAGTAAAACCAGAATGCTCCTTAGAAGCAAGGATGGTAAGACTTCTTCTTACCTACTTTGACATGTGATCAGGAGAAACCAGTCCCTGGAGAAGAACATCATTCTTGGTAAAGTAGAGGGTCAGTGAAAAAGAGGAAGACCTTCAAAGAGATGGATTGACACAGTGGCTCCAACAATGAGCTTAAATATAACAACGATTGTGAGGATGGTGCAGGATGAGGCAGTGTTTCCTTCTGTTGCACATAGGGTTGCTGTGAGTCGGACGACTCGACAGCACCTAACAACAACATAATAACTAAAACAGTGTGTTACCGATACAAGAACAAAACTGACCATTGAAACAGAAGAACCCAGAGAGAAACAAACCCATGTATGGAACCTTGCAATATGACAGAGGTGGCATTGAAGATCGTTGGTAACAGAGGAGAGAATTCACCAAATAATTTGGTTATCCACCTGGAAAAATGTGAAAAGTCAGGAATTGGGTTGCATTTCTGAATGGCATCCTGTGGAATCCAGAAGTAACTATTTATGCTGCCAAAAACCAACCTTCGAGCTTCATAGGGGCGGCTCAACTCTACTCAACAGACCAGCCAATGCCTCAGGACCCAGGCCAGCCCTCAGCAAACTCTGATCACCTGGGCCCCAGAAAACAAGCTTCAATGGGTCTCTTGGTTGGGGGAAGGGACATTATCCTTCAATTAAAATAACAATCCCTAAGCAAAGATCAGGGGCTCTTGGAAAGGATTCCCAAGGAGCTGATTTCTTTCTGGTTGGTTCACTTAGTCTTATCTTGACACCAGTCCTAGGGAAGCAGGTGTCTCTGAGAAATTTTTCAGTCACCTGAAGGAACAAAATGTCAAATCCAGAGCGGAAATTAAAAAAAAAAAAAAAAGTCACATAAACAACTACATTTTTCACTTAGATAAGGCCAGTCAAGACCTGCCTTTCAGAAGAAAGCAATGGTGAGAACAGCTGGGTATGTGACTTATCCTTCAGTCACCAAGCACTGCTAGGAGTCTAAGTAAACAAGACTCATCCTGTCCTAAAGTTCATAAAGAGTTTTTTTTTTTTTGTAGCTGTTTAAATATGCACATATTTAAACACACACACACTTTACTCCCCAGAAGAAAAGTAACCCAATATGCAAATCTGTGAAAATGATATTGTGGCAAGAAACTTTCCAACATTTTACTTAATCGTAATCACACTCCTGGGAGTACCTGGGTGGTGCAAATGATTAACGTGCTCCACTGTTAACAAAAAGGCTGGAGGTTCAAGTCCACCCAGAGGCACCTCAGAAGAAAGGCCTGGTTGGTCATCCACTTCTGAGAACTCAGCCTTTGAAATCCCTGTGGAGCACAGTTCTATCCTGACACACACTGGGTAGCCAATCACACTTCTATGAGATAAGGGCTGCTCTGATCTCCATTTTACAAATCAGGAAATTAAGGTTCAAAGGGGGAAGGAATTCCTCAGGCAATACATCTAGCCTGCAGGTTCAGTGGGAGCTCCACCTCCCTCCTTGAGGCATGACAGGACACTAAGAGCCGCCCCCCTCCCAGCCTTTATCAAAAAAGGGTTTGCTTGCTTTGCAAACTGAAGAAACCCTCCAAGGCAAACAGCTAAAGGCCTTCCTCTGAACTCTTTGGAATGTGGTTTGATAAGCAGTCAGGAGCACCTATGGTTTGAGAACCACTGCATTACCACCACCAGACAGTCATGCACTAGAGTGGGGCAGGCTGTGTGGTTCCTAAATGATGTAAACCAGGCAGAGAATGCCCTGCAGGACAAAGACTTGGACTGAATGACTCAAAATAGAAAGCACCGGACACATGCCCACAGCTGGGCATAGGTCAGAGGAGCATGCAGGATCTGCCACTGGAAGGAATCCAGGGGAAGCCCCCAGATGTACCAAAAGGGGGCCCTCGCTCTTTTCAGGAAAGAAAAAGGTACGTTCCTGCCCACAGGGAGCCAGGCTTACAGGACTCTGGGGTGTGGTAGGTCAGTAATAACAGTAGCATTCCAGAGCTCAGTAAAATAACCTGAAAGGCTGAGGCGGGTCTGGGGGTGCGGGTCGGCGTCCCAGCGTGCACCCGTAAAGCCCTGCACAACCGGAACAGGATAACAGAGGCGAGTTAGGCTGCCCCTGCGGCACAGAAGTGAAAGCCAGCCACCTGGTCTCTGGCTGGGCACAGAAGCTTCAAGAAGGGAAGGCCTGGGAAGGAACACTACGTGGGAGAGACCACCTTTACTTCCTCCCTGAAGCTTCAGTAACTGTGGATGAGAGAAACACGTGCATTAGGAACAAGGGATGCTCAAGGCGCCTGGGGGCAGCGAGCCTTCATGATCACTAAACACCTGTCAGGTGGCCAGCGCTGTCCTGGGCACGTGGGATACAAAGACACAGTGATCCGCTGTGTCTGCCCTCAAGGGCTGCTCCCAGGCTAACACTAGACCATACCACTTGCCGTGGAGTCGATTCTAACTCATGCAACCCCATGTGTTGCACAGTAACACTGCACTCCATAGAGTTTTCAAGGCTGTGAGTTTTTAGAAGCAGATCACCAGGCCTTTCTTCCAGGGCACCTCTGGGTGGGTTCAAACTGCCAATCTTCTGGCTCGTAATCAAGCGCTTGACCATCTGCACCACCTAAGGACTCCACTGGACTACACAAACGGCTGCAAATTAAAGGGAGCTCCCTTGATTCACTAAGGCTGTAAATTAAAGGGAGCTCCCTTGATTCACTAAGACTAGGCGGGTGGGGGAAGGGACTGAACACCTGCTTTGTTTAAAAATGTGTTTTCCCCCATTTCTCTTGAATAACACACAATATTTATGGTGAGCTGACTGTGAGGCAGCACGGCTCTCAGGACCTTACATGTGATACTTCATTCATTCCTCACAACAATGCTTTATGCATATACAACAATTATCCTCATTTTACCGATGCTGAAATGAAGGCACTCTGCTTCAATGGCTGGCTCAAGGCCCCAGTGCTAAGATGTGACAGAGCCAGGACTGAAGCTGGGCAGTCTGACTCAGGAGCCTCCCCTCCATAAACATCTCTTTCAATTACTCAGCATCTACCAGGTGCCAGGCACTGTGCTAAGTATTTTACATTTACTATCTCATTCAACGCTCATAGCAGCCCTCTGAATTAAATGTATCATCTCCATTAAAAAACTTAAATGTGTACAGTATGACATCAACTAAACTCTTTTAATGCATAAAAGAAAGACTGAAAAGACACATACCAAATCATTAACAGTGGTCTCCTCAGGTGGTGAGGTTATATGCTACATTTATTTTTTTAATGTGTTTCTGTACTCGCCACAATTTCCACAAGAGACACAGACTCCTTTTACAATCTAAAAAAAAAAAAATGGGGTTTTATTTAATTTCCATTTAGCACATATTTGGGCATGAATAACAACCCAAATAAAAATGTTCAAAGTAGTTCTCAAACACAGCAGACAGCCCTCACTGCTGCAAAACCCACGGAACCGGGGATGACAACTGGAGGAACGCCGAAATTAGGAGATAACAAGTGTGTTACCTGAATAAATAAAAGCTAATAAACTCTTCGCAGAGTTACTAAAGCATGTAACTATACATCCAAAAGCACATCAGCTGACTTGGCTGAAGCCAAGACAACATAAATTTTCTTAATATGACATGCCAGGGTGGAAACTGAATTTGCTAATCTCATCCCAAAACAAGCACAACAAGCCTTACTATGGAATCCACATGTGATTCCTCCTCTCACTCCAAAGGGAAGGGGGTGTCAGGGGAGGGGGAGACAGCCTTGTGCACAGATGGGCCCATCCTGGGTATCTAATTCATGCATCTGCAGAACACAAAGGAGTCTTAAGAGGATGATACTATACTTCAAAAAGTTAAACATACAATTATCATATGACCCAGCAATTCCACTCCTAGGTACAGATCCATAAGATCTGCAAGCAGGAGTGCAAACAGATGCTTGTATACCAATGTTCGCTGCAGCACTATTCACAATGGCCAAAAGGTGGAAACAACCCAAATGTCCCTTACCAGATGAACGGATAAACAAAATGTGGTACATACATACAATGAAGTATGACTCAGCCATAAAGAGAAACAAAGTTCCGATATATGCTATGACATGAGTGAATTTTGGAAAATGGGTGAAAAAAGTCAGACACAAAAGAACAAATATTGTAAGATCTCACTTACGTGAATACAGTAAAACCTGCGAAAGCCAGAACCTGTGTAAGGCAGAAACCTGTCAGAGAAGGAAAACTCAAATATTTTCCACTAAGGAGCAACAGAAAAGTGGTAAGACTGCACCCTGTCAAAGGCAGAAAACTTGCGAGACCCAGAAAAACAAGGCAGTCCCATGGAGTTCCAGCTCTCACAGGTTTCACTGTATCTCAAATAGGCAAATGTATAGAGACTAAAGTTTATTAGTGGTTACCAGGGTCAGGTAGCAGCCCTGGTGGCACAATGGTTAAGCACCCGGCTGCTAACCGAAAGATCTGATGGTTCAAACCCACTCAGCAGCCTGCACTGATGAAGTGCTTCCATAAAGATTACAGCCTAGAAGACATTATGGGGCAGTTATACTCTGTCACACGAGGTCACCGTGAGTCTAAAATCGACTCGACAACACCTAACAACAACAACAACAGGGGCAGGTGGGAGGGAGAAAGGTAGAGTTATTACTTAAGGGGTACTGAGTCTCCGTGAAGGTGATGAAAAAATTTGGAAACAGTGGTGATGGTTGTACGACATGGTAACATAATTAACGTCACTGAATTATACATGTAGAAAAGGTTTAAATGGCAAATGTTTTGTTATATATATTTTTACCACAATAAAAAAGAAGACGATCATGATACTCAAATCACGAAGACCTCCAGACAGTGGAGAATCCCAAGGGTGATGACCACACCTAGGGAGGGTCCAAGGGACGCCAAGCACAACAGTGGGCTTCTTTCACACATCTACTGCCATGTCTCTAGAGCAACCCTGTGGAAGCAAGCCAGGGATGTTTTGGGCCTCCTGCCAAGTGACCATACTTCCTTCAACTGTGTGCATATGGACTCACTGTCACCAGGAGAGCGTGGTACAGCCCGGCTTAGGTCGGGGCCATTCCATTCCCACAAGATAATTGATGTCAGTTATTACGAGGCTTCAAGAGGTGCATGGGATGCTCTCTGGTCTTTAAATCCGACGGGATGTCAGGATTTCTGCATGCTTGGTACTCTGTGATAGCTCTGTTAAAGAAGAGAGGAAGGCCATCCCTCAGTGGCCCAGGTGACAAAGGAAACACTGTAACTGGATGTTATCATGTCGATCATCTCGGGTCTCAAGGAAGGGAAGAGTGACCAAGCTGAGTACACAGAATTGACCCTGGGCAGAAACTTTTTTATCCCATTCTCCTAAAACCTTGGGCTGGTGGGGGAAGGGGGATTTTAAATCTCAGATCTTTGAAACAGTTCAACAGTTGAAGAGGAAGATCACCAAGAGACGGCTGAGGAATCAACACAAGTAACAGCTAGTATTACTCAGAATCACAGTGCAAGGACTTGGCTAAAAATAAACCTTCTGACAGATGTGGCTGACTGGACTATCAAAAGAAGCTTGATAGTGGTAGAGAGGGCCTGGCAAGGTGATTTTTACCCAAAGTCTCTCCCAAACCAAATTATCTCATTAAAGCCTCACATTAAACTCTTGGGACAGGTACCCCAAATTCATAGATCAGCTCCTAAGTCGCAGAGGCAGAAATTGAACACAGGTGTGGCTGACTCGAAAACCAGTACTCTTAATCATCCTCACTGGGTTCTAATCCCAACTTGCCACAAATTTACCATGTGACCTTGGGTAAGTCACATCCCTTCTCTGAGTCTCAGTTTCCTTAGTTGTAAAAAGAGGTGAACAAGCCTTGACTGATTTCCTAAGGTCCCTTCAAGCTGTGACATTGTACGGTTTTATTGATCAGGGTTTTAGATTTCACAGATCAACACAGTTTCAAGCATTAAGGGTCGACACAGGTTTTCAACTTTTTACTTTGTCAAATAAAGGGTACTTACCACCTACTATTGGAGTCCCTGGAGCCCTGGTGGCACAGTGATTAAGAGCCTGGCTGCTAACCAAAAGGTTTACAGTTTGAATCCACCAGGTGCTCTTTGGAAATTCTATAGGGCAGTTCTACTCTGTCCTACAGGGTTGCTGTGAGTCAGAATCGACTCCACAGCAACCTTTTTTTTTTTTCTTTTTTTTTTTTAATTGCAGTTCCTGGATGGTGCAAACAGTTCAATACTTGGCTGCTAACCAAAAGCCTAGAGGTTCGAGTCCACCCAGAGGCACCTCAGAAGAAAAGCCTGGGGATCTATTTCCGAAAAATCAGCCACAGAAAACCCTAAGGAGTGTAGTTCTACTCTGACACACACGTGGGGTTGCCTGAGTTGTAATCAACTCAAGGTAACTGGTTACTAGTTAACCACCTACTATCATTTGCACTTCACAAAAGGAAATCCTTTTCCCCTAAAAATATAGGAAGGACATATTTCATTTAAAGGACAGTCTTTTGAATCAAGCCAGTTTAGCTTCATGAGAATCTCACTACATTGTGTTTATTTTTCTCTTTTTTTAACACGGACCACTGGAAGGAAACTTTTCACAGGCTGTGCATCACTCTGCAGACCAGTGTTTGGGAACCACTGCCATATGCATTTCTAACCACACTACTCCTAGGACATAAAAGTCATTGCTGCAGCTGGCACACGGGAAGGACTCGACATATTTCAGTTTCCTAATAAACTGGCATAATGTGAGCTGGACAAGTCAACTATCAAGATTGCTAAAGACAAACAGCACTGACAATAATAAATTATTACTTTAATTTTATAATAATTAATAATTAAAGTTACTATTAAGCACTCACTATATGCCAGGCAAGGAGTCCTGATGGCACAGTGGTTAAGCACTTGGCTGCTAAACGAAAGAAAGGTCAGCAGTTTGAACCCACCAGCCTCACCATGGGAGAAAGATGTGGCAGTCTGCTTCCGGAAAGATAACAGCCTTGGAAGCCCTATGGGCCAGTTTTACCTTGTCCTATAGGTCACTATGAGTCAGAATCAACTCGATGGCAATGGATTTGGTTTTTTTTTGTTTTTTGTTTTTTAGTATGCCAGGTAAGATGCTCAGAGCTTTGCATGCATTGGTTTATTTAATCCCCTCAACCCAACTTTTGCCCATTTTTACATCAAGGTACGCAGTTCCCCAGTGGCACAATGATCTGAAAACACTTCCAGATTAGAAAAAAGCAGATTTCAACATATTTCACGGCTCAACATGGAGAAACACACACACACGTCTTTTTCAAAAAGCACGGTTGCACTGAGAATAGCAGCAGGAAGTTATAGAAGGAAGTTATTAAAACACACACACACAGTGTCTTCCTGCAGACTCAATGGTCCGTCAGGAGGGGTAGGTGGCCACAAACCACTGACCTCAGTTGCTCAATAAATCCCAGGAAAGGCCCCATGTGAGGTCACTGCTGTCACCTTGGGCTACGGGGTGAGGACATGAAGCTTCAGGCTACAGAGAGGAGACAACCTGGAACCCAGATGTCTTAGTTATCTGCTATAACAGAAATACCACAAGTGGGTGGCTTTAACAAACAGAAATTTATTCTCTCACAGTCTAGAAGGCTTCGAGTCCAAATTCAGGCTGCCAGCTCCAGGAGAAGGCTCTCTCTCTGTCAGCTCTGAGGGAAGGTCCTTGTCATCAACCTTCGTCTGGATATCGGGGTTTCTCAGTGCAGGGAACCCACGTCCAAAGGATGCGCTCCACTCCTGGCTCTCCTTTCTTGGGTGTCAGGAGGTCCCTCTCCTCTCTGCTTGCTTCTTTTATATCTCAAAAGAGATTGAGTCAAGATACAACCTAACTCTGTAGATTGTTTCCTGCCTCATTAAGGTAACTGCCTCTAACCCTGCCTCTATTCCTAACATCATAGAGGTTAGGATTTACAACACAATAGATAATCACATCAGATCACAAAATGGAGGACAATCACACAATACTGGGAATCATGGCCTACCCATGACGACAGATATTTTTGAGGAATATAATTCAATCCATGACACCAGGATAAATGTAATTGAACCTCCACCAGAAACTTGCCTCAGGTCTTAAACGGAGAACCTCAGTTTATCCACCTGCAAGATGGGTCCCCACTTCTAAACGTCCTCCCTGCCTCACAGGCAAACCTTGTTCAGCTTTAAGCTTCATCTTTTCCCTGAAACCTTCTCTCACTGTTTCAATTTTCATCGATCTCTTTCAGGGGGATAAACAGTGAGCTAAACCTCCAAGAATTAAATATAAAAATGTTAGAGCTGGAGGGGAGTCCCTGGGTGGAGCAAACGGTTAAGTACTCAACTACTAACTGAAAGGTTGAGAGTTTAAACCTTCCCAGAGTCACCTAGGAAGCAGACCTGGAGATCTGCTTCCAAAAGGTCACAGCCTTGAAAACCCTATGGAGAAGTTCTACACATCGACCAACAACAACAGAACCAGAGCAGAACCAACACATTATCTTAGCCATCCAACCCCCAGTTCCCCAGACCCAGTTTTTAACAAAGAGAAAACCAAGGCCCAAAGAGATAGCAACTTGCCTAAAGCCATGCAGCTAGAAAAGCAAAAATAAATCATACCTCCTGATGCAGAGGATGCTGAGTAATACTTATCACCCATCTACAAAAGAATTCTTCCTGAGATCACAACAGTCCCTGCAGCAGTCCCTGGGCTCTGTCAAGACCAGTGCTTCACAAACTTTTCAGTCTCAGGATCCCTTTACAGTCTTAAACATTATTGAGGAATACAAAGAGATTTTGTTTATAATAAAGCTATTGCCTGTTAACACAAATACCATTTTGATGGAAAATAATGATATTTTCCAATACAAAAAATAATTCAGTGAGAAAACCAAAAAAATCCAAACCCGTTGCCATTGAGTCGATTCCAACTCATAGCGACCCTATAACCCTGGTTGCACAGTGGTTAAGAGCTCGGCTGCTAACCAAGAGGTCAGCAGTTCAACTCTACCAGCAGCTGCTTGGAAACCCTATGGGGCAGTTCTACTCTGTCCTGTCCAGTCGCTATGAGTCAGAATTGACTCAATGGCAACTAGGTTTTTTTTTTTTTAAATTGTGAAAATAGTTTTGACCTCACAGACCCCCTGAAAGGGTCTTGGGAACTCCTAGGGGTCCTAGGACTGCCCTTTGAGAATAACTGACTTGACTAAGGTCAAAGAATTCCACACCCCCTGGATATAAGCATTCAATCATTCATTCATTCATTCACTCCCAAATATTTTCTGGGCACCCACTATGTGTCAGCAACTGTTCCAGGTGCCGGGAATTCAGCAGTGAATGAAACAAAAGTCCCTGCCCGCATGTAGCTCACATTCTCATGGGGAAGGCAGACCATACACAGATAAACAAGTAAGCAGACACTATAATGCCAGGTAGTGAGTGGTAAGTGCTAGTGGGAAAAATGAAGCACAGTACCAGATGTTTGCACACGGGGTCGTGGTTTTCCTGGGAAGGCTAACCGAGCCAGCCTAGAATTTGCTAATTTAAGGGTTTTGCAATAAAATATGACTTGCTTTTTTTAAAACACCAAAATACTCACAGACACTGGGGAGAGTGACCTGCCCTAGAAGGTCCAAAGCTCACCATTGAGGCTGGATTCCTCTCCAACTGCACTAGGCAGGATAAGCCTCAGAAGTTACCTCACTTGGAGGCTTCCACTCCCTCTAAAGGCTGACCACACCCTCCCCACTCACACACACATTATCACCCTGCAACCCGTGGCATTTGTACAGTACATTCACGCACACCGTCTTGGATGAGCATCACATAACTAGTGGTAGGAATGGATATTGTTCCTCTCTTTTACAAATGAGGAAACTGAGGCTGGAAGAGGTTAATAAGTGGTGTACTTATTAAATAATAGACTCAGGACCTGAACCCAGGCCCCCTTACTCCTAGGCATGGTTCATTCCAGTCTACAAATTTCTACCATTTCCTTAACCTCTGATGTTCCTTCATGTAAGGAAGAGAAAATGGAGGAAAAACTAAGAGTCAAGGTGTAAGCTTCTTCCCCTCAAAAACCTCTTGCTCCAAATGAAGAAAACCAAACACACAAGGGAAAGATTAGTCCAAAGGACTAATGGATCACAACTACCACTGTCTTCACCAGAATGAATGCAGAACAACTAGATGGTGCCCAGCTACCACCACTGACTGCTCTGACAGGGATCACAATAGAGGGTCCCGGGCAGAGCTGGAGAAAAATGAACAACAAAATCCTAACTCACAAAAAAAGACCAGACTTACTGGTCTGAGGGAGACTGAAGAAACCCCGAGAGTATGGCCCCCAGATACCCTTTTAACTCAGTACTAAAGTCACTTGAGGTTCACCCTTCAGCTGAAGATTAGACAGACTCATAAAACAAACAATAATACTTGTAGCTTAACCATGTATATGAGACTAAATGGGCACACCAGCCTGGGGGCAAGAACAAGAAGGCAGGAGGGGACAGGAAAGCTGGACGAATGGAAATGGGGAACCCAAGGTCAAGAAGGGGAGAGTGCTGACACATTCTGGGGTTGGCAGTCAACGTCGCAAAACAATATGTGTATTAATTGTTTAATGAGAAACTAATTTGCTCTGTAAACCTTCACCTAAAGCACAATTTAAAAAAAAAAAAAAAAACTGTTAAACTAAAAAAAGCTCCTTCTCCTCAAACTCCCCCTTCTCAAACAGGAAGTCAAACCTAAAAAGACAAAAGAGAGATGGGGCCTAGCATTTAGTGGGTCCCAGTGTTTGGAGCTAATATTAACTCTATAAATAGTTATGGAGGCCTACTGTGTGCCAAAGGAGCCCTGGTGGAGCAATGGTTAAGAGCTCAGCCGCTAACCAAAAGGTCAGCATTTCAAACCTACCAGCAGCTCCAAGGGAGAAAAGACCTGGCAACCTGCTCCCATAAAGAATACAGCCTAGGAAACCCCATGGGGCAGTTCTACTCTGTCCTATAGGGTTGCTATGAGTCGGAAATGACTCAACAGTACAAAACAACTGTGCCAGGGGTCCCTAGGTGGTGCAAATAGTTAATGCACTCACTCGGCTGCTAGCCAAAAGGTTGGAAGTTTGAGTCCACCAGAGGCACCTTGAAAGAGAGGCCTGATGATCTCCTTTGAAAGATCGGCATCAAAAATCCTCTCAAGACCAGTTCTACTCTGACACACATGGGGTCTCCATAAGTCAAAGTCGGCTTTTTCATTGGTTCTTCTTGTGTGCCAGGCCTAGTTTTAGGCAGTGGGGACAGAGAGATGAAGAAGACCAAGTTCCTGCCCTCATGGAGCTTAATTTCTAGGGATTGTCATCAGCATGATGTGATTAATGGACTGGTCACTATTCACCACACATACCCTGAAGGAGTTAACTCCCAAATCCAAGCTTTCTGAGTCTTCATCAACAGCATCAGACCAACAGCAGAGCCCTGTGTTCAATCATGACAAGTGCCTTTAAACGTTCCTTTGAGGAGAAGAAATAAGCTTTATTGCTCTGCCTCTTCACCCCACCCATTTTACAGATGGAAAAGCAAGCCCACAGCCCAGAAGCCACTCCCTCTGAATCTTTCAATGAGTCGGTAGCCTGACAGAGGAAAAAGCCAGCTCCATAACTTCCTGCAAAGCCCTGGCCGCAGCCCGGCCCAATTCTCTCATTTAACAACCCAGGAGGCCTCCTTGAGCAGCAGCCATGCATTTGTGGCAACCAGTCAACACACAACCCTGCTAGGAAAGTGGCTATTTCAAGAGGAAAGGAGCATATATAGCAATGGCCATCGGTGACCACCCAAAGTACAGCCAGCCCAAGGCGTCCGCCAACCCCGAACCCCACATTGAGTTTCCTCTCTCCCTTTTCTCCTTGCCAACGCCGTTCCCACCAAGGTTTAAAAAAGAAGTGGAAGTTCCCTTCTGCCTAACTGGCCGGCACATTCCACTGACTCAGACTGTTCTGGGCACCACGGTGAAGACACTGTTCATTTTTCCTCGGCTGGGAACTGGCCCACATCCGGACCTGTCACCGGCAGGAGGGGGCACTTTTGGCGGCTCGGCACAGGCAGATGAATGGAGTGCTATTTTTAATGTTTAGTGCCTGTCTTCATTCCAGAAGGCTCAGCACCGGTGCCAGAGTTTCTCCAAGTGTGGCTTGCAGACCACTCGCATCAGAAACACCTGGGCGCTTAAAGAAAACTCAGATTCTGGGGTCCCCCTCAAACCTAGGAGTCAAATCATCGGGGCCTGAACTCAAGAATTTGAATCTTTAACAAGCTCCTCGAGTGATTCTTTTTTTAGTTTTTATTGTGATAAATATACATGTGAAAAAATATTTGCTAGTTCAACATTTTGTACTTGTACAATTCAGTACCATGAATTCCATTCATCATATTGTTCAACCATTACTACCATCCATTTCCAAATTTTTCCATCACCCTTAACAGAAGCTCAGTCAAATAACTCTTTTGCACAATAAATGAGGACCATCGACAATCCCGGTCTGCATTCATTCATTTACTTATTCAACATTTGCTGAGCACCCCCAATATGCCGGGCACTGTGCTAATGAAGTAGGAATACAAGATGAAAGGCACATGGCCTCAGCCTGAGTCCAAGGGAGACACAGTACAGTATGAAGAGATAAAGACAGCATGAGGTACCACGGGAGCTCAAAGGTGGGAGACATCAACTCTGCCTGGGGGGTCAGGGACAGTGTCTTAGTTGTCTCGTGCTGCTATAACAGAAATACCACACGTGAATGGCTTTAACAAAGAGAAGTTTCTTCTCTCACAGCCTAGGAGGCTGCAAGTCCAACATCAGGGTGCCAACTGCAGGGGAAGGCTTTCTCTCTCTGCTGTCTCTAGGTAAAGGTCCTTATCATCAATCTTCCCCTGGTCTAGGAGCTTCTCAGCAAGGGGACCCTGGGTCCAAAGGACCCACTCCCTTCCTGGTTCTTCATTCTTGGTGGCATGAGGTCCCTCTCATCTCTGTTAGCTTCTCTCTTTTATATCACAAAAGAGATTGACTCAAGATACAACCTAATCCTTTAGATTGAGTCCTGCCTCATTAACATAACTGCCTCTAATCCTGCCTCATTAACATCATAGAGGTATGATTTACAAAACATAGATAATCACATCAGATCACAAAATGGTAGACAACCACACAATACTGGGAATCATAGCCTAGCCAAGTTAAAACACATTTTGGGGGGACATAATTCAGTCCATGACAGACAGCTTTATAGAGGAGAAGACCTTGGAGCTGAGGCCAAGAGAGTGGGGAGGGGGGATAGGCTATAGAACAATTACTCCCTACAGCCAAGGTAGAGTGAGTTCACAAAACCAAGGTGGTCTCCCCTCCGCCCCCCACCATCCTCACCTAACTCAGTGCCCTCCTGACTTATCACAGGTATTCAGTACACATTTTATAAATGAATTAAAAACCAGAATTCACTACGGGACACTGAGTGGGAACAGGAGCTAGGAACTGCTCAGAACAGTTTTATGTGAACTTGGTTAAGAACACAGGCTTTGAAGTTAGACTGACTAAGGTCTGGTTATCATTTCTAGTTATTGGATCATGGGGAAGGTAGTCTTTTTAAACATCATTTGCTTCATCTGTGAAATAGGAGCAATAGCTACTTCCCAAGGCTGTGCTAAAAATGAAACCTGCATACAAAGCATCTGGCACATAGCCTGGCACAGGTATGCACTCAAAATAGTTAAGAATTGTTTAGTAATAATAATAATAAGGCTGAGATTAAATCCAAGTTCCACCACCAACTAACTCTGGTAAAACCATCCATCTTTGGCGTCGGGTTTCATGAGGCTTAGACAAGACCCTCTCTAAATTCTTTTCTAGCAATGAGACCCCATTTTTCTAAAAGTGGTGAGACTTTAGACAGCACCTTCTCTCTGACTCGCAGCAACTGAGACGCTCATTCAGCACTCCTTGTTCTTGTTGTTGTTAGCTGCCTTTGAGTCAGCCCCCTGACCCAGGGAGACCCCGTGCACAACAGAACGAAATGCTGACCAGTCCTGCGCTGACTCCATGATTGGACCAATGTGATCCATAGAGTTTTCACGGGCTGATTTTCTAAAGTAGATCACCAGGCCTTTCTTCCTAATCTGTCTTAGTCTGGAAGCTCTGCTGAAACCTGTTCCGCATCACAGCAACACACAAGGCTCCACTGACAGACAGGTGGTGACTGTACATGAAGTGCATTGGCCGGTTCCAAGTCTTGTGCATGAAAGGCAACTATTCTACCACTGAGCCACTCCTAAGGCTGGGTAAAAGTCATGCTTTTTCCCTGACTGGGGACATAGTCTGGGATGTTTTATTTTCCTCTTGGACCTCTCTTTCCACTTTTCCTTCCTCTTTGTATCTTTTCATACTCGAAGGGCTTAATGGGCGACACTCCACCCAAGCAGGCAGGGGACAGTAGAGGAATTGACCTCCCAGCCTTCTCCTCACTCAGGCCTAAAGGAGTCATCAGATTCGCCTCTCACCCCAGAGACAGGGAAAGAAGCATCAACACCAGCCAGAAACAAAGCTCCAGCTTCTTAGGTCATACACAAACACACCCTTTAGAAGCTGCAGCTGGGTAGAAGGCAGCTTCCCATGGCCACTCCTCTTCCACCCTTCTTCCTGCCTTCTCTGCAGAACACAGTTGCCCCCAAAACCCCCCAATCAGAGGCAGGTGTGGGTCTCTCAGCCCCACTCCCCGGTCTTGTCTTGCCCTATCAGCAGCTAAAAAGCTGTCCTTGGTCTAGGTGTGAGGAAACTGCATAGGCCTTAGAGCCACACAGGTGTTTTACATTTACCTTGAAACCAGCTCAAGCCCTCCATCATGAAAGTACAATCCTTTTACCTTTCCACTCGCCTCTGCCCAAACCATGCCCACATCTGGAGCACCACCAACGAGACATGGAGTTACATCAGAAGAGAAGAGCAGCCACTTGGAAAAGCTCTCCTATATTGCAACTTCCTTTCCATTCACACTCACCCTGGTTGATCTACACCAGGGCTCAGAAAACTTTTCTGTAAAGGATCAGATAGTAATATGTTAGCCTTTGCAGGTCACATGGTCTCTGTTGCAATTACTCAAGTGTGACATTGTTGTGAAAGCAGCCATAGATAATACATAAATGAATAAGCATGGCCGTGTTCCAATAAAATTTTATTTGTGAACACTGAAATCTGAATTTCATATAATTTCAACATGTCGCAAAATATTCTTCTTTTTTTTTTCCTCAACCACTTTAAAATGTAAAAGCCATTCTTCACTCGCTGGCCGTACAGAAACAGGCAGCAGGCCGCAGTTTGCTCACCCTTGGTCTGCACCCTTGTCACCTCCTTCCTAGACCACAGCAATGTTCTCCCACCTGGCCCTAAATCAATCCTGCTCACATCTTCCTGGGTAGAACTTTCTAAAACTTCCACTTTCATCATCTCACTCCCATTCTAAAAATGGCCAATATCTTGGCTGGCATTTGAGGCCTGGCTCAGCTGGGCTCCAAGACACCTTCCTACCCTTGTCTCCTAACAGCCTGAACCGCCTAAGCCCATCCTCTTCCATTCTGTAAATGCATTGTATCCATCTCTATAGATGTGACTTAGAGCTCTTCCTTAAAACCTTCCCTGACTACTGTACCCCAACTTACTATAGCACTTGTTTATGAATTCACCCAAAGGGCTCACAATTTGCAGGGATAGCTATGTAAGTAGATAATTACAGTAGAGTGCAATAAATGTTCTAATAGGTGCTCACAAGGCCAGACTGGAGAACAAAGGAACCTGCTGAGAGAACATTGGGGAAAGGCCCCTGTATTAGCTCCCGAGGGCTGCTGTAACGAGTACCACAAACTGGGTGACTTAAAATGACAAGTTTATGCTCTCAAAGCTCAGGAGGCCAGAAGTCCTAAATCAAGGGAACAACAAGGGTTTGTTCCTTCTGGAGGCTCTGAGGGAGAACCTGTTCCATGCCTCTCTCCTAGCTTCTTCTGGTTGTCAGCAATCCTTGACATTCCTTGGCTTATAGCTACCTTACTCCAATCTCTGCCTCCACCGCCACATGGTCTTCTTCCCTGTGTGTGTCTCTGTGTGTCCTCTCCTATTTTTATACGGACACCAGACATTGGATTTAGGGCCCACTGTAACTCAATATGACTGCATCTTAACTAATTACATCTGCAAAGACCCTATTTTCAAATAAAGTTACATTCTGAGGTTCCAGGCAGACATGAATTTTGGGGGGACACTATTCAACCCAGCACAGCTCCATAAAGTACTTAATTAACCCTTAAACTGGATCTTGAAGGGTGAGTAAGGGTTCATGAAGCTAATAAGAGGTAAGAGTTCTGGGAACAGAAAGAAGCACTCCAGGCTAGAAGGATTCAGACAAAGGCATGAGTTGGAACAGAGGGTGCATAACTGGGCAGGTGGCAAGATGTCAGACCATGAAGAACTTCTTAGCATGGTCTGCAGAGTAAGTTTGTTAGGCAAGACCTGGCATGGTGCTAAAACACACAGTAGGCCTTCAGTCGGTATATTTTGAGATTGCCACAGAAACTGGGAGGGTTTCATTTCTCATTCCTAAAACAAGTCAGTCACTCCAAGCCTCAAAAAGTCAACAAACAAAGAGTATCAAAGGATCCATGAAGAGGGATCACCCTGGTCTTTAATCTCCCTCTCTTCTCATTCAGCCCACACTCACAGCTCAAAGTAGAACTGGGTGTGAGGGCTCACCAGGCCCAAACCCTGTTTTCCGCTACAGAACATGCAGCCCCACTCAGCCATCTTGGAAAATGTTGCACACAAGTTAAGGCTATTTTTCCGTCCTGAGCTCTTGTAACTAGGACAATACAGCCAAAGCAACTTTTATTAAAGGAAAAAAGACTTGTTCTTTTTCACCAATGGTAAAATTACTTTCTTTTCCGGAATTGCAACGGCTTATGTTTGATTTTTTAGAGAAGCAGATGTTTCTGTAACCCTCCCCCTTTAAAGAGATTATAAAAATAGAAGCTCCGAAAAACCCTTAAATATAACCGCCACAGGGTCTTCCATTGACTCCAATTCCTATGGTCTTCAGTGGCAAGCAAGGGCCAAGGGGGTCTTTGAAGTCAACTCTTTGAAGTGAGCTAGGCCTTGGTGTTTTCTGAGTACTAAAGGAAGCAAAAGAAAAAAAAAGGGAAGCTAAAAGCTGGGGAGGAATATGGAAATGCCAAGGACAAAAAAGGAAGAAGGTCCATTTGAACACAAGAGCTCCTCAATTTCATCCCTTACCCAGAATAACATCAGATCAAGTTGATTCTATGGAAATCAGTAGAATACCTATTCATGTATAAAGCTCTGAAGAAACAAAGACAGTGTCTTGTTCCATAATATTATAATTTATAAAACAACATAAGACAAAAACACAAACTCTAGCACAACAGCATATGTAAAACCATCATCAGGGAAGTGGAAGAGGTAAGACAGCAATGCTCAGAGAGATCCTA
Organism: Trichechus manatus latirostris; assembly: GCF_000243295.1. Taxonomy (NCBI): domain Eukaryota; kingdom Metazoa; phylum Chordata; class Mammalia; order Sirenia; family Trichechidae; genus Trichechus; species Trichechus manatus. Next base: position 4,124,750 of record NW_004444127.1, on the reverse strand, counting down.
CAAAGTTCAGGTCCCATGTCTGGTGGTCCAGCTACACTGTTGATAGCAGCTGGGTATTCTCTGTTCCGCTTACTAGGGCACTGAGAATAAGAATTGACGCACCCACAATCATACCTCAGGTAAACAGAAGAATGGGGATTTGAACCCAGGCCAAGCCACCATGTTCTTCCCATAGAAGAAGAAAGGAAGAAAAAACAAAACACAGTTGCCATCACATCAACTCCGACACTTGGCAGCCCCATGAGTGTCTGAGTAAAACTGTGTTCCACAGGGTTTTCAATGACTGATTTTTTAGAAGTAGGTCTCCAGGCCTTTCTTCTGAGGCATCTCTGGGCGGACTAAAACCTCCAACCTTTCAGTTAGCAGCCAAGCATGTTACCTTTTGCACCACCCAGGGACTCCCGTTCTAAGAAGGGAGACTGTATGCCTAATTGGGGCAGGGGGGAAGACTGTGAGAGGCTTCATGAACAAGGGCACCTTCAAGATCGAAACTGGAGAACCAGGACGTTAGTGGACATAACTGGGAAGGGAGAACATCTCACGGGGAAGGCCCAAACACCTGGCACTCAGAGCAAAAGCAATGAGCAAGGTGGCTGAAGCACAGCTTGAGCCATGCTGAGCAGTGAGGCTGGAATAGGAGCCATGGTGGAGAGTGTGGAATATCGGGGTGAAATGCGGGAGGAAACAGCAGCCACCAAGGGTTTCTGAGGGTCCCTGGAATGGGCAAAGGGTTTGCACTCAACTAATCTAAAGGTTGGTGGTTCAAAGGAGAAAGGCCTGGCAATCTGCTCCCGTAAAGATTATAGCCAAGAAAATCTTATGGAGCAGTGCTACTCTGTAACACATGGAGTCACCATGAGTAGGAATCAGCTTGATGGCAACAGGTTTTTTTAAGGGTTTCTGGGCAGGTAAGCAACATGATCGTGCAACAAAATATTCTCCTCAAGGTTCTCTCGAAAAGAGACTTAAAAGGCTAGAATGTAGCTGCTGGTTCTAAACAAAGACCAGAGGATCTTGGAGATTCAACAGACCTCAACTATTCTTTGTCCTCCTCCTTAAAATAATGCCTCATCTGATATACTCTCACTAGTTCCCTGTTTGCAAGGAAAACCCAGCCGAGGTCTGATGGTCATTGCTGTTCCCCTCACTATGCCTTTACTGTGCTTGTTTAATGTGCAAAATCCTGCATGAAATACATAGAAGGTGAGAGTCTTTAGTGTTGAAAGCACTGACTCCTAGCCTTAATTTGGTGAAATCCCATATTCTCTTCAATCATTTCAGCAAATGCTCTAATATTCTCAAAAACACATAAAAACTATGCCACACTGCACATCAGAGGACATCAAACAAGAGGGGCAAAAAAACACTTTGAAGCACTGACCTAAGGAAGGTTCAAAGTCTCCACAACTCTTAACACAGAACTGCATGGTTGCAGCCGAACTGCATTTGTACAGTGATTTATTCTTTTCACACCACCTATACTTAACACCCTACAGGGTCTCTATGAGTCGGAATATCGTCTCAGCGGCAACAGGTTTTCTACTTAACACCCTTGGGTATTACAAGGAGAAAGAGTCTAAATATCTCATTTCATAAATAAGGACACCAAGGCTGAGAGAGACAGTATACCTTGTCCACGTTCTCAGAACAGGTGGGGAGAAGACTCTTCCACCATCCCACCCAAATGAGGATGATTTATATAATGTATTGTTGCCTAGAATCTAAATACTGTACATTAATTTGGGTCCCACCCTGGGTAATTACAAATTCAGGCATGCTATATGTGGTTCTTATTTAGTACAAGGCTCTAAATACTCATGCACAAATTAGTCCAATGTTCCAACATGCTACTACTAAGGACAGCTGAAATAATTACTGCTGCAAAAATAAACTGGAACACAGAACACGTGAAGATACTTAAGGTTCTCAAATTTAAAGTGCTTTAAACTTTTCTTTTAAGTTTTTAAAATTTAGAATATTTTTCCTCTATGGTTTAAAAAAGGAGCCCTGGTGTCACAGTGGTTAAAGTGCTTGGCTGCTAACCACAATGTTGGCAGTTTGAACCCACCAGCCGCTCTGCAGGAGAAAGATGTGGCAGTCTGCTTCCAAAAACATTACAGGGTTAGAAACCCTCTGGGGCAATTCTACTCTGTCCTACAGGGTCGCTATGAGTTGGAATCGACTCAACGGCAATAGGTATGCTTTGGGTTTTTTTGATGGTTTAAAAGGAGTTTAAGATGTTTTAAGTATAATTTTACCATGTAAAATATACATAAAATCCTGCAAGCTGTGTCTTAAATATAATACCCTAAAGATTTGCAAAGTGAATGGGTCAGCTAAAAATGCAAGAAAGCCTTTCAGACACTTTCAGTTACATCAGTTTACTTTTACATCATGTGCATAAAACTTTTTAAAATAACAATAACTTTAACCATTACCCAGGAAAAAGGAGAACAGAGAAACTGAACTCGAAAGTAAAAAGATGCTAACACATCCTTTTTTTGTTTGTTTTTTAATTTAAAAGGAAAAACTGATAAAAAGAATTGGGAAGGGGTCCTTTCACTATGAAACCAAAAGTTCTAAATCTGGAGATTTTTCCAAGTTACACTTTAGTTCATAGTGAAGAAGCAATAATCAGAGACTATGATCCATTAGCGGAGCACTAGTGGCACAGCGGTTAAGAGTTCACCTGCTAACCAAAGGGTTGGCAGTTCAAATCCACCAGCCTCTCCATGGAAACCCTAAGGGGAAGTTCTACTCAGTCGTATAGGGTTGCTATAAGTCACAATCGACTCAATGGCAATGGGTTTGGTTTTGGCTTTTTTTTTTTTTTTTTTCTTTATCTGTATTAGGGTAGTTTTGAGGATTGTTGAAAAAATGCACCCCAGGATGAAGCACAGTGCCTAGAACCTAGCAGTCTTACCACTCCTACTGATACTTTTCGCATTGTTATATAGCAAGAACTCAGTCGATGGTCATTGTTATTTTGAGCTACCATATCTGTTCAGAATCTTGTAGACAGATTCCTGCACTGGAAGGGGAGGTGAACTAGATAACCTCTAACCCTTCTTTTAACTTGTCTGCAGTTCTAGTTCCATTGTAGCAATAATTATACAATTCCAGGAAAACAAGTAACAATGTGCCTCTATGGCAATTAGCACAAGCAAGTGACATTCAGATCAGTTAAAAGTCCTATCGCATATCACTAAATTATCAAATTTCTCTCTATGTTTGAAAATATCAAAGTCTCTTTTAAGAATATAAAAAACAGTTCTGCCTTTCCAAACAACAATAATGAATGATATGCACTGTTGCTTATAAATTGCCAGGGATAAATAATACCTCAATAATCCCATTTAAGAAATTTTCCACACAGAATAATAGATGGAAAAAGAACAAACACTCTTTGCAGTGGCATATCCATACTTAAAATCAGATAACAAAATGTAGCAAAAACAAAAAGCCCATGGTGGAGTCCCATTATATAAGCATACTACTCAGGTGAATTAAACTATACCTGCCTGGGGGAAAAAAGTAAAAGAAAAATCATTTAAATAGTGCTGGCGATTCCACCCACACTCTGGTGTGAGCCTGAGATGAGAGAACCACATCTACTGTAGCCTTGCTGAGTTCCAGTTCCCATGTGCCATTCCTCACCATCCTCATGGTCATGCTAACATTTAAGGATATGGACTTTCCATTCCATGTAGCCCCTAAATATAATATTTTATCTGATGCTCAGCCAAAGAAATGGCATCTTTTCAACCATGGAGGAATAACCTGCTGAAAGGGGCTTACTAAGAAAGAAATGGCATCTGTTCCCCAATGTGGTAGATAAATACCACTTTGTGCACTGTATTTTGCGATGATTCAAGGGATGATTTTCACGGGTGATTCTGAGTAAACATCGTTGCTACCAGAACGCCGACTTTCTGTTGAGAACCTAACCTCCAATTGAGATGCAATTCCACTACATTACCTTTTCCTCTGAACATCAACTTGGCCTCACTAACGACTATCTTAGTCCAAAATAAAAATCAGGATTATACGATCAAGTTTCATTTGACTACCACCAACAGGCAATAAGGCATCCCACATAAACAAATTAACTGACAGTGCCCTTTTTATCACAGCCATTTGGAACTGCAAACAGCTGAAAAAAGGTACACATCTTATTCTCAATTTGTGTCACCTCCTTGGCATCTACTAATGAGGACCTTCAAGATTGGGTTCAAAGATCACTTCCTCTCCAAAGTTGTCTTGGACTTCCTCCTGGGGTGGATTTGGAATGTGAAGGAGCATAAAAATAAGAAGAGTAGCAGCTAGCAGGATAAGCCAGGCTCTGTGCAAAGGCGGTGTCCCCGGCCTTTCCTCATTTAATCGTCACAAGAGGTCTCTGAGGGTAGAACTTTCCTGATCATCTCAAACATGAGCAAAGTGAGAATTAGGGAGGAGAGGGACCTAGCCACTATTCCCTGAGAAGGTACGCAGCAGCACCAGATTCAGTGAATCGCTTGCTCATCCCAGCTCTGTGCGCCCCTGCCTCGGGTCTCCCTCCCATCTAAACCCTGACCACATGGGTTCTCCCCACTAACACACAAGCTTCCTGTGGGCAGGGGTCCTATCTTTTCATCTATTCATTCCCCAGCAATCTGCACAGTTCCCAGCCCTTCGCAGTGAATAAACGTTTGTTCTGTTTTCTTGCTGCAGAGAGCAAGCCATTTACTCATTCAGTGATCAGTCGGTCTACCCTTTGCCATCAAGTCAAAGCCATGCCACCTCTCCAAATGAGAAATAAAGAAATGATGGAAATCTGTATATGATTATACACTGTCTTCTTAAACTAAGTATTCTTAGTTTAATACTATTAGCCTGATCATCACTTAATCTTTTGGGGATGCCCAGTTGTATTATTAGCAGCCTGTTCATGCTGTGCTGGATTAATATCTTCCAGGCCTGTGGAGAGATGAGCCTTATGCACTCTCATTGGAAACTGAGCGCCTAAGGGTCCCCAGGGGCTAGAGAGGTATTTGAACTCTTGCTTCCGCTTTTTTAAGTTTCTCTTCTCTTCACCCTAGCTGAAGGGCATTGGTGGTTCAGTGGTAGAATTTTCACCTTCCACGAGAAAGACAAGGGTTCAATTCCTGGCCAATGCACCTCACGCACAGCCACCACTTGACTGTCAGTGGAGTCTTGAGTGTTGCTATGATGCTGAAAGGTTTCAGCAGTGTCCAGACAGACTGGGAAGAAAGGCCTGGTGATCTACTTCCAAAAATCAGCAATGGAAGGATCACAACAGTCCAATCCACAACTGATCATGCGGATGGCACAGGACCAGGCAGCGTTTCATTCAGTTGACATGGAGTTGTCATGAGTCAGGTGACTGTAGCTAAGGACCACCACCACCCTGGCTATCTGTTCTTATTCTGTAAACTTCCCCTATCCCTTCTAATTTCCTGCTTATCTGCTGTGGGATAGGAAACTAGAAAAACTACACTTGTTGAGCCAGTCTTTAAATCGTGAGTAAAAAGTCTCTCTTCTGAGAAAAACATTAATGCATGCTTCGGGGGACCTCTATTTTCTCTGCTTGTTCAGATTTCTTACTCCTGCAGTTTGCCTCTTGGTGGAGAGCTGTGGTTTGGATAATTGCTATTGCCTGACCAGTCATATCCAGAAAAAGAGAGTGGCTTCCTAGCATAAGGTTGCCTTCTCTTTCAAATGCCCATGTGAACTCACAGTCAGAGGGCCCTTCCCTGCAGCCTGAAACTTTCTCTCCTGGACAATCAGATGTGGAGAGTGAAAGTAAGTCCTATGTGCACACCCTACCAGGGGAAGCGGGGCTTTCAGAGAACAAACCCTCAGTCTCACAGCACTGAGGAAGTCATCCGCAAGATCCGCAAACTCATTGCTTTCCCTTCCTTCCCCCCATTGTTTGTAGAACCCTGTCTCCTCCAGGCCAGGAGGAAGGTTCCAGGCCAGAGGCTTTGTCATTGCCCTGAGGGAGGGAGGTTTCATCACAGGAAAGGGACTCCATTCCTGGAGGCCCCCTAATCCCTTCTCTCTGGAGGAAAGAAGGGAGGGGAAAAGAGAATCGTTGCAGTTCCTTCTTTTCTATGTCCCCACCACAGGTTTCAGATTTTCTAAACCAAAACTGAAGATTTGCATTATTCCGTCACTGCCCAAAGCCAATTCCCTTTTTAATTATAACCCTAGAAGATGACCACAATCATCATATACACGACCTGGAAGATCATCTGTCAACATATGAAGCCAGAGGATTCATATAAAGCCAGCACCTGACTAGTCACCCAGGAGGCGGGTTACAGTGGAGAGAGAAGGATCTGGGTTCAAGCCCAGGCTCTTTCATTGTGTCACCGTGTGCTCTGGAGCAGACACAACTCGGAGCCTCAGTCCCTCCACCACAGGGCGATGGAGGTGGCCCATCAGTGTAATTACAGGTGAGGATACTTGATATATAAAATCCATCAGTATTCCAAATGGACAGGAAAAGTCTGGTCCATCTCAGAGCACTGGAGGTCTGGGGTGAGGAGGACTCTCACTTTCTGCTTTTACTCATTGGCAGTATTTAAGTGTTTCCTGCAATGAGTATTAGTTTTGAATTTTTTTAAGAGAAAGATATTTCATTTTTTGAAAAATAAAATGAGTTATAATTTCCTAATTGTGCTCAATAACATGAAGGCCAGTATCCCAGCCCTCCACATGTGTGGCCTCAGGAATGCCATTAAACCCCGTGTGTGCTGTGCCTCAGTTCCTCCCTCTGTATAAAGGGGTTAATAATAACACTATAACCAAAAACCAAACCCGTTGTAGTCGACTCATAGTGACCCTATAGTGACCCTATAGGACAGAGTAGCACTGTCCCATAGTTTCCAAGGAACGGCGGGTGGATTCAAACTGCCAACCTTTTGGTTAGCAGCCATAGCTCTAAACCACTGTGCCACCAGGGCTCCAGATCACAAAAGACACTTTAAAAAAAAGTTTAAAAATCTAACAGAAGACATACAATCTATTAACAGGAAAAACGGACTTTCAGATATTTCTAGTACATGCAAATGTAAATCTATGGACAATATGGTAGGTACCACAGGGAAGGAGCAAAGACAAGAAGAGTGGGGAGTGGAGTGTGGGGTCCTGGGGGGGGAAACCTTCTCCCAGGAGCGACGCATGTTAAAGGGGTTAGAGGAGTGGGAAGGACTAAGTAATGGAACCAGCTGCGGAAAATCCGGTCTAAGCCTCCTTGGGGCTGGGGAGAACCCTCTCCCACAGCTCACCTTTTGAGTTACCAGCCTGAGCTACCTAAATCAAACCAGCTGCTATCAAGTCAACTCCAAGTTATGGCGACCCCATGTGCAGCAGAGTAGAACTGTGCTCCATAGAGTATTCAATGTCTGATTTTTCAGTAGATCACCAAGCCTTTCTTCCAAGGTGCCTCTTGGTGGACTCAAACCACCAACCTTTCAACAGCCAAGTATGTTAAGCATTTGCACCGCCCAGGGCTCCAAGCTACCTAAAATAGGACAGAGTAGAACTGCCCCATAGGGTTTCAAAGGAGCAGCTGGTGGATTTAAGCTGCCAACCTTTTGGTTAGCAGCCAAGAGCTCTTAACCATAGCACCACCAGGGCTCCCAGATCTGCCTAATGGGATTTATTCCCCACCCCTCACTCAGTAGGAAACCATTCTGAAGATCCTGGGGAAAAACAAGGGGCTCAGGCAGCCTCACCTGACCAGGCAATGTCTGGGTACATGCCTGGGCCAAGGCAAGATGGTCCTGCAGATAGGACTGCATTGGGCTGCTGCCCAGTCCTGGTCTGACCGTCTCCCCTAATGCACACCCGCAATAACATCCCACCAAAGTTCCAAGCTCTTTCCATTCTTTGAACTAACCCAGCCCTGAGGGGAGAGACCTCCAGTTCCCCCAGAGAGGGCTTGCAACAGAGACAGAGCTCAGAGGCCTTCATCACCACCTTCTGCCTCCCCCTCCAAAAAAAAAAAAAATTACAGACAGAAGACAAAGCGGATCCATTCGTCTCACAGTCATTAAAAACAAAAGCAGGGTCAGGGGGAGCCTATATACTTTGAGAGACCCTGTCCAACATACAAACTAAAAAACAGAAGGAAACACAAGCCGGGAGCAACACTTACAAAGCCTAAGAAAATGGTTTTTCAGTCACCTCCAAAACTGAAACTGAACTTCAGGTGCCAACTTAAGAGCTGGCCTTTCAAGAGCAGAAAATCAACCCTTAAGGCAGAAAAAAAAAATCACTGAGAATCAAAACTAAAGCCAAATTATGATCTCTTTTTAAAAAAACACACATAAGCTGAGAACTTTCTACAACAAATGCCAGATTTCAGCTTGCGAGAAAAACAGAAGTCTTTGGGTAAAATAAACAGAAGGGGAAAAGCTCTCCTAGCATAAACCAAGGGGAACCTCCTTCCTGCAAATCAAGTTCTGACCTTTACGTGAACTTGAAATAACTAGCTCACGATTTCGCAAAGCAAGAGGAATGGCAAGCATTTTAAATGATGCTAAAAATCTTAGTTCCTTCTCTGGCTTTTTGTTAGGCAGCCAAGTGTATCAGTCAGAGCAAAAGTAGCTAAAAAATGTGCACTTCCCTCCATCGGGAAAGACTGGTGAGGCCATCACAAAACAGTCTCCCTCTGGCAGCCTGTCGGGCTTCTGCTCTATGTGAGAAAACCAGAATTTTCAATGACAACTTCTGGGCAAGGCAGCCCAATTCCATCGTTTATTCATTCAACAAATATTTACTGAGCACCTATTATATGCCAGGCACTACTTTAGAGCAAATATGCTGCAAGAGACCTCTTCAAAGTGTTAAAAATACAAAGAGGTGACCCTAAGGACTAAGGTGCACCTGACCCAAGCCATGGTGTTTTCAATTGCCTTATATGCAGGCAAAAACTGGGCAATGAATAAGGAAGATTGAAGAAGAATTGATGCCTCTGAATTACGGTGCTGGCAAAGAATACTGAATATACCATGGTCTGCCAAAAGAATGAACAAATCTGTCTTGGAAGAAGTTCAGCCAGAATGTTCCTTAGAAGCAAGGATGGCGAGGCTTTTCTCACATACTTTGGACATGTTATCAGGAGGGATCAGTCCCTGGAGAAGGACATCATGCTTGACAAAGTAGAAGGTCAGCGAAAAAGAGGAAGAACCTCAACGAGATGGACTGACACAGTGGTTGCAACAATGAGCTCAAGCACAACAACGATTGTGTGAATGGTGCAGGACCGGGCGGTGTTTGTTCTGTTGAGCATAGAGTTGCTATGAGTCAGAACCAACTCCAAGGCACCTAACAACAACAATAACAACTTTTGAGCGGTGAATAAAATAGACAGAAATCTTTCTCCTTGGGAGGGTTTTCTCCAAAGTTGGGTTTTTTAAAATAAAGCCATCAGTTCTCAGTTTTTTACAACCAAAATGACACATAGGACATTTTCCCATGCCCTCATGGCCACAAACCTGCTCTTTACCTGGCTCCTATTTTCGGCACAGCTAGTAGCCTGCAGGAGCCCTGGTGGCACAGTGGTTAAGAGCTAAGGCTGCTAATCAAGAGGTCAGCAGATCAAATCCACCAGCTGCTCCTTGGAAACCGTATGGGGCAGTTCTACTCTGTCCTGTAGGGTCACCAAGAGTCGGAATCGACTCGGCAGAAACGGGTTTGGTTTTTGGTTTTGGTTTAGTACCTTGCAACTCATGTCAACTCCATTTCTCATCTCCATCCAGGTGTTGTTATTAGCTGCCATCAAGTAGGCCCCCGACCCATGGCAACCCCATGCAAAACAGAACAAAATGCTGTCCGCTCCTGAGCCACCCATTCCCATGATCAATTGTGGATCAGAGTGTTGTGCTCCATAGAGTTTTCACTGGCTGATACCAGCAGTAAATTGCTAGGCCTTTCTTCCTAGTCTGTCTTCGTCTGAAAGCACTGCTGAATCCTGTTCAGCATCATAGCAACACACAAGCCTCCACTGACAGATGAGTGATGGCTGCATATGAGGTGCATCGAACAGGAATCAAACCTTAGTCTCATGCATGGAAGGCAAGACTTCTTCCACTGAACCACCATTGCCCTCTATGCATAGCTGCTGTGATGTTGTGAGGTGTTGAGGCGATTCCAACTTATAGTGACCTAATGTGACAGAGTAGAACCATACCATAGGGTTTTCTAGGCTATAATCCTTACAGGAGCAGATCGCCAGGTCTTCTCTCTTGCAGAGCTGCTGGGTGGGTTCAAATCACCGACCTTTTGGCTAGCAGCCAACTGCTTCTTTACGCACAGCTAGTGCCTGGAATTCATGTCAACTCCATTGCCCCTGCCTCCATTCAGGTGTAGACACAGACAACCTCCCCAGGAACAAATCCCAGCCCCAGACTGGTAAGAAATGGCTCCACCTAAGCATGTGCCTGTTGGCGAAGGTGGCAGAGAAGGTGTGATTAAGTGGAAGAATGAGAAAGTGCTTCAGAAACAGTCAAAGCTGTCCAAGGGCAAAGCAATACCGGCATTCAATAGTTATCCCTCTTCCTCAATGCTCCTCCAGCACCTTGTCCACCCGTTGCAGGCTAATTCTGTCCCATTCACTGAGCTTGGTACAGAGCAGGAAATCAATGGTTGTTGAATTAACCGCCAATGTTGTTGATGACAATGTTACAACAATAGCAGCAGCTAACATCTACAGAGTACCCACTATGCACCTGGCACTTTCCTAAGAAACCTCTAAGGTGGTGTGATAATTATCCCCACTTTACAGCAGGGGACCAAGATAAAGAAAGGTTGAGGAACGTGTCCATAGTCACACAAGATAGGGTGTTTCTATTAATTCTATAAAGCATTCAGCCCTAAGTAACAAGTATGCAATTTAGTTTGCTCAAATGAAATGTACTCCGGAAGCAGGCAGCACAGGACCCTTGGACCTGCTCACATCGTTTGGAATGGGACGTACATCTTCCTGAGAAGCAGCATACCAGAGTACTAACAGGTACAATGCTGGTGCCAGGATCCCAGCCCTGGGCTGCTCAGCTACTCTTCCTCAGCCTCAGCCTCCTCCTCTGTCCACTGGAGGTAATTATATTAATGATCTTATAGGGTTACTGTGAGGATTAAATGAATCAATAAAAGGGGCTCAGAAAAGTGCTTGACACACAGGCGCATTACCAGGGTTAGTATTTATTACAGCAGTGGCAGCAGCAGCAGCTTTCGTGCAGAAGGGGACAGGCCAAAGAGAAGTCAGAGTTAATTCCCAGTAAGGGCTTCACGGAGACCCACTCAGTGACCACAGCTTGCAACCCATTTGCCAGGACAGGGTCACATGGCCACCTCAATGCGCAAATGAGACCAGGAAAAATCGGCTTCTATTAGGAAGGTGTGATGGCATTCGTGGTTCAGTGGTAGAATTCTCACCTTCCGTGCAGGAGACCCGGATTCAACTGCCGGCCAAGCACCTCAAGCACAGCCATCACCTGTCTGTCAGTGTAGGCTTGTGTGTTGCTATCATGCTGAACAGATTTCTGTGGAGTTTCCAGACTAAGACAGACTAGGAAGAAAGGCCTGGTGATCTACTTTCAAAAATCAGCCAACGAAACCCTACAGATCACAACTGGCCAATCCCACTGGGTATGGGGTCACCATGAGTCAAGGCCTACTCCATGACAGCTAATACCAACAATTAGGAAGGAAATAGGGAGATGGGGAATTGAGCAGGAATCCAGCAGACTCCACCACCATGGTGGAGCCAGGATTCACCCCAAGTTGTCAACTCCAGGCCCAACTCTACCTGCCCATAGTACACCTCTCCACAAAGGGGGGATCCTCAGATGCAGGTCTGAGCCGTGCACAGCCTCTGCCCTTTATGGGGCTCCTCAAGAAGCCACTAGTCAAGCAGAACTCAAAGCTCCTTCCTTGAACATTATTCTGGAGGCATGGGGATGAGGAAGACAGGCAGGGCAGACACTTCCTCCCTGCTGAGGCATGGGGGGCTCCCAGTTGCTCAAGGGACACAGACCCCCGTGATTCTTTAAAATGATATTTATTCCAACAAATCTGCTGAGGTGTTGATTCTAATAAAAACACTGAAAACCTAAGAGCTTCTTCCAGACTTACTAAAATTAACAGGAGCCCCTGAAAGTATCTGGCATTGCCTCACTGGCTTCCAACTTCTCCTTCAATTCTACATCTTTCCAAGTTTGTGGGTGGGAAGAGCAAATGTTTGTTCTTGGAACATACTGATTTATTTTGTGTGGCAACACAAATTTGGATCCTTTTTTAAAAAGAAGCTTCTATAAGGTATGAAGAGGTAGAAAGCAGCTCACCAGAGCTCAGTCTTTGTTTACGATGCAACCATACCCACTTGAATGGAAAAGAGACTTTTCATGGGGCTTGCTTCCTTCTTATAAACATTAGGACTTCTCAAAAATGTTTTCCAAAGATCAAATTGCATTTGAATGTTGTTTTATTAACCCACCTCTTTAGAGCCTTAATCAAAACTGGGATTTATAGGTCTTGATATGATTTGGGTTTGTGTCAGTGGAGGCAGTAGCAGTGGTTAAGAGAAGACTCTCAGATCTGACACCTAGGGCTAAATCTCAGCTTCACCACACGCAGGTGTGTGACCTTGGGTCAATTCCTTAACCTTCCACCTGCAAAAGGGAGGTGATAATAGTAGCCACCTGGCTGCGTTGTTGTGAGGCAGCACCTGCAACAGTGTTCGACAGCAAGTGCTATGTAAGTGTAAGTTATCATTATTGCACAGGACACTGTAACCCCGTGGGGACAGGGACGGTGTGTGTCTTGTTCCTGCTGTATCCCAAGTGCATAAGGTACAATCTCCAATGTCACAGGACCATATTCTCCATCTGCTTTGCACCAGGCACTGCCCTAGGGCATGGGGATGTATCAGTCAGCAAAACAGATCAGAATCATCAGGGAGCCTATATTTTACTTAAAAGGGGGGACAGTATAGTATATTAGAGGTGATATGAGCTATGGGTAAAAAAAGGCAGGACAAGGAGAAAGAAGATAAGCAGGATAAGGAGTGCCGGGGGCACTGCTGTAAATGGGCGGCGGGGGCGGGGGGAGCTCTTTGGAAGGTGACATATGAGCAAAGACCTGAAGGAAGTGAGAGGGAACACCATGCAGTACTTGGAGAGAGTGTTCCCAGCAGAAAGAACAGTCAGTGCAAAAGCCCTGTGGCAGGAGCATGCCTGAAACTATTCAGGGCCAGTGTGGCCCATGCAGGTGCTCGGGGAAGAAAGTGAAAGGAGAGTACATCGAGGAGCCGAAGGGGCTCAGCTCATGCAGGGCTTCGGTAAGTACCCTATCTTATCCTCTGGGTGAGATGGGGTAGTGACCACAGGGTTCTGAGCAGTGGAGGGACATGATCCAACTTTGGTTTTTAAAGGGGATCACTCTGGCTGCCGCACTGAGATTGGACTGAAGAGGAACAAGGGCAGAAGTGGGGAGACGGGTGAGGAGGCCCGCAACATAATCCAAGTGAGAGAAGATAGTGGCTTGGGCCAAGGTAATAGCTGGAGAGATGGTGAAAAGTGGTCAGATTCTGGATTTGCTTTGAAGGGCGAGCCCAGAAGATTGGCGGATGGACAACTGGATACAGGGTTTGAGAGAAAGGAATCAAGGATGTGAGGTTTTGCGTGTGAGCAAGTAAAAGACTGAAGTTGCTGTGACCTGAGAAGGGAAAAGTTGTTGGCGGGGTGAGAGGAGGGAGCATTTTTTTAATACTAATTGTGGTCTATGGGGATATGAGTCTTCCCTACCTCTGGTTTACAAAAAGGATTTTCCCTAACATGCCTGGCTTCCGCTGAATCCCTCACTCAGCCCTTCCCCAGGAAGGAGGGGTGATTCATCTTTCTCTGGTCGTCTACTCCTCCACCCAGAAGTTTCACTGGGGCCGACACTCCCTCACCCCACCCCCGACTCCCTTACCACCCCCCACCGACATTCCCTCACGCACCACCCCCACTCCACGTGAGGAGGCCTCTAGGTGCCTCAGACAGCCCATGACTGGGTGGGTGCCGCTATGCCATCTTATCAGGAAGCCCATGTTGCCCCACACCTAAGCCACATCCTCCAACCAAGCTGTTATCAGTAATAAAGGTCATATTTTGATCTCTACCTTCTTGACTCTGTGCCTCTCTCTTAAGTGGTTCGGAAGTCTGAAAAACAGGCATGCTGTTTAAACTCCAACAACAAGCACCTCAGGGCATTTAAAATAACATCTAACTTTTATCCAGAGTTTTACAGCTCATGTGAACCTCATAACAACCCCTCTAACATAGTTAATCCACTAATGATTCCTAAACATCTATTATTAGGCATTCACAATTAGGCACCACACTGGGCAAGGACGGGGGGCCAGGGCCTGTATTATCAGCACCATTTTGCAGTTGAGAAAGCACCTCAGAGAGTTAAGTACTACGCAGCAGGTCACACCACCAGATTATGTGCAAGGAAGCACGCCACCAAGTCTTCTGATTCTAATGCCCATGCTCTGTCTACACGTATGAGCTGGGTGGCCCTGGGCAAGTTACTTAAGTTCTCTGTGCCTGAATTTTATCATCTGTAAAATGGAGATTATGAAAGCACCTGCTTCACTGAGTTATTGTGAGAATTAAATGACTTAACTGATTTAAAGTACTTGGAAGAGTAATTGGCACACAGTAAGCGCTCAATAACTGTCATCATTGCCATTATTACTATTATTACCATACCAAACTGCCTCTCTCATAATTAGGATAATAGCTATCATTACTAAGCACTTACTCTGTGCCAAGAACTGTATACTGAGTGCTTTATGTGTAAAAACACACTGAAACCTTACAATAACCTATGAGTTTTGTCCCCGTTTTACGCTCAGGGTTCTAACGTTCAGAGAGCAAGATTTAAGCAAACCAGCTAGAGTTTACTTACAGCTGGTATTGTTGTTGGTAGGCGTCATCGAGTCTATCTGGACTCATAGCAGCCTTATGTGACAAAGGAGAACTGCCCCATAGGGTTTCCTAGGCTGTAATCTTTACAGGAGCAGATCGCCAGGTCTTTCTCCCGCAGAGCTGCTGGGTGGGTCTGGACCGCCAGCCTTTCCACTAGCAGCCAAGCGCTTAACCACTGTGCCACCAGGGCTTCTTTACTTACTGGTAGTAAGTGTCAATGGCAGCATTTGAACTCAGGTCTCAAAAAGTAAGTTATTTGGGAGAAACACATTTACTTCACAAAATAAAATAACATGAGCTTGTGATTTCTATTTAGATGTTAAAAATACACGCAGAATCACGGGTCCCTCCCTGAGACACAAAGCTCCCTTTGAGGCACGTTAGCCCAAAAGTAGAAAAAAAAAAAACCCTCCACAATGCTTGCTAACTTCATCCACAGTGTCTGATACTAATCACCCTAGACCACATCCTATAGCCACCACAACCTGAAAAGCCACTTCCTCCCCAGAACACATCCCAGGGAGCAAAAGTCAACATTCAGCTCCGGGCCTCTCCGAGAACACCTTGTATATTGACCTATGCGTGCCAGCAAGTAACCGAGCTGGAAAAACATTCTCCCAACACCTGGAAAGGGATCAGAGTGTCTTGGATTGAACTGCACCTCGTCTTCAACGCCGCTTATTACCAGCACAAGCCGAGCCGAGCAGGCCTGCAGCATCCTGTTGCATCCTGAGACCAGCATCATGGACCAGAGTCAAGGAAGTCCCAGTGGCTGTTTCTGGGTCTGACTTCAGAGACCTACTTTCAGGACCTGACCCCAAGACCTTCTGGTGGAATGGGACCCCCACACTCCCAGGCCTGCACATGGGATAGCAGAAGTGGCATCTGTAAGCACGGCTTGGAAGCAGATGGGCCATGAAGTATGGAGCCTGGGGGCCATACCAGGATTTGGGGTGGGGGGTTCTTCACATGTCAGTCGTAAGACCAACCCTCAACAATGCTTCAAAACATTCTAGAGAGGGTGAGACTGTCACACTGGTGGGGGGAGGGGGAAGAGAGCAGGGACCAAGACAGAAAATCAAGAGGTTGACTATGTGTTCACCCAGGGATTTGGTGGGAGATTT
Organism: Trichechus manatus latirostris; assembly: GCF_000243295.1. Classification (NCBI taxonomy): domain Eukaryota; kingdom Metazoa; phylum Chordata; class Mammalia; order Sirenia; family Trichechidae; genus Trichechus; species Trichechus manatus. The sequence goes on along the minus strand of NW_004444127.1, from coordinate 4,108,639 downwards.
GGGGCCTCACAGACCCAAGAATTACTGTTATATCAAAAGTTCCATTCAGCTAAGCAATCAGCCAGGCAAAAACGCAATCTACTACCACAGAGAGAGTCCATATTCCATAAATACATGGAAGCCCTGATCACTCTGGAGGGAGAGGGGCACGATAAGCAACTGTACCTGTCCATACGCACACCTACCACGTGCCAGGCACCATGCTACAGGCTCTATATCCCTCACTTCATTCAATCCCCACAAACACCCTGTGAGACAGGGACTGGGCCTCTTTTACAAATGAGGAAACTTACCCTCAGAGAAGTTAAGTAACTTGTTATAATAGCAAACAGACTCTGTGATAGAGTGAGATTAAAGCCCATCAGACTCAGAGCCAAGGCTCTGCTGTTTTCATAAAAGGGGGGCTACATCATTAGAGGCCAGGTGAATATTAGGTGCTATTCGCAGGAGGTAGGACCACAGAGATGGCAAACGTGGTGAAATGAAATGATATAGGAGTCGTAAAAATGATGGCTCTCAAGTCAGCTGTGTGACCTTGGGCAAGTCACTTAACCTTCCAGGTCTGGTTCTTCACCTGAAATATGGGCCCAATTATAAAATAAGATGATGCACATAAAGTATACGGCATATAAAAATAGCCAAGATGTCGTTTCTCTGAATGCAATTTCTTAGTAAACTGATGATTCCACCTTCAGGGCTGCTGTGAGGCCGGGGGAACCGCAGAACTCAAAGCTGGTGGTAATGGCAGCTTGCTGTACAAGAGGCTGCACTCTGGGGCTCCCCAGGCAATCCCAGCCCCAGACATGTTGTTTGGCCATATATATAATTTTGTTTTCTTAAATGTCAATTACTTATCAGCATTTTAAAAACAGACTGTTTCCCATAAAAACAATTTTCTGCTCAGGGGCTCAGCAGTGGTCACCCCCTGGGGGCTTGACCCTTCTGATTCAGGACAAGACAGCCCTGCCCTCAGGAAGCTTACGGCATTTCGCCTTCATATTAGGTTAAGTACCGGAATCACCACTGTCATCAAGGCACTGATATTCACTGAGTATTCACTATGTCCCAGGTTGTATGTTATGCATTTCGCTCTCATTATCAAACTCAGGTATGACTACTATCTGCCCATTTAATAGATGAGAAAACTGAGGCTCAGCAAAGTTAATGTAACATTCTCAAAGTTATAGAGTACGCCAGGATTCAAACCCAGGAAGTTTGACTCCAGAACCCGTGCTCAAATGCCAGAGAAGTATCATTTGCCTATTATCAGATGAGGACACCAAGCCTCAAAAATATTATGTAATTTGTCCAAGATGATAAAACTCATGAACAGGTAATGTCAAGATTCCAAGGTCTCACCCCTAAACCCATATTCTTCCAGCTGCCTCCCCAGAAGCCTGTGTTGTCTTCACTGTCTTCCCTTCCAGCAGGGGTTCTCAATCTTGACACTGCTGACATTTTGAGCCAGATAATTCCCTGTCCTGGGTAGTGATGGATGTTTAGCAGCATCGTTGACCTCTACCCAGAGCGGCCACTAGCAAACTTTCCCCTACCCCATCATGACATTCAAAAATGTCTCCAGTCACTGCCAAATGTCCCCTGGGAGGCAAATCATCCCCGTTGACAACCACACAGGGTTCCAAGAGCAGGCCCCAGGAACATACAGCAGAGCAGGGGCAAACCTGCAGAGGGGCACACTGGGTATGAGCCTGGGCTTCAATCCCTTAAACACAGAGGCTCAGTTCCATGTGCCTCGGTCTCCTCCTTTGTGATACAGGAATAATCACGGCGCCTCCCTCACATGGCTGATATGGACAGTAAAGGAGACCAGGCATGCAAAGCTCTTCGGTCAGTGCCTGGAGCACTCAGCTACTTTTAGCTATTATTGGCATAATTATTTTGATTGTCCAAGAATTCCCATCAGTTGAGACCCATCTGACCGTGAGACCTGGAAAAGGTCTCTGAAAACCAGGAATAGATTTTTCCACATTTACAGATAAACACAATCATCAGGAAAACCATTTTCTTTATACCATAGGAGGGGAAAAATATGGTCAAGTGACTTCCCTAAGCCAAAAAAAAAAAGAAGCTGCTTGGCCTGGGAGACAAATGTAAGAATCTTCCACTCCAGTCTGCCCCATCACACAGCCTTGATGCTACTGGATCAGTGTGCACACACACATGCACATCCATACACACACATGCACACAATATACACAACACACATGCACCCATACACATACATGCAACATGCACACACCGACACATATGCACACACACGTCCCAAGCATCAGAGCAGTACAGCAGTCATAGTTCTTTATGACAGTGAAACATCAGAGACAACTAGGTACCCAACAATAGAAGAGCTAAATAAAATATGTTATAATGGATGCAGGAATATTATGTCAGCTATTAAATATGGTACCTTAAAAGAACAATCAACAACATGAGAAAACAGTCACAATAGGGCACTAGAAGAGGCAGACAAGACACAAAAAAATCTGCAAGAAATGCGATCAGTTTTGTAATAGATGTATTCTGGGGAATAAAGCCATGTGGAAATACAGCAAAACGTTAACAATGCTGATCTCTAGAGAGGAGGTTAAGGGAAGTTTGTTATTTCTTCATTTCCCCAGTTCTCCACCATGACCACCCAAAGGCAGAAGAGCCTCATGGGTTGGAATCCCAGTCCTACCACTTACCTGACCCTGTGCCAGGGACTTAACTTCTCTGAGTAAATAACACTACCAATAAGGGCCACATAAACCAGAGACTTCATCAGCCTAAGACCAAAAGAACTAGATGGTGCCCGGCTACCACCAGTGACCACCCTGACAGGGAACACAAAAGAGAGTCCCTGATGGAGCAGGAGAAAGGTGGGGTGCAGAACTCAAATTCTAGTAAGAAGACCAGACTTAATGGTCTGACTGAGACTGGAGGAACCCCGGAAAGCATGGCCCCTGGATTCTCTGTCAGCCCAGAACTAAAACAATTTCCGAGGCCAGCTCCTCAGACAGGAATTGGACTGGACTGTGGAACATAAAGTGATACTCGTGAGGAGTGTGCCTCTTAGCTCAAGTAGATACAAGAGACTGAAGGAAGGCAGAGAGTGTTAGGAGCTAGTTGAATGGACATGGGGAATCGGGGTGGAAAGGAGGAGTGTGCTGTCACAGTATGGGGAGAGCAATTAGAGTCACATAACAATGTATGTATAAATTTTTGTATGGGAAAAAATAAAGAAATAAATAATAACACTGCTAATAATAGCAAGCACCCTGAATGGTAGCTATCATTATTGTTTTTATAATGGAGGAGAGGGTTAAACCCTGGGAATAAAAATAATGGATTAAAAAAAAAAAAAGATACTAGTTAATTGGCTGCTGCCTCTGAAGCAGCTATATTAATACTGACAAGAAAACAGAAATGTTCACCAGGTGCCTTCACAAAACTCCTCTATTAGAGTTACTGACAAGTAAACCATTTTCTGAAAACCAGCCATTCTCATGAGATGAACTAAACATAAGACCATTAGTACATCCTTTGAGGCTGCCTGCTGCAGAAAGGGACACACTCTGCCTCCGTTTATATATGTGTTGCTGTAAAAGTATGTGTAAAGAGATGTTGCAAATTTAACCCTATTTACAACATAACCATGAGTCCCTGGGTGTTGCCAGGTTGGAGGTCCCCAAAGGTGCCTCAGAAAAAAGCCCTGGTGATCTACCTCCAAAAAATCAGCCATTGAAAACCCTACGGATGCCTAGCTACCATTACTGAACATTTTGATCAAAGATCCTATAGAAGAATCCTGATCAAAAGGGTGAAAAGGTAGAATAGAATTTCAAATTCTCATGGAATTCAGACTTTCTAGAGCCATGGAGGCTGGATGAACCCCTGAAACCTCTGCTTCGAGATAATCTTTAAACCTTAAACCAAAAATATCCCCTGAAGTCTTCTTAAAACCAAACAACAGCTTAACTAGTAAAGAATGTCTGCCATGAGCACTGTGCTCTTTTAAGATCTATCTATAAGGGATCAAATTGACAACAGCAACTCAAAATATTAGATAGGAAACTTAGGGGGCAGTGAGTTTATGCTAATGGGGGAAGAATAACTCAGAAAAGGAGGATTAGGATGGTTGCACAACTCAAAGAATGTAATCAATGTCACTGATTGTACATGTAGAAATTGTTGAATTAGTATATGTTCTACAGTATGTATTCTCAACAACAACAAAAAGACAATAAATTATTAAAAAAAAAAGAAAGAAAGAAACCCTATGGAGCACAGTTCTACTCTGACACACACATGAGGTCACCATGAGAAAGAACTGACTTGACAGCAAATGGTTTTTTACGACGTAACAGGAGGGAGCTCTATTTCACAGAATCTATGACATGGATTTATAATCTGATTTTATCATCTGAAAAACAGTTCCCTAATTTTACTGTTCTACTTGAGGTTTTTATAAATGGGATTTTCTCAGTACAAGACATTTCAGCAAACTACATGCTCTCAGGTTTAATTGCGGGAGAAAGATGTGGTAGTCTGCTTCCATAAAGATTACAGCCTTGCCACAGCAGTCCAGGGACAAGGACTAGAAGGCAGAAGGGGACAGGTAAGCTGGTGATAGGGAACCCAAGCATGAGTAAGGAGTGTTGACATGTTAATGGTTGTTAATCATTGTCATAGGGCAACATGTGTACTGTTTAATGAGAAACTATTTTGTTCTGTAAACCTTCATCTAAAGTGAGAATAGCACCACAACTGGAAGAACGTAATCGATGTCACTGAACTGTGCAGGTAGAAATTTTTGAAATGGTGTATCTTTGGCTATGTATATTTTCAACAACAAAAAAAGGTTGAGAAGGGAGAGGGTTGACATGTTGTGGGGTTGTTAACCAATATCATAATACAATATGTATATTGACTGTTTAATGAGAAACTATTTGTTCTGTAAACCTTCACCTGAAGTACAATTTAAAAAAAAAAAAAAAAGATTACAGCCTTGCAAATCCTATGGGGAGGTTCTACTCTGTCTTATAGGGTCACTATGAGTTATAATCGACTTGATGGCAATGGGTTTAAGGTTTAATTAACTCTCCAGATAAATGCTAAGAGGCTTCAAATATAGCCTGACACATAGTAGGCACTAGAGTACTCTGAGGAAGGAATGTGTGAACAAACAAAAACTAGAAATTGAATTGAGGAAAAGAAATCATATTTGACAAAACGTGACCAGTTTACCAGCCACGTGTAAAAAAAAACTCATATAAGCTTGTGTACACGCACCACAAAACACGTGTTTCTCAGACACCTGACCGGGCCAGCTATGACACCTGAAGAGCAAGCTCACCAGGGGCAGCAAAGAAAGCACAGAAATGTCTCACTCATTGTCTGTTCTTCTCCATGTGTCAGAAGACGCAAAGGAGGACCTCTTAGTTTTTAGCTGGTTCTTTTCAACAAAAAGTGCTTTTAACCACAAAACGTCAATGAATGTAAGACTGATATTTTGCTCCATGTGTCTTCAGTGCATAAAGACCAAATATTTTAAGGGGACTCCATCATATAAGCCCTCCTAGAGGTATGTGGCATCATTTAATTTTCACTAGGAAAGGTTATTTCCACATGAAGCTCATTATCGATCTACCTTCCTGCACAGAGGTCTGTGTGTCAGGTTTTCCAAGACAGCCCCAATTTCAAACAGTCTACTTTTCCCTGTCTCCATACACTGTGCATTCCAGTTTGGGGTTTGAAATGGCCACCATCACTCAATGGTTCTAAACTGGGTACAATCTGGCCCCCAGGGGACACTTGGCAATACGTGCAGACATTTTTGGTTGTTACAACTGAGTGGACAGGAGGAAGTATTACTGGCATCTAGTTGGTAACGTCACGGATGCTGCTAAACCCCCTACAATGCACAGGACAGCCCTCCACAGCAAAGAATTAATAGACTCCAAATGTCAATAGTGCCAAGGTTGAGAAATCTTACCACTCCTTGAAAACAAGAGTGGCAAGCTGCAAACTCTTTGCGGTCAAGTCGATTCCGACTCACAGTGACCCTATAAGACAGAGTAGAACTGCCCCCACAGGGTTTCCTAAACTGTAATCTTTACAGAAACAGACTTTCTTTCTCCTGTGGAGCAGCTGGTGGGTTTGAACCGCTGACCTTTCGGTTAGCAGCCAAGCACTTAACCACTGCACCACCAGCGCTCCCTGTGGGCAGTTGAGGGAAGCTTAAAATAAAACTGCCTCGAGACTATAAGTCAAGATTTATTCCGAACTGGAAATGTGCTCTTCTGGGGAGGCAAGGCCCTCCACATTAGCCATATGACCTCGGATAGGTGATGTGCTCTACCCAAGCCTCTGTTTCTTCAGCTATAAAATGGGGACAATAAAAATATCTGTCTTCCAAGTTTTTTGTGTGTGTGTGTGAATGATGTGAGATTACGTACATAAAGGGTTTAGAGTGCTCCCGTGCCCAGCACATTATAAACACTAAATTCACCAGAGACTAACAAAGCTGAAACTTCTCCTGGACCCTAAAAGTCATCACGGCCATAAACCGTGGAGCCATCGGCCTGAGGCAGCATCTGGCTGAGAGAGAGGAGGTCTTCCCAGACATGGGGAGAGCCACTGAGGAGGCTGAGCAATCTGAGGTAGCTCAGGCTTCTCTGAGAAGAAACACCAACAACTGAGCAGAAGTCTTGGGGTCCTCTGTACCCACCCAAAATGTCCTGGATACAGGCAACGACTTACCAAACAAAGGCAGGGAGAAGGAGAGGCCCAGGTGACAGGCCACTCTCAGGTCAGCCTTTGCAGATAGAAGGGCAAATACTATCAAAGAAGAAAAGTCAGGTCACTTCTGCAGGCCCCAAAAGATGAAATGCCAGTGTCCTTCCATTTATACAGTAAAATTTGTGGAAGTCAGAACCTGTGTAAGGCAGAAACCTCTCAAAGAAGGAAAACTCAAATATTTTCTACTAAAACAGGAGACAGAAAAGAGGTAAGACTGCACCCTGTTGATGGCGGAAAACTTGCAAGACCCAGAAAAACAAGGCAGCCCTATTGAGTTCTGGCTCTCACAGGTTTCACTGTATAATGTAGAGAACAACTACTGAAAATATGGGGTGCAGAGGCCTCACACAGGTCCCTCAAAATGCCCACTCACTGAAAGGAATCCCCCAAGAAAGCCATTAACGATCAGAACCAAATAGTTAGTAACAACCAACCCAGGAGGTTCATAGCCCCTCAAAATCCCCACAAGGGGCCTGCATGGGTAGTGGAACTTCTGCTTCCAAAAAGAACCACTGAGATGTCTGCCCGGAGGGAGGCCACGTCATCCTCCCCAATCCCGAGTCAGACTCAAGATCACGTGTTGCAGGGTCACTGGTAGCTCAACTTGGAATTTCCAGACTTCTGTTTTCTAAAAGTTTGAGCAGGGTTTAAAAATTAATACTAGTTAATGTTGGCACCAAATTTGAAGGGGTTATATAAGGAGCAGGAACTCTGGTGGTGCAGTAGTTAAAGTAAAACTCACTGCCATCGAGTCAATTCCAACTCATAGTGACCCTACAGGACAGAGCAGAACTGCCCCATTGGGTTTCCAAGGCTGTAAATCTTATTGGAAGCAAACTGCCACATCTTTCTCCCACGGAGCAGCTGGTGGGTTGGAACCACAGACCTTTCTGTTAGCAGTCAAGTGCTTAACCACTGCATCACCAAGGCTCCTCTAATGGTTAAAGTGCTCAGCTGCTGATCAAAAGGTTAGCGGTTCAAACCCACCAGCTGCTCCGCGGGAGAAAGATGCGGCGACTGCTCTTGTAAAGATTACAGCCTAGGAAACTCTATGAGGCAATTCTACTCTGTCCTATAGGGTAACTATGAGCTGGAATCCACCTGATGGCAGTGAGTTTTTTGGGTTTTTATGTTAAGAGCTTTCTACTCCACCCTAACTGGAGTGTGACTGTCAGAGAATGGCCAAGCCCTGTCTCTTCTGACGTCTCCAGACCACAGACAACTCACACTCCCCAGAGTCCGGATTACAAATTAGACACAGGGCTGCCCCTTTACTGGGCAGCAACTTTAATTTTTCTTTAAGCGTGTTTGAGAGTTCACCAAAATGTTAACCAAATGATTGACTATTCTCTTGCAGACTGTTTTTATTTTTGTAAAAACACATTATTCTCAGGTAGGCAGATACTATGATAGAACTCAATCTAGAGCCCATTCAAATTCCAGCTCCTCTGCTGTGCAACCTTGGACAAGTTACCCAGCCTCTCTGACCCTAAATTTATTTTATTTTAGATTTTTTTTAATTGTACTTCAGATGAAGGTTTACAGGGCAAACTAGCTTCTCATTAAACAATTAATATACATATTGTTTTATGACATTAGTTGCCAACCCCACAACATGTCAACACTCTCTCCTTCTTAACCTTAGGTTCTAAGCCTAAATTTACATGTATGTAAACTGTGCTAATAATCCACATTTGGCAGGGAAGTGAGGGTACACAGAGGCAGTGGGGTGATAACATGGTGCAATATAAAGCATTTGAATAATATAAGCTAAAATCTTTCTCTCCAGCCCCCAATCTCTGCTCATTGTGCCCCCACCACTACAGACACCACACCTCATCCCCAGACCACAAGCTGTATTAGAACAGGGACCTTGCCGGTCTTGTCCACAGAGGCGAGAGGGCTCAGCACCCAGTAGACAGTAACTATCCACTGAATTAATAAATGAAAGAAAGTAACCCTAGGCAAAGGCCTCCAAGACTCCATTTCCTTATCTATAAGGCAGAGATAGTATTACCTCCCTGCCATACTGTGACAATCAAACGAGTTAACATATGAGAAAGGGCCCTGGCGCAGGGTTTGCACACACTAGGCGCTTGTTACATAGCAATCCACCCCTTGTATGGCTCAAACGAGATTCCAACAGAACAAAACTCTGAAACGGCCACGTGATATATGCACATAAGCAGGTGGTGTTTTCATTTTCTCCTTAATTCACAGAGCATTTGTATAACTGTATCTGTAAGTGCCAGGTGGCCAGCCCCTCGTCCCTCGGGGGGAACCAGATCAGGCCATGCCTACAGGCTCAGACCAGGAGGCCAGACAACCGGGACCACAACCACCCGCACCAACCCAAAGAGGGTCTGTGAAACCGGCTCCACGCCTAAGCAGCAGAGCTATCCTGCTCAAATACTCCACCGGTCCCCCTCCTCAGACAGAGGCAAGGACAGAAAACCAACCTCTCAGAAGAAAAATCTGTACTCAGCTATAAAGAGAAACAAGTCCTGACACACGCTACAACATGGATGAACCTTAAAGACATTACACTGAATGAAATATGTCAGTCACAAAAGGACAAATATTGTAGGGACCCACTTATGCGAAATATCTAGAATAGGCAAGTGTATAGAGACCAAAGTTTATTAGTGGTTACTAGGGGCAAGTGGGGGCCCTGGTGGCACAGTAGTTAAGAGCTTGGCTGCTAACCAAAAGATCAGCAGTTCAAAACCACCAGCTGTTCCTTGGAAACCCTATAGGGCAGTTCTACTCCATCCTACAGCGTAGCTATGAATCAGAATTGACTGGACAGCAACGGGTTAGGGGCAGATGGGAGGGAGGAAGAAAGAGTGATTGGTTAGGCGACACTGAGCTTCTGTTAAGGGTGATAGGAAAAATTGGAAATGGTGATGTGTGAACAACATGATAAACTTAATTAATGTTACTAAATTGTACATGTGAAAAATGTTGAAATGGCAAATATTTTGTTACATATATATTTACCACAACGAAAAAGACTACAGGGAGTCTCCTTCACAAAAAAAAAGAAAACAAAAAACAAAAGAAAAAATCCCTGTGAGATCCTAACCTGAGTCTAAGCCAACGGTCCCAAGTTTTTACGTGGACAAAGAAACACTGCCGTCATTATTCTGCATTAAAGAGAAGTTCTCCCACTCAGCCCCATGTGGCAGGAACCAAAGAGAGCTCGTTAGTGAGACTCAAATCTCAAAGGCTGTACTCCCTGGGTCATGCTTGCTAGAGTCCATTCACAGCCCATGTGATCTTCTTGGTGATCTGCTTCCATAAAGATTACAGCCAAGAAAACACTATGGAGCACCGTTCTACTCTGTAACACGAGGTTGCCATGAATCAACTCAAAGACAGCGAGTTTAGTGAACTTTGTTTTTTCCTTTTTTTAACTAGCTGTGAGCTACTGGTCACCCACTGGGATTTGGGGTGGAAGTGACCACTGCAGAGAAAGCAATGCAACGAAGTGCAGGTTGAGGCCTAGCTGTGCCACCGCTCACTGGGAGGCCCCGGGCAGCTCCCCAAACCTCTCTGGGACCTGCTCTCCCAGGCTGTCAAATTTAAGAAGTTATAAGGACTCCTTTCCAGATCACAAGATGGTCTACCTGTATCAGAAGCAAGCTACAAAATTCAGAGCTCAAGTTAATGCACTGAGTCTAAAAGTTACCTAATTCTCCATAAGGGCAATGCCAGGTCCCAGAATTTGTGAGGGAAAAGAAGAACCCAATGGGTATCCCAAGGGTGCTGCTCAAGCCAATCCCCCTCCCTATGGCTTCTGGGAACTTACTCAGTAAGAGGTGTTACCCAGGAAGGGAGGAGGAGGAGGTCACAAAGAGAAGGAGAAAATTCTGAAAACTGCTGATCCAGGTTGGATTCCCGGCCAATGCACCTCAAGCGCAGCAACCACTGGTCTGTTAGTGGAGGCATGAGTGTTGCTATGATGTTGAATAGGTTTAAGTGGAGGTCCAGACTAAGACCGACTAGGAAGAAAGGCCTGGTGATCTACCTCTGAAAATCAGCCAATGAAAACCCTATGGATCACAACAGTCCAATCTGCAACCAATCATGGGGATGGAGCAGGACAGGGCATCATTTCCTTCCATTGTGTGTGGGGGTCCCCATGTCTCAGGAGCTGACTTGAAGGCTGCTAACAATAATGAGCTGAGCAAGTAAATGAGATCATCCCTCATGCCTGAGAAATTCTTTCATGTGCAAATATACTTACTGAGAAACTACTCCAGCCAAGCCCTATCAGAGGCTGGGATAAAGCTCTGACCCTGAAGGCTTCTACTCCATCTTTGGTCACTGCCAGCCCTCCCTACACAGGCTCTGGTCACTAACGGCATGACTGGCCTGTGCCTCACTCACTTTTACAGCACAGTGGAAAGAAAACCAGACTTGGAAGAAATGGGTCTGGCTTCCAGCTACTTTATCATCTCCAACAAGTCTCCATTTTCTCATGTGTGGAACTGGGTACAGAACCACCTGACTTGACCCCACTGGTTTCTTTTGAGGACCAAAATCCATTAAATGCATATGATAGCATTATGCAAATGAGTTCATTCTTCATCCAAAGTCACTGGAAAACCAACCTCGTTTTGAGGTTCCTTAGAATCACACTGAAAATCACATGCAACCACCCCATCCCCAGCCTGGTCCCTAAGTAATCCTAATCCAATTCCTCTTAGGCCCTTACCATCTATTAGGCTGGACCTCAGAGCAGCTGTGAACCTGCCCAACCACACAGTGGTCCTCACTGGAGGTCTCCCTCCCATACCCCCAGGTGGGTCCCACTGAGGAAGTCAACCCTATGTCTAGCTGAGTGCAAAACTAATTCAACCCCACCCAAGCAAGACGCAAATATGCCTCTAAATAAACACAAGTATAAAGCACTAGTGAGTACCTCGCCATTCTAGAGAAGATTATGGGCCAAAGCCCAGTTCCAACCAGCCCAGTGCATCAGATGTTCCTCCCGCCTCCCCCACAACTGGTCCCTCCCACAGGAGGAAACGTGCCCAGTCCCCGAGGAAGCACTCAGAGCAAACTGACCGCCTGGTTCTGAAATGTCCCAGAACATCAAAGCAACAGTGAAGGATTGTGCTTCCCTTCAGAGGGAGGGGAGGGGGCTGTATAATTGCCCTTCTGAAGACTTCAAAGGTTCCTCCCACCTGCCCATCAAGCATGATTTCGAAAGCTGCTTACTAGCTGTGATGTCCCTGGGTGGCACAAACGGTCTGTGCTGTACCACTAACCTAAAGGTTAGCTGTTTGAACTCACCCAGTGGCACTATGGAAGAACAGCCTGGTGATCTGCTACCATAAAGATTACAGCCAAGAAAACCCTATGGAGCACTGTTCTACTCTGTAACACTTGGGATTGCCATGAGCTGGAATCAACTCGAAGACGAGTTTAGTTTGGTTTTTTGTTTTGTTTACCACTAGCTGTGAGGTACTGGGAGCATCGCCCTCTCTAAGCCTCTACTTCCTCAATTCGTAGGATAGTTGTGAGGATTAGCACACAACAAGCAGTTGGTGAACGGCAGCTGTTAGCTAGCAATGACTGAGCCTCCTCAGAGACCCCCTCAAGGATCCCAGCATCCATCTCATTGGGCCTTGCCAATTTTGAAATTTCCCTCTTGAAAGGAGGAAAGGAAAAAAATCTTAAGACAGGAAAAAGAGAAGTATTCAACCATTTCCTACCCTATTCTGGTTTGACTTTCCATGGTCTCATACAGGTGACACTTGTTCTTGTTAAGTGAACACTGAACTTTGTTTAAAGACAGGAAATCTCTGCTTTTCCTGCATGTGCTGATCCTCAGCCTCCACAGCCCTCTAGCCCAGAGGTGCTGGTCTCCCCAGAACTTTGCCTGGGTCTTCCTGGTCTCAGAAGTATGGTTCCATTCTTCTGGAAAAGTAAAAAACCTCAATCTAAATGTGACCCCACTTATGCATATCAGGCTAAAGGAGACAGTTCCACCCAAAAGTGAGCTGATCAAAAACCAGTGTCTGTGCCAGGTTGTGGATCTCACAGGTCAATATCCACTCTGTGGGACTTTATTCTTTCCCCTAAGGCAGCCTACCTGCTGTATTTTTATACTTTTATAAGACTTTTCATGTGAACAGGTTTATAAACCATTTTAAAAAAAAAAAAAACTTTTATGAGACTTTGAGCCTAATTCCAGCGCTGGAAAACATGGTTACCTATGATGTCCCTTTGAGATCCATATTTCAGGAAGTCCTATTCTCATCTGTGTGACAGCCTCCTATCAATCATTCTCTGTCTCTGTTTCTCTCTCTCTCTCTCTCTCTCACAAACACACACCAACAGGCAAGAGAGTCAGAGCCCAGAATCATGGATTTATCCTTGCGAACTCCTCACATGTTCTGAACGGCTGTCCTCCGGTTCTGAACACCTCCTAGTTCCAGTCCACACCATGCTTTAGGTTGGGAGAATGGGTAAGGGTAAGTGATTTCTGACCATTGGCAGAACACCAATTTCTGGTAACTTTGCAAAGATTAGTCATGTAACTCAAAATACACCTTTTCAAACTGAGAGAAGGGAAAAAGAGCAAGAAAAAAGAAATAGAACATTTTCCTTGCCACACACGAGCACCAGAAAATCTTTACCTGGATTGCCCCAAAATAAAAAGCTCACTGGTTCAAACATTAGGAAAATACACCACATGTTAGCCCCAGTGGAGCAACAATTCAGGACACAGAGTGTTCTATTCATGAGGAAAACATAAGAGAGATGTTTTCTTTGACTATTCAGAGCCTCAGTCATGTCCTACTGGGCAAATAAAATTCACATGACCAAGAAGACACTGAAGAGACCCCTTATAACATGCCTCCCATCACCACAATGCCCCACCCAGCAGCCCTGGGTCCCTCACAAAAGGTGAACTCAGTCTAACAGGAACATCAGATTCTGAATTATTCAAAGAGATATTACCATTATTGATTCAATAAACAAATCCAACCTGGCCTTCATGTAAATGCAAACTATTTGAAAAAGAAAACCTCTCTCTCTCTACACTCAAGAGTTTGGCAACTGGCAATCTCCTGGGGCCCAAGCACCTAAAATTCTGTTTGAAATGTCACAATATTTTCCTGGATTGTAAGGACGAGAGTTTTTCGCTTTCAATCCAGAACACGCCTTGAAGACTTCTCATCTGAGAAACAGAGCCCCAGTTTCTTCCTCTTTGTGATGGAAATAATAACACATGTATACAGGAGTACTGCGAGGATTAACGATAAATTATAAACGCACAGGAACGCACATAGCAGGCATTCGATAAACAGGAGTGTGCTACAGCACTATGAAAATCTTGAGGAACAAGAAATGCTCAGTTTCTCCACCTTCCTACATTTTCACAGGAAATAAAAGCGTATGACTAATTCCTCATTCAACAAAAAGTTACTGAGCTCCTACTGTGTGCCAGAAGGTCCCTGGATGGCAGTTTGTGCTTGACTCTTAACCTAAAGATTGGTGGTTTGAACCCACCCAGTGGTGCCACAGAAGAAAGGTCTGGTGATCTGCTTCCATAAAGATCATAGCCAAGAAAACCCTGTGAGCTCAGTTCTCTTCTGTTACACATGAGGTCACCATGAGAGGAAATCTACTCGACAGCAAGGGGTTTGGTATTTTTGTTTGTTTGTTTCGCTGTGTGCCAGGCACTGAATTGGGGGATACAGAGAAGAATAAGGGACAATGCCTGTCCTCGAGAGGTTAATGATCTAGTTGGAGGGAGAGCCAGAGAAACCAAACAGCACAGTGAGCTGAGTGATGCAAGAGAAGGACGAATCCAGGCCGGCAGGAGCGGGTGTGGATTCCTAGAAATGGCCAACAGGAATTAGCCAGGTGGAGGAGAAGAAAGGTGACGTGGACAGAGGGCGTAGCCCAGCCTGAAAGGCCTGGATAACAGAGAACTGCACACGGCAGGAACGACATGGGGTTTGCCGTGGCGGGAACGAATACAGAAGCACTTAGGAGACGTGTCAGATCTGCATTTCGGAAACACCTCTCTGGTTGGTGGTAGCAGCGTGGAAAATAAATCTTTGGAGGCTGCAGGAAAATAAAGATGAGCAAAGCTCATGGAATCACTGTCAAAGCTGTGTACAGAAGGAGAATATCCAAATTTTGGCTCTGGGCAAGCAATTTCTTTTATTCCCCTTAAATGTTTACATCTGATTAGGTGGGCAGGTGTGCAAACACACACACATACACACATACAACAACATCAGGAGGGTGCTGGTACTTTGTTGTTTAGCAAAGCCAGTGCTACCTGGGACCTTTGGGAAGAAGTGGCGCCTACCTGCAGTTTGTCTCCAACAACAACAAAGCTGACCGTTGGAACTTGGAAAGGTTAAGGGCCAGGAGGCACAGGTGATGCCAAGAAAGGGCAGAAGGTGGACAGGGAAGACGCTCGGCTCTTACTGTCAAACCTGACACTGAGAGCTCTCTAGCCTCACATCAGCCAGTTTTTCAATAAAGCTTCAGGAATAAGATGAAAACCCAGGATTAAGAAAATTTATAAAACTGGGTAAATGGGAAGCATTTAAATTCACAGCTACCATGCCCAGGAGAGAAGAAGAAATGGTATTATTCAGAAAGAAAGAGGAAGCAGAAAATTGGGAGGAAGGATTCCAGGATTAATTCAATCAATCAGTAAATGCCACAGACAGACACACAGACTGTCGGATTCAGTGAAAGGCAGCACAGTGTAGGTGGTGTAATGACTTTGCAGTCAGTTGGACCAGAGTTTAATTCCCAGCACTGCCATTTACTATATGATCTTGCTTAGCCAGTTTTTAACCCCTCTGAGCCACAGTTTTTGTCATTGTCTGAATAACAAAACCTAACTCACCCAGTAGATGGAAGGATTAAAGGGATAATGTGTGTACAGCACTTAGCACATAAGGGCTCAAAAACCTGAAGGCTATTGTCGTTGTTGTTGTTAGGTGCCATTAAGTCAACTCGTAGCTACCCTATGTACAACAGAACGAGATGCTGCCCGGACCTCCACCATCCGCACAATCGTTGCTGTTTGAGCCCATTGTTGCAGCCATTGTGTCAATCCATCTCACTGAGGGTCCTCCTCTCTTTCGCTACCCTCTACTTTACCAAGCATGATGTCCTTCTACAGGGACTGGTCCCTCCTGGTAACATGTCTAATGTCTGAAGTACATGAGATGAAGTCTCACCATCCTTGCTTCTAAACAACCTTCGTTTAACAGATCAGAAAAAATCTGAAGGAAAGCTGTCCTCCCCAGCCCTGCAGAATGGCAGGAAAGGCAGATTCTGTGATTCATGTGGTCATCAGCTGGAGGTCAGTGTAGGCATTGCTATGGGAACATCCCCACTGTCAGCGCCGCTGTCAGGCCCTCCCTCCACGGGGAACTATTAACAGACATGATGAACATTCCTTCAACAAGCAAGGACTGAGCACTTACTACATGAAAGGCCACGGAGCAGCCTAAACTGCAGCTCTTCTCTTCAAGGAGCTGAATCAAGTCAAAAAGACACTTACACTTATGAAGAAAAATTGAAATGGCCAGTGTTTTGTTACATATGTATTTACCACAATAAAAATATTAATTTAATAAAACTTTTTTTTTATTAAAAAATTTTTTTAAGACATATGCACAAATAACTGTAATACCAGATAGAAAACGTGCCATGCAGCAGGTAGCAACAGCAGCTCTGAGGGCACAGGAGGCCAAGAGCTTATAGCTCCAACTGTAAGGAGTGTGTGTAAGGATAAAGCAAAGAAGGCTGCTCTGAACCAAGCCTTGAAAAACTGGTTAAATTTAGCCATGTGGAGATAAGGTGGAGGACACTCTAGGCAGAGAAAATGCCATTTATAGACTCACAGAGACCAGAAAAAACAAGATATCAGAAGGGGCAGCAGGTAGTTACATGAGGCAGGAACAATGTATCCAGGAAGGAAATCGTGGAGAATTGAGGTGGGACATTAGGGCAGACAGGGGCCATTATATAGGGCTTGACAGCTAGAAGTTTGGCCTTTAATCCTCAGCTCAGCATTGTGCCAAACCCAAACAAGCTGCCATCGAGTCAACTCCAACTTATGGTGACCCCACGTGTCAGAGTAGAACTGTGCTCCATAGGTTTTCAGTGGCTGATTTTTTGGAAGTAGATCACCAGACCCTTTCTTCCAAGGCATCTGCAGGTGCGCCCAAACCTCCAACCTTTGGATTAGCATCTGAGCGTGTTAACCATTTGCATCACCTAGGGACTCCTAGCATTGTTTCAGAAGGAAAAAAGAAAAAGAAAAAAAAAACTGCCGTCCAGTTAATTCTGACTCATGGCAACCCCACACGTGCAGAGTAGAACTGCACTCCATAGGGTTTTCATGGGTGTGACCTTTTGGAAGTAGATCGCCAGGGCTTTCTTCCGAGGCATCTCTGGGTAGATTCCAACCTCCAACCTTTCACTTAGCAGAACATGTTAATGGTTTGCACCACCCAGGGAAACCCAGCATTGTTGCACCTGCTGCTTATCCCACAGGACATACCCACAGGTCTTCTGTGGAAATGCTGGCTGCCACAGAACCAGAGGCTTCAGCAGTGTTTCTCCAAACCTGTAACTGCTTCACATGCTTCAGGAATCTCCTTAGAATGGAGCTTTGCCCAGTTTAACTCAACAGCCCTTTCCCCGCACAGAATCTCCTCATTCTGAAAGAATAAGCCCGTTGCCATCGAAGTCTGTTCTGACTCATAGGGACCCTATAGAACAAAGTAGAAAAGCCCCCATAGGGTTTCCAAGGAGGAGCTTGGAACTGCCGACCTTTTGGCTAGCAGCCATAGCTCTTAACCACTGTGCCACCAGGGCTCCTATACAGTTTGGAAATTACTAGTGTGTTGACCGGGGCTCTGCTTCAGAAAGTCTATTTTATATATACTGTAAATATAGAAAACATGTTAGTATTATGCCTAAAACTGGTAACTAGGGTTTCCAAGTAGTAGCTGTGAGGCACTCTGCAAGGGGTCCGGATTAGGCAGATTAAATTACATTCAATACAGTCTTCAAACTGCATTTTACTCTTTAAAATGTAATTTTTAAACAATAGGACAGTCTTTAAAATGTATATTTGCATGTGCTATATATGACAACCTGAACTCGTGTCAGGTAGAGATGACCCTGCGATACGAGTTGCCTTACCCGGTGCTGCTCCAGAGAACTGCTGACCAGTGTCAAATTAAAAGAAGAAAAAGAATTCCAGAGCCAACTCACCCTGGACCACCCAGGTAAGCACTACATGCCTGCCTTCTCTGGGAAAGCTCCTGAGTTCTGATACGGAAAAGGACATAAATAGTAGAAGAAACACTGGACTTACAGACAGATGTGGATTTAAATTCTATCTTTCTCTACGTTTAAGTTCATATTCTGACTTAGTAAACTCATTTCTAGGACTCTGCCCTAGGCTAACTGCCAATGTACTGTGATTTATAATAGCAAAAGAAAAAAGCCAGGATTCAAACTAAATACCCCAAAATGGTGAAATAGTTAACAAAAAAAAGAAATCGCCGTCGAGTTGATTGCAACTTACGGTGACCTCACGTGCCACAGAGTAGAACTGCGCTCCATAGGGTTTTTCAAGGTTGTGACCTTTCAGAAAGAGATCACCAGGCCTTTCTTCCAAGGTGCCCCTGGGTGGGTTAGAACTGCCAACCTTTTGGTTAGGAGTTGAGCGCTTAGCCATTTGTGCCACCCGGGGACCCTGAAATGGTTAAATAAGTAATGATATACATATATGAACAACTCTGAGACCACCACTAAAAATCACTTTTCAAAGACTTTTTGACAATAATTATATTCACAATCCAAGTAACATTAAAGGGGAAAAAATGTGACTTTCAATCTGATACAAGTGACATGACATTTATAAACAAAAGAAATGAAAAGAAGGGAATGCAGGAAGTTTAGGATCAGGAATGACTGGAAGAGGGAAGCTCCGCAATTAAAACCACGGGAGAAGTCCATGACACGAAACCCGAGCGCCTCAACCCTCAGACAGAGTCCCTTGTTGGTCGTGCCAGGGATGCCAAGGAGGGGCAGACGGGAGACAGACTCTTCTATCTGTTTCAGCCGAGATGTAGGTCAGTGTGTCATTTCTTCAAAGAGGTGAGTCAGGATCAGAGGAGCCGATAATTCAAAGGCAGAAGAGACAAGACCTAAATTAAAGAGGCCCCTCTCAAGGGTCCAGCACTCCCTTAAGACTTAAATCTTCATGCTATTTTTTACTCAGCTACTGAATGAGAAGAATGCACTATTAAGTAGACCATTTCTCCCCCTTCCAACTGTCCTATAAATTGGTCCTGTGTTTCCCAACACCAAAGGGGTAGTAACTCACAGAGAGCAAAATGCCAGTCATACAAATTTAGAACATGGGTTAAAAAATATTCTGATCAAACCCCCAGCAAGAGCCCTGAAGAGACAGCGGGGAGAAAAGCAATAGGCTTGCTCTCCCTACAACTTCATTCCATGCGCTACTTCAGACCAGTATAATTAACCCCGAGTTTCACTGCTAACACTAAAGCTCTTCAGGCTGATGAGAATATCATTTAGCATCCTGCAATCGCCAGTAATAGCAATATGACACAATGGCGCCTATTGAGGCTCTAATCAGGGCACACAGTCATTTACATAGAACATTTTCTGTGACTCTCTGTAATACAACGCCACAAAGACTCAATTGAAACACAAGTCTCCCTTTCCCATAAACTTAAAAAAAAAAGAAAAAGAAAGAAACCACAATTTCCTTTACAGGACAGCACAGATGGTCCCCACCCTTCCCAAGGGTTCACCAGGCCCAGGCACTTCACTAGAAACTGCTCATCCTGACGCCAACCAGAAACGAGACAGTCACTTGCACAATATCGTGTCTGCACGCGCGTGTGCGCATGTGTGCATGTGTGTACACACTGGCTTAATCTCTTTACACAGGAAAAGGAGATCTATGATGCTTTAGGTAAACCCTAGGCTTAGAACAGAGCAAGGGATGGAAGGGACCCAGCTGGATTAGGGCCAAATCAAGCTCTACTTTGCTAGTCCCCCTGGGGTGGTTCATGTGACTTCAGATTCAAGGAACTGGTGCCACAGGGCCACAAAGTTAAGTCTGAAGGGAGGTAACCAGGTATCATGAGTTGCCACGGATGGAGGCTGTTAAAATTTTGCAGTACAGTCACACTGCTAAGGGAATAACAGGATTTGAAAGCCAAACAGACTCAAGATCAAATTCCAGCTCCACTTCTTAGTCTTGGACTTTGAGCAAGCTCTATAGCTACTGTGAGCCTTTATTTCCTCCTCTGTAAAATGGGCTCATAATACCTTGCGGGGTGAAGACTGTTACTCATGCATCTATAAAACATTACATGGTACACAGCACATAAAAAGCAATAATTACTGGCATGGCAGTCAGCATTATTCTTTAGTAAGACCAATACACCTTAGAGTGTAATGTATAAGAGCTTGGGCACTAGAGCCAGACTGCCCCAGTTCAAATCTCAGCTCTACCACTTGCTAGTGGTGATCTTATTTAAAATTCTCTGTGTCTGTTTCCTCATCTGTAAAATGGTCAAAATAATAGTACCTACCTCCAAGGGTTTGCTATGAGGATTAAACGGGTTAATATGTGTAAAGCACTGAGAGAGTGCATTGGATAGAGTGACAGAAGGAGCCCCTGGTTGGCACAGACAGTTACAAACCGACACACTCAACTAGTAGCCGAAAGGTTGGCAGTCTGAACCCACCCAGAGGCGCTTTCACAAGGTCACAGTCTTGAAAACCCGAAGGAGCAGTTCTATTGTACACACATGGAGCCGCCATGAGTCAGAATCGACTTGACAGCAACTAACAACAATAAATGTGCTAGACACTGTTTTAACAATTTGCTATAAAAACAAAAATAAGATCAAACAATGAGCGGTCTGGGGAGGTAAGATGTTCTTTTATGCAATAATAGCACCAGTCACCCATATCTATATTATGCTTTCCTATCGACAATGTTAATTCTTTGATTGAAAATCCAAGAAAAACAGAATCCCATGATGAGAAATTGGTGCCTAAATTCTAAGGAGGGCCTGGGAATTCTCCTTTATTAAAGGGTCCCTTTAAGAAGAAGAAAAAAAAAAAAGGTCCTGCGTAATGGGAAGCACCAAATGAATAACCATTTGTTCTTTTTCTAACTCAAGTCTTTGCCTATATAGCCAAGTTCTTCTCGACAGAGCACATCCTTCTCAAGTGCCATCTGGAAGGGATCGCCAGCAGGAAAGCCAGAGCTAACATCCAGCACCAGGATGGAATGGGTTGGAGGAGAGGAAAGGGGAGATTTGCGCCAAGCTTACAGGTTCATTTCCAACCAAGCCAGAAGGGAACCATCACTCCACTTAGCCACTGTTGAGCCCCATTTTTCTGTTCCTCTTCAGAGCAAAACTACTTGAAGAAATGTTCTCTCCTATCTCCTCTTCCTCACATCCCATTCTTTGTTCAATGAACTCCAATAGGGCCTTCATGCCCACTACCCCACTGAACTGTCTCTCAGAGTTACCAATGACCAGCATCTTGCTAAAGCCAATGAGCAAGTTCCTCTTCATCTTACTCTACCTCTCGGCAACATGTAGCATGACTGACTGCTCCCTACGGAATCGACTCAATGGCAACTGGAATATATATACGTCATGAAGTATTGTCTTTCACAGGCTTTCTCCCTCACAGACCATCCCTCCTCCTGCTCCCCCAGTTTCATAATTAAATGTTGGCAAGTCCTGGGTTTGGTTCAGGGCTGGTATCTTTGCTCTATTTCCACTCTTTCTACTTGACCTTAGCCATCGCCATGGCTTTTAACATAATCAACTCAAATTCATACCTCCAGTCCAGAGTTTACAGGACTGAGTCCCAGACTGGAATATCCACCTGTTTATACCACACTCTCACTTGGAGACCTAACAGACATCTTAAAATTAACATGGCCAAAATAATTCTATTGCATTTCCTTGCCAAAGTGGTTTTCCCTACCCATTCCCGAGCCTTCATCATCTCAGCATTTCCTTCCATCTAGCTGCTCACGACAAAAACCTATGTGTCACCCATGATTCCCATATGCATCCCACCTCTAAGTCCTACTGACTCTACCACCAAAATAGAACCTGAATCCAACCCTTGTCACCATCACAGCAGCCACTGACCTTTCTAAATTACATCATCTCTCACTTGCTTGAACACTTCCAGTGGCTTCCAATGCAACCAGAATAAACTCTAGCCTCCTGGGCAAGGCCTATGAGACCCTATAAGGTGGACTTCACTACTCCTCAGACCTCATCTCCATGCACTGTCATCTCTGCTCATTCCCACGACAGGGCCCCTATCCTCATTGTCCTTCTATTTAGTATGCTCTGTTCCCAAATCATTCAGATACCATCTCAAAAGTTACCTCCTCAGAGAGACCTTCCGTTACTACCCACAACCACACCAGTTTTCTCTCCTACCCTGTTTTATCTTCAAGGCACACTGGAAGAACAGCATGAGGGAGGTGTCTGACCTCCTCCAACCCCACAAGGGGGAAAGGAGAACCAAGGTCAACAGCACAAGGCTGATGCCCATGAGGTGGAGGCCAGACAAGCCTCCTCTCTCTGCCATCTTTACTAATTCTGACACCAACCGTCCCTCCCACAGCACTCTCTACTGGGTTTGATAATTCATTGCAATGGCCACGCAGAACTCACAGACTATACTCACAATTATGAGGTTTATTAGGGAAGTAACAGTTACAATTCAGGCTAAAGAACACTCAGGATACAGTTCTTCCATCAGAACAGCCTCTCCCCAGCTGTGCTTGCAGGCACACCTCTCCCTGGCCCTCAGTCTCTGCCCAAAAGCACTCAGCTTTCTCTCTCCGCGGACCGGGAAGCCCACCTTGCAGTCTCCTGCTGCCAGGTCTCTCCTTGGTTGGTGGTGGGCTCCTCTCTGCTCTGCAGCTGGCTCTCTTTTAAGGCAAAACTGACCAATCCCCTTGGTAGACCACAATTACCCTATCACACAATCACCTGGGTGGGAGTTACAAGACCATGGCTAGAAAGGCCACACACAAAAGTTATTAATCGCACCACACACACACAAGTCCCTGTGGTTCTCTTTTATTTCTATACATAGGAATTGTCTATCTCCCTTCATTAGGGCACAAGCTCCTTAAGAGCATGGGCTCTTGTTTTCTTAGTCAACTTCTGGCACTTGTAGGCACCTAATAAATATTTCTTACCTAAGCCACCAAAATTCCAGTCAACTGATGGTTTCCTATGCAATTTGGTCACCACCCAATGAAGCTAGCTGATAGGCAAAGCTCATTTTACTCTGTATTTAGTATAATAAAGTATATTTAGTAGATGCCTAATGCGCATTTGGGTTTTCTTCAACATTTTACAGATAACCTGTTTAAGCATAAAATATGCAACCACAAAAGCAGCTGAATCTTGGGCTGCAGCTTCCAAAAACATTTTCCAAATGTCTGCAAAGGCAGCACTTCCCTTTACTGTGCTGCTACACTGAATCAGGATTGGTGCTGCTCTCCAGCTCCTCTTTACAGGTGAAAGGCCTGAGGTTCACAGCAGCTCAGTGACTTGCCCTTGTCACTCTGACCAGATGCAGACCCAAGGCTAATGAGGTAGACAGAAGCTCATCTCTCAGGGAATGTTTGCCAAGAGTGGACATGTGCACCATCTGGCTAGCACCATCTCTCTAGCACGATGGTGACCTCATCCAATCCCATGGCTTCACATAGCTGATGCCTCTCAAATTTGTAATTTCAGCCGTGTGTCTCCTTGAGCTCCAGGCTCCTATTTCCAAATGCCTACTCAATCAACATCTCCATGTAGATGTCTAATATTCATCTCAAGCTCAATAGTCCAAAATCCTCCCCTGCTCATTCTACTCCCCACAGAGCTATCTTCTTACTATTCCTCAAACAAGCAATCAGTTACCTCAGGGCCTCTGCACTTGCTGTTTCCTATGCCTGGGACACTGTTCCCCTAGATATCCATTTGTGTCACTTCCTTATGTGATTCAGAACTCTACTCAAGCGTCACCCCCTTAGAGAGACTTCCCTTGACCACCATATACAAAATAGCACTTGCCACCCATCACATTGTATCCCCTTAACCTATTCTTCACAGCCCTTAGGTCTACCTGATATTATACTTTTGTCTATCTTCCCTACGAAACGTAGGCTCCAATAAGAGCAGGGTCTTGGTCTGTTAAGTTTATACCTCCTGGAGATAAACAGTGTCTGCTTCAGAGTTGGTGTTGAATAAATTGTGTTTGCTGAATAAATGAGTCAGTTAATTGATTAGTTAATCAGAGGCCAAGGTAGAACAAAGAGAGGGTAACAAAAAAAAAAAAAGTCATAACAAAATAAAATGGGATCTAACTTAAAATTTTTCAAAGTACTTGAAGCCCAGCGAAGGAGTCGCCTCAAGCAATTCTGCAGTCAGAGTCAGGTCAGGTTTCTCAGCTTCTCTTTTCTTCCCTCCCCCATCTATGCTTCATTCCATTGTGTTTTGAAACCAATGGTACATAAAAGTCCAGAGCTGAGGGATGAGAATTTCACAAAACCGGGCTAGGGTGGGGGAAGCATCCTGGCAGGGGGCAGGGCGAGACACTGGGAAACTGAGTCACTCTCTGCCGCCTAGGCTGAACTGGCCAGCTGGACACAGTAGCAACAGCAGTCACTTACTGAGCCTTGGACACTGGGCAGGGCACTGTCCATGTTTACCTCACTTCACCCTCATGACAGTATGACACAGTCACACAGACATTACCTCTAACATGGGGCTAAGTTCGAATGTCAACCCTTGGAGTGGGGGTAGGGGAGTGCATAAGCAAAATGGCCCTTTAAAGGGTCAATGGGGCATGTGGCAAATGACACACTGTCCCCCCGATATCCAGCACTGCTGGTTTCACCCAGCATTGGACCAGTGGCCAGTTCTGCAGATGATGTAATTGACTAGCTGGCTTGCATTTAGTAGCCACACAGAATGAAAACTTTGTTGTTGTTGTTGTTGTTGTTAGCTGCTATTAATTCAGCCCCTGACTCATGGCAACCCCACATACAACAGAACAAAAAACTGCCTGATCTTGCACCATCCCTATAATTGGTTGCTGATCAGACAATTGTGAGCCACAGAGTTTTCACTGGCTATTTTTTGCAAGTAGATCACCAGGCCTTTCTTCCTAGTCCTTTTTAGTCTGGAAGCTCCATTGTTCAGCATCAGAGCAACATGCAAGCCTCCACTGACAGACAGGTGGTGGCTGCACGTGAGGTGCGTTAGCCAGGAATTGAACCTGGGTCTCCCACATAGAAATTGAGAATTCTACCATGAACCACTACTGCCCCCGAATGAAAACTACACATCTTTAAAGCCTAGAATTGTATTCATCACAGCAGGATAACCACACTGGAAGGTGTGAGGAAACGAATGTGGAAGATCAGATGCATTTGTACATACAGCTGCTAACGAGCAGAGACAGAATCAGAACCCCTGCTCTTGATCCTATTTCACCAGTGTATTGAGCCAGACTCAGCCAGACTACACAGGCCTTTCCATTCAAGTACTTCATCTAGCAAGAACGTCAGCCCTACCCATGGTACATACAGAGATCTCCACCTCCTATGTTTTCCTCTATCCCTCAGCACCTTTCACATGCCTGTTGGATGAAAACACTTCAGTCAAGTAAATTATTAATCTCCTGGATCATATTTGAGAGTCCAATATGGACTTCCATAGGCTTCAGATCAGCTGAGGCTCATAACAGCCCCATAAGGTGATGTTACTCCCCATCTTGCTGATGTGGGAAGCTCAGAGAGGTGAGAGACGTGACCCAAGTTCCAGAGGAAGACCAGACTTGGACCTGGGTCTTCTGATACCAGGGCCTGGGCTCACTGCACAACACATCCCAATTTGTCTTCTGCTCTTGTGTTAGTTTCACTTTAAACTCTTCCCCCAACCACCTTTTTCAGTCTCCCTGCATCCTCATTCCACCACATATAAAAAGAAAGTGCAGGCTAGGAGTCTATCCACCAAGACACTAACTGGTGATGCTAACTGCGCAGAACAATTAGGCAGTTCTCTGGTCGGAGGCCGGGCAGAGGAATAGTAAGGACATCAGTTTACAGACTGTCTACAATCCATTACAGTACCTGGAAAACACAGATTGCTGAGCCACAACATCCAGTCTCCTCTTCCTCCTTAGTAAAACGGATCTCGTTTTCAATTTTGTATACTGCCCCTGGGACAAAAAGGCTATATTTCTCAGCCTCCCCTGCAGCTAGGTATGTGCATGTGACTAACTTATAGCTAATGAGACAAAAGCAGAAGTGTTCCCTGGAACACTTCCAGGAAGCCCGCTTAGAAAACTGATTCAGCACAGAAGGGTCTTCATTTGGCCTGTGCCTTTCTTCCCTCTGCCAGCATACAACTCAGTCATGAGAACTAGAGTTCCAGGAGCCATCCCAGACTGTGAGGTGACGTTGAGAATGGAAGTCATGTACTAAGAAGACGGACGCCTGACTCCCAGATGACACCCTGGGGCCTCTAACTGCCCTGAACTGCTACTTCCAATTTACTTTTACGTGAGAGAGAAATAAAACTTCACCTCACTTAAGTCTCTATTAAATCACTGTTAATCTGGGGTTTTTTGCTTTATGCAGCCAAAGTTAATCCTAACTAACACAAGCCCAAAGCAAAAATAAAACACCAACAAAACCCTGCCTCCTGGGAATCTCTTATTCCCAATCAGCACCATAAAAAGAAAAACATCTGTTCAGATAAAAATCCAACATTCCTACAAATTAATCTGTTTTACATTTGAATATCCAGAATGACTTATACTATCATCTCTATCACTGGCTCCAAATAACATACAATCAAGATTCTATATCCTCTTCTAATTAAGAGAAAAATTTCCTCCAGTCTTACAGGGAGGCACTCATCGGGAGTCTTCATGAATCCAGGCAGGGGGAGGAGGTGCACTTGGCTGACATGTTAAACACATATGAAAAGGGGGAGTTTTGCTGAGGGGGCATTGAGTTAAGGGTAATGGTGGTGGAATAATTCTGAAAGGGATAGCGACCAAGTTTGCACAACATGAAGAATGTAATCAACGTCACTGAATTGTACATGTGGAAAGTGTTGACTTGGTGAAGGTTTTGCTGTGTATGTTTTCACCACAATTTAAAAAAAAAAAAAAAGCAGATTGGTAAATACTCTGTAGTATGTCTGTCTAATAAAAAAGAAACATGCTGCCTTCAACACAGACACACAAAGGAAAAATCTTAACTAGTGTGGAGTAATTATGCTCTCTTCCCTTTCTTGGAGGAGCCCTAGTTGCCCAGTAGTTAAGTACTTGGCTGTTAACTGAAAGGTCAGCAGTTTGAACCCACCAGCAACTCTGTGGGAGAAAAGACCTGGTGATCCGCTCTGGTAAAGACTACAGTCTAGGAAATCCTATGGGTCAGTTCTGCTCTGTCCTATGGGGTCGCTATGAGTTGGAATCAACTCCATGACACACAACAATATCTCTCTTGAAACACAAATCTTCTTGGTTTCTTTCGATTTTGTGCTTTCAACAGAGGCATGGACACTGAGAAATGTCCCTCTTGTGGTGGAGAAATGGGGCTGAAGAGTGGTGATGGCCTCAACAGCAGTGGAGCTGGGAGTGGCTTCAGGAGCATTCTGTGCCCCCACCCCACCCCCATATCCTTGCCCTTTGTGCCCCGCCTCCACCCCAAGAACGTGGACCAGTGTTGCCAATCATCCAGTTCTTCATAAAAAACTCTAAATCTGGCCTTCCATGAGAAATCTCTTGACTCCTATATGGCAAGGCTCTGACTCCTGGGATTTCACCCACCCTCTGCCCTTTCCTGCTGATATCTCAATGGGATTCCAAAGTTCATCCAAATCTGGCCATCGTCATGAAATCCTGTTTCAAACCTTGAAAAAGGCCTTCAAACCTGAAACCCACTGTTGTCCAGTTGATTCTGACTCACAGTGACTCTACAGGACAGCGGAGAGCTGCCCCATGGGGTTTCCAAGGCTGTAATCTTTACAGAAGCAAACTGCCACATCTTTCTCCCATACAGCAGATGGTGGGTTCCAACAGCCGAACTTTTGGTTAGCAGTCGAGCACTTAAACTACCGTGCAACCAGGGCTCCTTGAGAAGAGCCTTAAAAATAAAGCCCTTCCTCTAAATCATCCCATTCTAGGCCCTGCGTTGGATGGGTGTGCGCTTCATGTGTTGTGGGGGAACAACAAAGGTGGTCATGAACCTCCAAGATGTTCTCCCTTAATCCACAAAACACTGAGTCACGGGATGTCAGGGCCCAAGAGGATCTTAGCAACCACTTAAACCAAGTGAGGAAATAAACTCAGAGTTTATGAGTGTTACCCAAAGTCATACAGCTGGACAGAGGCAAACCTGCCACTAGAAATCCACACTCCACACTCCAGAACCAGGGTTCTCTCCATAACACACAGCCTCTTCTTGCTCTCCTAGAAGGTGGGCCTCTGACAGCTAACAAGTCCTAGGCTGTCCCCACCACCTTCTACCTCAAAAAAGCCACAGAAGAGCTGTCAAGGTGAATGGAGGAACTACATCTGGGGAGAAGTCCTGCTGGCTGGGAAAAGGATAGACTTGGGTCCGTTCTGTTCTGCCCTTCATATTCATTTCCTGGGGCTGCCAAAACAAATTACCACAAACTTGACAGCTTACAACAACAGAAATTTATCTTCTCACAGTCTTGGAGGCTAGAAGTCCAAAATCAAGGTGTCTGTCAGCAGAGCCATGCTCCCTGCGAAGGCTCTAGGGGAAAAGTCCTTCCTTGCCTCTTCCAGCTTCTGGTGGCTTCAGGCCTTCCTTGGCTTGTAGCTGCATCACTCCAATCCCTGCCTCCATCTTCACGTGACCTTCCCCTTTCTCCCTGTGTGCTGCTCCTCTGTGTGTCTCTTATAAGAATACTTGTCATTGGATTAAGGGCCCACCCAGATAATCCAGGATGATCTCATCTAAAGATCCTTAACTTCATTATATCTGCAAAGACTCTTTTTCCAATAAGGCCATATTTTAAAGGTCTAGGCGTTAGGATGGAGATATATCTTTTTCAGGGACACTATTCTACCCAGTAGGAGTCCTGGGGTGGCACAAATGGTTAAGCACTTGACTACTAACCAAAAGGCTGAAACCCCCCCAGAGGCACCTTAGAAGAAAAGCCTAGCAATTTACTTCCAAAAAAGGTCAAAGCCTTGAAAACTCTATGGAGTACAGTTCTACGCTGCAACACATTGGGTCACCATGAGTCAGAATCGACTTGACGGCAAGTGGCTACTGGTTTCTACTACCTACTACTCTCTGCCTTCAGCTTCTTACAGGTGTCAAGGACAGACCTCAAACCCCAGTAATCAAGTCAGGCCCACACAGGGCTAGCCACCACAGCAAGGAAGACACGCAGGACACTGCTATCCCAAGTCTAAGGTACGGTGTATGGTGTTGCCTCAGGCTGATGAGGAGTTAGATCCAGTCTTACCTGCTCCACACAACTTTCCTATGCTCACTGTAGACCTGAAGCAGCTTTCTCTTGAGGATCAGTTCCTATACCCCATCATGCGGTATCTAACTCAATAAATCTCTTATGACTATTACCCTGAGCCAAGCACTGAGTGGGTATAGATGACTAAGATTTGAACCCTCCAACAATGACTTTATCATCTATTAAGACAGAACTGTGAACCACCGTGACAAAAGGACTATGGGGAGATGGTGGGAAAGTGCTGTGGAAGTTGAGAGAAAATTGCAATTTATTCCAAGTTTACAGAGTGGGGAGGGCAGCTGACTTCAGAGAGAATGTGCCTTTTGTGCACAGCCTTGAAGGGTGAGTAGGGAGTGGGATTTCCATTAGCTGGGGCAGCAAGCATTACAGGAAAAGGAACAGCATGAGTAAAACCAGGACGGGAAGAAACTGTGGGCATGTCCAGGAACATCTGACCATCTGAGGCAGCTGCCGCGAGGACGTCTGGAGGGAGTCAGGAGGGGATCACCCTGGAGAGAGATGCTGAGGCCACACATTGAAGGAGAGGCACCATTTATACTATATCCTACATAAACAGGGCGTAGGAGGCCTTAAATGCCAGGCTGGGTAATGCTACAGGCAGCTGGGGGCCCTAGAAGGTGGAGGAGGGAGGCAGACAAGGAACAGAAGGCTTTCTGGTGGGCAAAGAACTTGGCCTTCGTCATCAAAGCCTCCTTGATGCCAGCTTTTGGCATCTGCTCTGCCTGCTTTGCATGTTATGTCCATATCTGCAGCAATCCTGGTGCCTGACCATCTGGATGATAACCAACCACCCACCCACTATGACCCTTGTGGCATGTGTGTGTGTCCTCCAGTGGCCTCTAGTATTCATCAGCCCTGCCTCCCCCCCAGAGGCTAGCAAGCATGATAGTATAGTTGAAATGATTGCCAACATTTAAAAATTTGAAGACATGGTATTAAGAAATCTGGATTTTCTATAGAAGAATCCTGATCAAAAGGGAGAACATGCAGAACAAAATTTCAAATTACCATGGAATCCAGACTTTCCGGAGCCATGGAGGCTGAATGAACCCGAGACTACTGCCCTGAGATAATCTTCAAATCTGAAACCAAAAATATCACTTGAAGTTTTCTTAAAAACCAAATAATAGCTTAGCTTAACTAGTAACTAGTTGAGAATTGTGCTCTTTTAAGGTCTATCTATATGGGATCAAACTGACAACAGCAAGTCGAAAGATTAGATAAGAAATGTAGGGGACGGTGAGTATACGTTAATGGTGGAGGAACAACTCAGAAAAGGAGGGTAGGTATGGTTGCACAACTTCAAGAATGTAATCAATGTCACTGAAATGTACGTGGAGAAACTGTTGAATTGGTGTATGTTCTGCTGTGTATATTCTCAACAACAAAAAATAAAATAAATTATAAAAAAAGAAACCTGGATTTCTGGGCCTGCACTTCTACATGGCAACCAAAACTGGGCCGGCAGCTGCCCCCTTTAGGCAGAGCGTGCAACCTCCTGTTTCCAATACCATCCTCTCTTTTTCACCTCCAAGACTGAGAACAAGTGCCCACTGTCTATTCATCATCTTTCACCAGGTCACCTACACACCCCCAAAGTCCTCTGAGTTAGTACCACTCAGCACATTTAGCCTAGATTTATAGGCCCACTAGATTCCAGATCCTTCCAGCACAGGCGCTAACCCCTCACTCAGAACCCACAGCCCACCCACAAGATCCAGCATCCAAACCCATCCCCTCACTCCTTCCCACAGCCTCTCAGGCCCTGGCAGATGGCACTGCTGAAGAGCGATCAAAAGGCCCCTAGAGGGAACTGGGCAGCAAGCCCAGAAGAAATTTAATACACCTGTACTTTCCCTTCTGTGACCATAGAACTTGGCCTCTCAAAGGGGCTTCTGTAAACTCGACTTTTCCTGATTACCTACTGTGTGTCAGGCCTTCTATGCAGGGCTCAGGAAACACCACTGAGTAAGAAGGGATTCCCACCTGGCAAAATTGCAGGTAGCACTGGTGTAGGTGCCACTCAGAATGAATGAAATGACATCACAGCTCATGCATGAAGCTCAGCAATCCACATACACTCTACAGCCAAATGTTCAGTGCTCACCAGCTAGGAAAGGTGGTGGCAGAACAGGGTTTCAGAACAGGGTAGAAGCACAGTCCACAGCTCTTATTCCCATTAGCATCAGCTGTTTGTGATAGACTCAAGGAAATGTAGCTCACAGCTCTGATACTAGAGTGAGTAAGAGAGAAAGGGAGAGAAAAGGCTGGTCAGGATAGAAAAATAGAAAAGAAATGCACACGTGCTACCTGTGCTCATTCAGCGAACAGTTTAGGTGGGAGCAAAACATTGGACCCTAGAGAAGAATGAAGTCCCTAACCGTAGGTGTGGTAAGAAAGATGTGAGCATGGGCTGGGGTCCAGGTGGGAGGCCTGTTAGATGAGGCACGCTAGAGCTGCGTTTTGAAAGAGGCTCTTTGGATGGGGGAGGTGGCCTCGGAGGGCACCAAAACAAATAAAACCCGTTGCTGTCAAGTCAGTTCCAACTCACAACAACACTACAGGACAGAGCAGAACTGCCCTAGAGAGTTTCTAAGGCTGTTATCTTTAAGGGAGCAGACTGCCACATCTTTTTCCTGCAAACCAGCTGGTGGGTTTGAACTGCCGACCTTTTCGTTAATAGCCGAGTACTTAACCACTGCCATCACCAGGGCTCAAATAATACATACTCTCTTTTGACCAACCATTTCAATCCAGTTGCCTTGAGTGGATTCCGACTCATGGAGACCCCGTGTGTGTCAGAGTAGAACTATGCTCCATAGGGTTTTCAATGGCTGATTTTTTGGAGGTAAATGGTCAGGCCTTTCTTCCAAGGCGCATCTGGGTGGACTCGAACTTCCAGCCTTTTAGTTAGCAGCCAAGACGTTAACCATTTGCCCCACCCAGGGACTCCTGATCAATCATTACCCCTGCCTCCTACCCAAAAAAAATTGTGGAACTAATAAAAACTACAATTGAGGAAATGGTAGAAGACATTCAACCTCACTTTAGTGAGAGTGAACAAGTCCCCAAAACCAGGGAAAACACTGGTTCAGAAAGCCACGGACTCAGCCTGTGAACGGGTTTTCCACTTGGCAAGACAGTCTCTCCTCTCTAAGTGACAGCACAAACGAATGAATGGGCGCTGGTATCATGGAAATTCCTTGTGATTATTAGAATGGAAAGAAAAGGAAAGAGGGAGGAGAAGCAAGAGTATTAGCTACCAAAGGGTACCCTCAGGCAACAGCTGTTTTGTTCAAATTGAGGCAGCCTCCAGCAAGAACTATTAAGTTAAAATAAAACTGAATTTCTATGCTTTTAAGACAGTCATTTTTCCCCTGCTTTGTTTACTCTTTATTTCTCCTCCAAACTCTGGTCACCATATCCAAATGAGGAACTTGACAACTATAACACACAGCCATTTGTACCTCCCAGTAAGTTAATCAGCCCACACAACCTGGACAAAATTGATAACAGCATTTCCCACTGCTCTACCTCACACCATGGGAGTCCCTGGGTGGTGCAAACAGTTAACACACTCTGCTGCTAACTGAAAGGTCGGAGGTTCAAATCCACCCAGAGGTGCCTCGGAAGAAAGGCCTGGTGATCTACTTCCAAAAATCAGCATTGAAAACACTATGGAGCACAGTTCTACTCTGACACACATGGGGTCTCCATGAGTCAGAATCAACTTGACAGCAACTGGTTGGTTTTACCGCATCCCATGTTTAGGCCCCTCATTCCATGTGACCTCAGACCCCTCAAATCCCTCTCTCAAGGCCCCGTTATACCCATCAGGCCCATCCCCACTGGTTTCCCCTTGGCCCACTCACTTCCTCCTGCACCTTCCCTATGAAGGATCCTCAGACCATATAATTTAGCCAGGTCTATGCTTCATTGTTTATAGCACACACACACACACACACACACACACACACAAAAGCAGGAGAACCCTTTCTTCCTTCAAAACCAAAATCTTACTCTGAAACCCTATCCATAAATGAGATGAACCCAAGCTGCTCCAGCTGAAGTGGGGATGGAGGTCTAGAAGCCTCTGTCAAATGGCACTGGGGCCGCCCCCTATCACCACCCCTTACCACGGAGTCTAAAAAAAGCACTGCTAAGTCAAACTTCTTCATTTTACAGGTGTGAAATTAGAGGTCCAGAGAGGGAAAGTGCCTGGCCCAAGAACACATACAGTTTCTTAGAATCGGGCCAAAAGCCAGGTTTCTAGACTCACCAAACCAGTGCCCATTTCACTGCCCTACAATGCATCTGAATTATATAGCCAGCACTTACATAAAACTAGGGGCCCTGGTGGCACAGTGGTTAAAGCGATCGACTGCTAACTGAAAGGCTGGTGGTTCAAAGCCACCAGCAGCTCTACAGGAGAAGGTGTGGCAGTCTGCTTCCATAGAGATTTACAGCCTTGTAAACCTTATGGGGTCGCTA
Organism: Trichechus manatus latirostris; assembly: GCF_000243295.1. Classification (NCBI taxonomy): domain Eukaryota; kingdom Metazoa; phylum Chordata; class Mammalia; order Sirenia; family Trichechidae; genus Trichechus; species Trichechus manatus. Next base: position 4,074,710 of record NW_004444127.1, on the reverse strand, counting down.
TGAGTCAGAATGGACTCAACGGCAGTGGGTTTATATAAAACTTACCATGTGCCCGGCACTCCTCTAAGCCCTCCACGTAGATTAACACATTTGATCTCCACAACAATCTTACGAGTAGGTTCTATTATTCTTCCCATTTTATAGAGTAGGCAAAAGAGGCACAGAGAGGCTAAGTAACATGGCCAAGGTCACACAGCTGGTAAATGGCAAAGCAGGGGTTTGAACCCATGCTGTCTGCCTCTGTGCCCACCACTCTTAAGCAATTTGCCAAAAGGAATCACTTGCTGCCTTTGGGCAAAAAAAGGAATATTATGTTATTAATCATTTGACAGTAGAAGTGTTCCCAGTTTTCCTTAAAGAGCAAAGCAAAATCCTGCAAAAATGCAAAAGAAATAGATTGAACAGAAAAGCTGAATGTACTCGACCCACATTAAAGAGTCTTCGTCAGCTTTCTTCTTCCAGGTGTTATATGCTGGGATAAGGGGAGTGTAGTCTGAACAGTGGCCTGAATTTTGCAACCTAGTCTCGATGCCTCTGTCCTTTTGGCGTGCCTATTTTGGCTTCATTGCCACCTCTGACTCCGCAAACACTAGGGCTCCCACAACAACTACCAGACACGGCCTGCGTATAAAACCCAACCTTCTCCTCATGGTTTTGGGCTGTGGCCAGCCTACCCTCCTACCAGAGAAAAGTAAAATGCCTCGCCCTTTCCTAAAAAAAAAAAAAAAAGAAAGAAAGAAAGAAAAATCACTAGTGGCCAGCTTGCCCCTTTGGTGATCTTTCTTTGTCTCTATCTAGGGATCTTTCTTTACCCACTCTGGTGCATGTCTCTCAAAATAAAGTCAGATAATTCAGAGGTGAATTGTCCAACCCTGTCTCTTTATTGTTTCACTCTGCTGCGCAGCCTGTTCGTAACTCATTTGCACGTCCACGCCAGGGAGGAGCAGGAAGAAGTGCAGGGGCATCCAGCACTGAGACCCAAATCTGTCAGTGGACTTGCAGAAGCTCCACATGAGAGGCCAGCAACTGTACGCCCGACACGCGGCTTGATTCTCAGCGGGTCTGAAACCCGTGCCTGCACGGCTGCTGACTCACCTGGGTAACTGAGCTGCTCATAGCAACCCTATAGGACAGAGTAGAGCTGCCCCATAGGGTTTCCAAGGAGTGCCTCGTGGATTTGAACTGCCAGCCTTTTGGTTAGCAGCTGAGCTCTTAACCACTGTGCCACCAGGGCTCCAAGTGTAACTAGCTGCAGTCTGAACACTTGCTCTGCACCCAGCCTGTGCCAAGCTCAGCTACCAGCCCTAAAATGTGAGCTGAACAAGAGTTCTCATGACCCCAGGGAACTCTAAATGACCCTAAGAAAGAAAGGGGCTATCCCAAACAACGAAGTGGGGGAGACATGAGAGCTTTCCTTAACAGCAAAGGAACAAAAAGTATCCCCCTCTCCACACCACCACCACCACCGCAAACTGTGGTATTTCATGCCACAAGCCTAGGGGTAACTGACCCAAATACATCAGTTTCCACATTTGCATAATGGGTTCTGACACGTGGCTAGCATTTAACATTCACCAAGTGAGACAGGGGTGAAGACCTCCCCCCAAAGCAGTATTTATTGCCTTTGGGGAGCCCTGGTGGCACAGTGGTTAAGAGCTCAGCTGCTAACCAACAGGTTGGCAGTTTGAATCCACCAGTCACTGCTTGGAAACCCTATCGGGCAGTTCTACTCTGTCCAGTAGGGTTGCTATGAGTCGGAATCAACTCAATAGCAACGATTTGTGTTTTTTGGTTTATTGCCTCTGGATCACTACTGGCTAAAACCTCCCGAAACTTCATCAAACTCAGCTCTGTAAAACAAAGAAAAAAGAACACCGTTGTAAATTTCAACCTAAAACAGGATTTCAAGACCTGCCCATGCTTCGTATGTCTAATTTTCACATAAATACTGGAGCAGTACAGAAAAGGGGTGATGTCAGAAATAAAATAATCCCATTTTGATAGCCACTTGACAACTCAACTATTTATTCCATTTTATTCTACTTCTTATCTCAAATACACAGTTCCCTTTTCCCTTAACAAAAATATCCTTCTTTTAAACAATAAGTGATGCAAAGCAAATATAACAGGGCACCAAAACAAATTCTTTCCTGCGAAATTTAGGTTTCCCCTTCTGTCCCCAGCTGCACGTGTAAACACCACCCAGGCCTGTTGCTATGTCCACAACACAGACAACTCATTCTAAAGAACTGCTGTCATCTCTCAACTTTGTGCAGTGTGACAGGGTATGCTTAGGTGATTTTTAAAGACAAGTAAGCTTTTCTCAAATAATTTATTAAGATAAAGAACGGGGAGGGGAGACAGCTGACCACATTCAGCACAATAAGAAAAAAAAAAAAAACTAAATATTGAGAAGTCTCAGGGTCATGCCCTGGAAGAGATAAGACACTGCGGGGACCCTGGCAAAATGTCCATCACAGCATTTCTTCACCCCTCCACCTGGGTCACTCTTTTCTACCTTCTAGGTTTGGGCAAATCAGAGTTTATAGATTGAACACAGAGACTGAAGGCTCCTCAGTCAATTCTAACACAATTAACTCCTCCTGTCAGAGAAAACTCAAAGCCAGCTTAAGAGAAAGGGGTTTTGTGTTCTATTTGTGCGGCGGGGTGCAGATTCTAGACTAATGAAGCTGGAGATCTCAAACCACGACAGGCTTGTCCCTCTGCATCTGCCAAGTGGGATCCCGTGCAAGAGAGGTGAACCAAAAAGGACGACGCTTCCTTTCCATTAAGAATCCTTCTCTGTTGCTCTACCCTAAAGGTGAAATGCCTTCCTCTCTCCTGCCACCTCCACATTCCTTAACAGGAGAAAAGCAACCAGTTGCCATCAAGTTGATTCTGACTCATGTGACCCCAAGTGTGTAAGAGTAGAACTCTGCTCAATAGGGTTTTCAATGGCTGATTTTGGGGAAAGTAGATCACCAGCCCTTTCTTCTGAGGCACCTATGGGGGAATCGAACCGCCAACCTTTTGGTTAGCAGCCATTTACACTAGGGTTAGTTAACGGTTTGCACCACCTAGAGACTCCTTTCTTAAAAAGAGGGTGTCCCAAAGGCAGAAAAAAGAACACAGAGATTGTAGGGTGGCAATGTAAATTTGAGCAGGCTGGAAAGGCAGAATCAACAGCCTTACACGGCATCTCCACTGGCATCTCTGAGGTCTGCACATGCACACACACACATGCACACGCACACACACACACAGAGAGAGAGAGAGAGAGAGAGATAGCAGACAGAGGAGTAACTTGACTCCCCCCAGCCACAGAGGCCTGGATTTATCTTCCCAGGTATCTAACCCTCCCTGGGGCAGCTGCCAGCTTCCATTTGCATGAACGAAGGCTGTGGTCAATTTAATTTGCACCTGGGAGAGAACAAAGCAGGAAATAAAAGGGGCTGTCACTTACTCAAATCTAAAGCTCATCAAGTCTAAGGAAAGGCTGTTCAGAATGAGGGATTTGTCCACTTGGGCCCCTGGCGCCCCTCCCCCTCACTGGCGCTCACAAAGGATCTCGGGTTCTCACTTCACCTGTTTCTCTGGCGCCTGTTTCCAGTCTCCAAAGGGACTGCGTTTATATTTTTCATTAGCTGCTATTTACAGAAATTTTTTTTTAAAAAAGTACTCCTAGTTATTTATACATGACGAGAAAAGAAAACCTAAACAAAAAAATGAAAAGTCCCACGCTCAAAGGGAGACAACATAGGAGAGACGGTCAGGACCAAAATTCATGCAGGAATATAGGAGCTGCATTAAAGGTTTAAACCCAAAAAATCAAATCCATTGCCATCAAGTCGATTCCGACTCATAGCGACCCTGTAGGACAGAGGGTTTCCAAGGCTGTAAATCTCTACAGAAGCAGACTGCAACATCCTTCTCCCGAGGAGCGGCTGGTAAGTTCGAACTGCCAACCTTTCGGTCCGCAGCCAAGAGCTTAAGCACTGCACCACCAGGGCTCCTATTAAAAGGTTTACAGTTTTTAAAAAGAAGAAGAAAGGAAGGAAGGGAGGGAGGGAGGGAATGAGAGAGGAAGAAAGACAGAAAAAGTCTCCCTCAGGCTCCTGTAATCCCGGTCTGTCATCCCAGAGGCTTCACTTTTAAGACTCTTCCCAATGCTAGGAAGGCAGGAGCAAAGCTTCATGGCACGTCTGCTCATCCCCACCCCCACCCCCAACCTCAGAGAGCTCCCACCATCCCACCTTCAATCAGCAACAACCCTGGGTCCCTACCTTGTGCCTGGCACCATGCTAGGACTTTGCAAAATGGACTCTCAACAAGTTGGTTGAGAGAAGAAAAGAAGTTAAGTATTTAAACAGATTCCAGGATATAAAAGGTTACAAAATCGTTTGTACATACGTATAGTAAAAAAAAAAAAAAAAAAAATTAAACGATGTAGCTAGATAGTAAATTACAGATGATGTGTTATATTCAGCTTTATGCTATTCTCTATCTTCCAAGTTTCACATAAATAAGCTTATTTTTATAATCAGAAATAAATCATATCCACACACGCACATACATTCATCTCCCACAAGCCAGCCTGGCAGATCCATTGCTTTTTTGTGAATTTTGTTTTCATTACATGTCAGTGCAGGAACTAACTTACATTTCTAAAGTGCTTTACAGTTTATAGAGTTCTTTTGAAACAGCAAAACCTTCCAGGAGTTAGTGGTGGTGCTTTGGCACTCCTGTGACTTTCTGCTTCCCGACAGCCTTGTCCTTGGGCTGAGCCTGGTGTCTCTGCCCAAAGTTCTTTGAGAAACTGTGACACAGAAATGTCCTCCCCTTTGTCTCATGCCCATCCCCCTTGCAGCCTGGCGCTCTGCAGCTGGCAGCTCTCTGCAAGGTGCTTTCCACGGCCAACAGAACACTTTCACAGACATGGCGCACGCAGGGAAGGAGAGCAGGTAGCACTCCCTTGCAGATGGGAACGCTACAAACTCAGGTGCTGCTCCCAAGCCAGGAGATGACCCAGTGCCACATAGCAGGGTGGTCAAACCATCTCAGCAAGGAAGGTGATTCTAAAAGCAGAAGTGGCTGTTCCAGCTAATTTACATCTACTCTGCACGGTTGGGAAACCCTGGTGGAATAGCAGTCAAGAGTTTGGCTGCTAACCAAAAGGTCAGCAGTTCGAATCCACCAGATGCTCCTTGGAAACCCTATGGAGCAGTTCTACTCTGTCTTATAGGGTCACTATGAGTTGGAATCAACTCGACGGCAATAGGTTTGGTTTGTTTTTTTTTTTTCTGCATGGTAGAGGAATGTCTCTCATATATTATGGACATTTTTATAGCAATGTATACTTTACACAGTTATCTATGGGGTCCCTGGGTAGTACAGATGGTTAACATGCTTGGCAACTAACCAAAAGGTTGGAGGTTCAAGTCCATCCAGAGGTGCCTTGAAAGAAAAGGCTGGTGATCTACTTCCAAAAAAATCAGCCACTAAAAACTCTATGGAGCATAGCTCTACTCTGTGGCACACATAGTGTCACCATGAGTTGGAGTCAACTTGACAGCACCTGGTATTGGTGTGCATCCCTATTTCATTTAATCCCATGAGGCACATCATTATAGCCCCATCTTACAGGTGAAAAACCTGAAGCTCAGAGATGAGGTCACTCACCCAGGGCTGTTATCCAGCCAAGTCCCAGGTCCTACTGCCCCTCCAGCACCCAAACCCATCCATATCCAACTCCTGCCCCAGATGGTCCTGACTGCCCCTACCAGACTGATATGCATAGATGCCATCACCCAAAAAGGTCCCAAGCATCTGCTATTTCCTATATGATAGTGATGATTTAAAAAAAAAAAAAAAAAACCACTGCCATCAAATCGATTCCAACTCACAGGGACCCTACAGGACACAGTAGAAACTGCCCCGTAGAGTTACCAAGGCTAAAAATCTTTACGACGCAGACTGCCACATCTCTCACCACGGACCGGCTGGTGGGTTCGAACCACCACCCTTTCGGTTAGCAGCTGAGCACTTTAACCACTGAGTCACCAAGGCTCCATAGTGGTGATATGTACAGCTGTGAGGTCAGTAGCCTGGGTTCAAATCTTGGCTCTACCACTTAACAGTTCTATGACTTTGAGCAAATTACTTAACCTTTTTTAAGCCCCCATTTCCACATCTGTAAAAAGGGGATAACAATAGCCCCTAATCATCTACGTGTCTTGTGTGTTCAATAAAATAACGCACGTAAAGTTTACTGCAGTGGCTGGTGCAGTAGTAAGTATTCCTTAAATGTTTGCATTTTCAGCAGCAGCAGACTACAGATAGCACAACACATGGGAGCAATGCTTAACACCACATGCTTCTCATTCAATTCTCACAACAACCCTGCTCCCATTTTAAAGATGAAGCCACTAAGGCTCAGAGAAGTGCAGTTCCTGGCCAGGACTCAAACATCATGTCACCCAGCTCCGAAATCCTAAGCTCTTCTTCCTTCCCATGCTACCTCCTACCCCACGGAAGGGTTCGCGGAGTTCTCGTTGGAGCCTTCTGGCCTGGGAACAGCCAGGAAGTCAATGTTTTATGTTGGCGTGCAGGATCAACCACTCCCTGATGGGGGACATCATTTAACCTCTCTGAGCCTCAGTTTCCTCATCCAAAAAAAATGGGCCTAATACCACCTGTTCTTCCTCCCTTTCTCTCCCCCAGGGTTGTGATGAGGGTGTTGAATGGGAAGTAGCTACAAGGAGCATACAGTGCCCATCTCATCTGGTCTCCCTCATTGAATCTTAAGCACCAGGGACCAGGAATCAGAGGCACCATCTCTCTCCCGGGTAAGGCTGACTGGCCCGCCCCAAGAAGGAATCCACAGCCCAGAGCTTTGTTTGAGCCACATGTATGGCATTCAGATCAATTCAAGCAATTCAAGACCTCCAATCCAGCCAGCCCAGCTTCCTCTGGAACCCACAAAACGATGGCTGGAAGAGCCAAACAGACCCTCGCTCCGGCTGCGAAGGGACTTGGTGGATCGTCATCTGGAAAGGCACATAGGATAGTGGAAAGAGGGTGGACCCAGAGCCAGAAGGGCTGGGCTTGGAGCCTGGCTCCCCACACCACTAGCTTGCGCAATCTTATGCAAATCGTCTTACCATTACTTTTAAATTTAGTTATACCCAGCTCCATTCCACCAAGTGTTTAACAGTAGCTTAGAATAATACAAACAACACAAAGAATAAATTAAATGGTCAAAGGAATTAGGCCAGAAAAAATTAAGTGTCGGGAAAATAATAAAGCCGGGGGTTAGATTAGCACGTGGAAGTGCATACTACATGGTCCCTTCCCACAGAAGTGTCGAGATGGGCTACAAATCTAGCTCTCAGGTGCTTAGTAACCAAAGCCAAGGGACACATGATCAGCCACGAGATTCTCGGTGCCCATAACATGAAAACAAACCAGCTGTTCTGGACAAGTGCGGCTCTCTCTCACTGATCTGGAGACTGCGAGAAATTTCTCCATCAGGCCTTCATAAAGGGACACAACGGTACAGCAGCAAGGCCCGTAACATCCTGACCACAGACCCTAACATCTCTTCCGGCATTCCTTATTTTACCAGCTCCTCTTGCAATTCAAAGGCCTAATCCCAAAAGAACAATTCAGCCAAAGTGGACAAGTCACTTTACCCCTTCAAGCCTCAGTTGCCTCAGCTGTAAAATGGTCCATCTATCTCACTGGACTGTTTTGAAGGTTAAACAGGATAATGATGATAATGCTATGAGTCGGAATTGACTCAACGGCAACGGATATGGTTTTTGGGTTTTCTGGTGATAACGCATGTGTCTGACACATAGTAGGTGTTTGTCTTCGTTATCTAGCGCTGCTATAACAGAAATACCACAAGTGGATGGCTTTAACAAACAGAAATTTGTTTTCTCATAGTTTAGGAGGCTAGAAGTCTGAATCCAGGGTGCCGGCTCTAGGGGAAGGCTTTCCCTCTCTGTCGGCTCTGGAGGAAGGTCATTGTCTCTCTAGCTCCTGCTTCCTGGTTCCCTGGAGATCTCCATGTGTCTTGGCATCTGTCTTACCTGTCTCTCCTCCACTCCCTTGTTTAATCTCTTTTATATCTCAAAAGAGATTGACTTATGATACACCCTATGCTAATCCTGCCTATTAACATAACAAAGACAACCCATTCCCAAATGGCATTATAACCACAAGCATAGAGGTTAGGATTCACAACACATATTTTGGGTGGACACAATTCGACCCATAACAGTGTTCATCCGTTCTGCTAGAATGTAAGTTTCTCCAGGGCAGGGATCTTGGTCTGAATTGGTAGCTGATGTATCCCAAGAACCTACAACAGTGACTGGCACACAGTAGGTATTCGATAAATACTTGTTCAGTAAATGAATAAATTAATTTCCTACAGCAGATTCCAGAAAACACTAGTCTAATGAGGTACTTCTAAGAGAGAGAAAGACAAGACAGATACGAAGTAAGACAGAAATCTGGGGAAAATAATCAAAAAAAAACCTGTTGCCATCACGTCAATCCCAACTCATAGAAACCCTATAGGACAGAGTAGAACTGCCCCACAGAGTTTCCAAGGAGCAGCTGGTAGATTCAAACTGCCAACCTTTTGGTTAGCAGCCAAACATTTAACCACTGTGCCACCAGGGCTCTCTGGGGAAAGTAAGAATTATATCCCCCTTCCGTTTGAAGAATCACAAGCGTACTAAAGGTCCTTAAAGTCCTGCAAGAACGACATCTGTTTGATTTTGTTTAGCCCAGAGTTTTCCATACTTACTTGATCATAACGCCCCTTACCTTGTTCCCCTACAGAATACGGGATAGACCCACAAGTGTTCACACGACCCCAGGGAACTCTAAATGATCCTAAGAAGGAAAGAGGGCCACCCCAAATGAAAGGGAGAAGACAAGAGACCTTCACATAACATCAAAGGAACTAACAGCATCGCCACTCTCCATGCTGATCCCTTCCACACACCGCCTATTAACTTTGGAATACAGTGCATTTTTAAAATCAGATGGATTTGTCAGACCTAAACAGGCCCTCAGTCTGGACAGACAGGCACTCTGGCTGCCCCTACACATTCTAGAACCTACTTGTTCAGCCCAACTTCAGCAAAGCCGAGTCCCAGCTGTCTGGCCAGTCACAGCAGAGATCCTAGAGACTGGGGCCAGGGAAGGTCCTGGCCCACCCACCCTGGGAGGGTGGCATTTCTTTGAAGGGAGGACGGGGCAGAGTAATGTGTGTCCACGTCCAAATGTGTCCAGTCTCCTGGAGTCCCCGGGCCGCTACCCATAGGGGGCATCACACATTACTGTTTAGCTCACTAAACCGAGAAGCCGCCCGGCAACAGGTTCCCCTTGCTGCTCTCACTACCACCTCCACAGATTGGTAACCACCTCCCCATCTCCCAGAGGCCAGGAGGGCAGGAGGGCCCCTTTGTTTCACTACGAATGGAGCTAAGAGCCACCAAATGGCTAGCATCCTACCACACCACCCCACCCGAACGGGGCTCTAAGGCTCAGCATGGGCTTCACCAAGCAGGAAATGACTGACAAGTGTTTACTGGGCACTTATGGGAAGCACCTCCAGGAAGCAGAGGGCTCCTTCCTGCCTCATCTCCCCACAGTCCTGATGCTCACTCTCTCACTTGTGAAACGGTTGTCAAGTATCACTGAGTACCCAGCCCAGGCTCCTGCAGGAACCCGGGGTCTGACTAGAACCTTGACATCTGATCGGATAGGCTGCTGGGCTCCAGGCCTGCTGTCCACAACCAATATGGACCTTCACAGCCACCAGATTCGTGGTCCCCCTAGTTCTAGGTACCCATTCCATGTGTTTAAAAGTAAGAAATTAAAGTGGCCTGAAGGCGAAGAGGGTAGAGGGCCCAAATGGAGTTTAGTATCACTTGTCTCTTACTTTCTGTCCATGGGGCTTAGCATATTGAATGTAAACTTGAAATGCATTCTCTCAAAAAATGTTTACCCAGCAGCCCCTGTGTGCAAGTCCTGTGCTAGGTGTGGGGACACAAAGATGGATGAGACCCAGGAGCCTTCTCTCAAGGAGCTCGCACCAGCCCACAAGGGCCCTTTTCTCAGTGCCCCTCCCCCATGCCTCCACGTGTCTGCCCATGTTCTTGTCGCCTGGAACATCCTTCCTCAAAGGTTACATACATCTGCTGTGTAACAGGCAGAGTACCTGTCCCTCTGTCCCTCACTAGATCATGAGTGACAGACTTCAGGGACACTGTCCTCCAGTTTTACACCTTTGGTGCTTAGCAAGGAGCCTGCCACAGAGCAGGTTCTCAAGGAAACCATGAACAAACAGGAGAAGCAGTCAACATTTTGGTTGGCTAGAATATGGTGCAAGACCTTCTGACAGGCCCTCATATTTGCCAACTTTGAAAACACCACCTTGGGGCTGTGGCTTAATGCAATTAGCACCACTTAGGGAGAGGGTGTGGATTACAGCAAGCTGATCTGCAAGGCTGTAACTAGCAAATCATTCACAAAAAAGAAATGAGTAACACTGGGGCAATAGCTAGCACTCTACTCACTCCAGGAATTTCCATTTCAATGCTTCCCTCATGCATGCCCCAAGTTTTTCAGACCTAGGCTCATGTGACCCCCAAGAAGCAACCCTAAATATGCATGAACGGAAACTACTATTGTTCTCAGTCACTTCAGCAGGCCTGACCAAATTTTCCTCACTGCCCGTTTCAGTTCTCTTTCCTTATGCAGATATTTAAAAAACTAAAATCATTTGATTACTACCGCCCCACTCGGAAGAAAGAATACTATCTAGTCCTTGGCTGGTGCAAACAGTTAACACACTCAGCTGGTAACTGAAAGGTTGGTGGTTTGAGTCCAACCAGAGGCACTCCGAAAAAAGGCCGAGAGATCTACTTCCAAAAAATCAGCCACTGAAAACTCCATGGAGTACAGTTTTACTCTGACATGCAGGGGGTCACCATGAGTCAGAACAGACTTGAAGGCAACTGGTCGGTCGCAGTATCTCAGTCTCAAGTTCAAATCCTGACTTGGCCACTCCCTCCCTCTGTGATTTTGGCAAGTCACTTAACCTCTCTGAGTCTCTCTGTTTCCACCTCTGTAATAGAAAGACTCTGTGATGGCCTCAGGATTATTGTGAGGGTTAAATGAAATAATATGAGGTAAAATGCCTAGCATGGTGCCTGGCACCAGTCAGGATTTAACAGATGTTCATTCCCTTCCCGTTCCCTGGTAATTCTTCACAGAGCTGGGTCTACACAAAGGCAATAAGCATAGTGGATAATCCTGCCTCCACCACTTTCCAGCTGTGCAACCTCAGACAAGGTATTTGACCTCTCTGCGCCTCAGCTTCCTCATCTGCAAAAGAAGAAAGCAATACCCCAACCTTAGAGGGCAGTCATGAAAACTGAAGTGCTTAGAACAGGGCTTTGGCACATGGTAAGCATTCAGTATGTTGCTACCTGCAGTGGAGTTGGCCGCCAATTCATGCTGACCCCATGCACAGTGGAAAGAAAAACTGCCCGGTCCTGCACCATCCTCACGATCAGTTGCAGATTGGACCATTGTGATCCACAGGGTTTTCACTGGCTAATTTTTGAAAGCAGATCGCCAGACCATCCTTCTTGGTCTTTCAGTCTACACGCCTCACTGAAACCTGTTCAGCATCATAGCAACACACAAACCTCCACTGACAGATGAGTGGTAGCTTTGCATGAAGTTCACTGGCTGGGAATCAAACCCGGGTCTCCCACATGAAGGAAAGAATTCTATCACTGAACCACCACTGCCCCTACAAGCACTCAACAGACACAGTAGCTGTAATTACTAACCCTATATCTGACATTTACATTGCTCTTCACAGGTGACAACATATTTTCATGAACATTATCTCCCTGTAGTATCTTGACTACTTCTGAGACAGGCAGGGCAGGTATCAATCAGTACTCCACCGGGTCCTATGAGAACTACGCCCGGGCGGCAATAAACATGGGTGTCATCTAGCCCCAACAGGGTTTTGTTTGATGAATTGGAGGCAATATTTTTTAAAACCAGGAGATTTTCTTAAAAAAAAGAATCAGAATAACTGACAACTCCCAAGTTCCCTAGCTGTTAGAATCCCAGCTCCAACACTAACTAGTTGTGCGGCCTCGCGCAAGCTACTTAATCCCTCTGTGCCCCAGACCCCTCAGCTCTCAAATGGGATAAAAATTCATGGCTACCTCATGCAATTGTTGTGAGGGTTAAATGAGTTAACGTTCATGAAGCATACAGAACAGTGAGCACATGTGCTAATTAAAAAAAAAAAAAGACAGGAGGTGCTCCCCTTGAGGAAGGGCATGGTATCTCAGGCCTGCCAGAGTCCCCACTACTCCCTAATGCCTCATAAACACAGGTGGCACATGGGTGGTTTAGCACTGAGTAACTTCCCCACTATAGACTTCTGAGTGCACCCCTGCTATAAGAATTCAATGAGAATGACATGTGCAAAAGCACTTAGAACATTCTGGGTGTCTGACAAGCATTCGTTTACTTCCTTAAATCACTCCGCTGAAGAGTACCAAGCTAATAAGTGGTAAGGCCAGAAACAGAACGCAGGCTGCCTCTGCCTCCAAGTCCAGCTCTCATCTTACCATCAGCATAATGCCAGCAGCCTTACGTACACTGGTCACTACACATGCTTAGTCTGAATAGATCTCTCATACAAAGAGGCATACACAACCCCAAGCTACAAAAGGTAACAAAATTGACCAAACCTTATAGATTTAATGTCTTACAATGCGTGGGGATTCCTGCAAGGCGATGAATTCTGAAAGGCAGTTTGCACCAAAGTCAATCTCTGCCTGTGCCCAGTGGGTCTGGACCTTGAACACACAGTCACCACCAGTGCCCTCTGTCCTGCCCACCACTCGGGACAATGGTCCCATTCTGCTCACCAAGTCCCATTTTTTATTTAATACACCAACTGAAGTCCCACCTCTTCAGTTCATTAAGCAAATGAGCACTTACTGGGTGCCAGGCCCCGTGACATGATACCTTTGGGGAACTCAGTCTAGCTAGGGGGACAAAAAAAAGAAAAAAAAAGTTACTTCAGCATGTATAAGGGCCGGGTGGCAAAAAGGGACCCGGCACACTGGAGGAACTGCAAGAAATCTGGTAGGGCAAGCCCCTGAATATGTGTCCAGAAATACTGCCTGTGTGCCTACCCAAGAGGAGTCCCTAGATGTTGCTAACTAAAAGGTTGGAGGTTTGAGTCCACCCAGAGGCACCTCAGAAGACAGGCCTGGCGATTAGTCATTGAAAACTCTATGGAGCACAGTTCTACTCTGACATATGTGAGGGGTCACCATGAGTCAGGGATGACTCGACAGCAACTGATTTTATACCAACCCAAAGAACTTAACAATATCCAGAAGGTACTGAGGAGCTCCTGAAAGGCTTGGAGCAAAAGATAACATGGTCTGCTCTTGGACGTCAACTGGGAGGTCCAATAACAGAGGTATGAAGTCCTTTCCCTGAGGCCCAGATATCTCATTTAATTCTCACAACAACCCAAAGAGGTAGGGTATTAGTTCCATTTTAAAGATGAGACACCTGAGCTGGGAAAGGTCTAGTGACTCGCCTAAGGGCACACAGCAAGTATGTTACAGAGCCCAGACTTGACCCGAGTTGGCCTAACACGCTTTAAACTACCACCCTCTAGTGCACCTACATTAAAAAAAAACCCTTTGCCATCCAGTCGATTCCAACTCATGGTAACCCTATAGGACAGAGTAGAACTGCCCCATAGGGTTTCCAAGGCTGTAAATCTTTAAGGATGCAGACTGCCACATCTTTCCTGGAGCAGGTGCTGCATTCAAACCTCTGCCCTTTCCATTAGCAGGCAAACGCTTAACCACTGCGCCACCAGGGCTCCTTTGCACTCACACAAACCCGCACAAAACACGTTTTTTTGATTTTGAGATCTGCTGGAGTGTTTTATTACCCAATAGTATTTCTACTGTATATTACTTTGTAGCCCATGTCTTTAAATTTCTTATATTGTAAGCATCTTCCCGTATCATTAAGCATTCTTCCTAAGCTTTTGTAATGGCTGCATAAAAATCCATGATTTCAGCAATACTGGATTACTTAACATTTAGGTTGTTTCCAACATACAGCTTCCTGTTTTTCTTTTACCAGACCAGCTCGTGCAAAGTTTGTCCCTGTGCCCCTGATACCAACCATTGTGTGACTTATCTCAGATGAGGATGAGTAAGACAATGACTTTAAACATCACTTTTACAAGAATATCAGCAAGTTTTATTATAGAAGGAGCCCTACTGTTTTTCTTCCCCAACCTACCTCCCAAACTCAACTTCCCAGTTTTGCCAAGTATTCCGTTCATCTGGCTTCCGGGTAGGTTTGTTTATTGGATGCAAAGCAGTCTATTGGATGCAAAAGAAGGTGGCAGGTGGGAAGCAGCTGGCAGCAAACACCTCCAGGGCCCCGGTAAGCTCAGCCCCTCCCCACCTCCAACCCTATCCCCACCAGCACAGATTTCTGAATCCAGCAGACACCTTCAACTCTACCCGAAAGGAATGGATTTCCCCCAGAAGATCACAAGGCACACATTAGACTTCAACCCCAGAAAACCAACTCAGCACCCATTAGACACAGGTCAAAGGTAGGCATGTTCCCTCAACACCCCCTGTGCTCACTTCCAGAACTTTATGGTCTGGAAGAATGAGGAAGAAAGAACAAGGGGCTGGAGTCAGGAAACTGGGCTCACACTGTGACTAGCTGTGTGATCTTGGGTAAGCTGCTTCCCCTCTCTGGGTCTCAGTTGCTACATCTGTAAAGTGAGCTATGAGTCAGAATCAACTTGACAGCACACAACACCGACAAAGCAGGCAGAGTCCCTGGTTGATATAAACCGTTAACAAGCTTGGCTGCTAACTGAAAGATTGGAGGTTCGGGTCCACCCAGAGATACCTCAAAAGAAAGGCCTGGTGATCTACTTCCCAAAAATCAGCCACTGGAAACCCTACGGAGCACAGTTCTACTCTGATACACATGAGGGTACATGAGGTGGCATCGACTGAATGGTTTGGCTTAGGCCCCTTCCTGCTCTGAGCAAGACTCTCATCGGGCCTTGCCGGGGGTTTACAAACCAGCAGGGACTATACTTCAGAACGCAAATTGCTAAGTGCAGCCCCCAACCAAACAGCTCCCACCTGGAGGGAGGAGAGCAGGAAGGGGTCCTCACACCTCCTCCCCTTATCTCACTGATCAAGATAAAGGAGAACACCTCAGATGGGAGGAGCGGGCAGATTGCTGACAGTATTAAAAACAAATCGTCTAACTGGCATCCCATAAGCCTAGCTTCTCGTACTAAGGCAAACGTGTTTGTCACATGTAAAAAAATTAAGTGACTGATTCATAACAACCCAGCAAAATACCGAAGTCAGAACAAGAGCAAGTCATCGCCACACCAACTCCAAAGGGAGGTTTCTGGTTTTATTTTCTAACTGGCGGTGACAAGCTTTTCACAAACTCAGGCAAGCTGCATGCCGGTGATAAAGCAGACAGTCAGTCCTGCCACTTGAACGGACACAAGCCCAGATAGGAGAGGCCACCCGAGTCACCTCTAGGACCCAGAAAAGCCCCGCTGACTTTCAAGTGATGCCCAGCCAGAATGGGGGAGGGACGTGCCACGAGAGGCAGCTGATGCCATGGGAGGGCCAACACCAGGCTCTACCCACAGAGGAAAGCTCAAGTTCAAATAGTAGAGGAAATCAATAGTCTCTAGATTACAGCCAGCTCACCAGCCTCCTCTGCGGGGGGAGATTTCACAGGGCTCAGAACTCCCCCAAACGGGGAGGGACACCCCCCAGACCAGCAGGCTACCTCGTCCCACACCTGCCTGCACCTGGTAAGTATCCCTCTCTGCCTCCAGATCATCAGCTCCATAGGTTCTAGAGGGTTCCAGTTCTCTAGCTCTCTCTATCTCATTAACATCAGCCTTTAGGGAGGCAGGAAACTGGGAAAAGAGCCCCAAGCTCCAGGAATTAGAAGAAGATGCTCAAAGAAGACAAGATTAGCCCAAGGTCACACAGGTTGCACCAAGAATCCAACCCACCCTCATGACTCTAAGTAGATGTTCTCTCCCCGTCACATCTGTTATGCACCAGGTCCTGCTGACATGGCCTGTGAAACACCTCCCCTCAATCTCCTCGCTCCAGTGCCCACGCACAGACCACTCTGCCCATCTCGCTGCCTCTCCATGATCCCGCTCGGCCTCTGGGCCCCTCGCAGCCAGGCTACTGCAACCTCGTGGTCTACTGGGGGCAAGTGGCACAAAGGTTAGTTAAGAGCTGGACACATTGGGATCTGCCATTTTCTAGTTGTGCAGCTTTCTTAACCTTCTTGGGCCTCGGTGTGCTCATCTATAAAAGGAGTATAATAATTTAAAAAAAAAAAACCCTACCTCGCAGGGTCATTTAAGGGAATGAAGCACATAAAGCTTGCCTTGGACCCGGCCTGGCAAGGAGAGAAGTACACACAGGCTCCTCAGAGGCTCCCCTGCCCCCCAGCCCACCCTGCCAACGGCTCCAAACACTACTTCCTTCACACCATCCCCAGTTCAAAATCCTCCCGTGTTGAAAACACATGTCCACACAAAAACCTGTGCAATTGTTCACTGTAGCATTATTCATGAATACCCAAAAGTGGAAACAACCCAAATGTCCATCAACTCAGGAATGGATAAACAAAATGTGATATATTCACACAATGGAATATTAAAACCACAAAAAAAAAAAAAAAAAAAAAAAAACTGTTTCCACTGAGTCAATTCCGGCTCATAGCAACCCGATAGGACAGAACAGACCTGCCCCATAAAGTTTCCAAGGCTGTAATCTTTACGGGAGCAGACTGCCACATCTTTCTTCTGAGGAGTGGCTAGTGAGTTTGAACCGCCAGCCTTTTTGGCTAGCAGCCGAGCACTTAACCACTGCACCACCAGGACTCCTTAATAGAATATTATTCAGTCATAAAATACATGCTACAACATGGACGAACCCTGAAAACACGCTCATTGGGAGAAGACAGATACTAAAGGCTATGTATTGCATGATACCATTTATATGAAATGTCCAGAACAGGCAAATTCATAGAGACAGAGAGCAACCTGGTGGCTGCCAGAGGCTGAGGGGAGAAGGGAATCAAGAGTGACTGCTAATGAGCATGCTGCTTTTTAGAGTAATGAAAATGTCTAGAATTAGATAGTGGTGATGGTTGCACAACTCTGAACACATTAAAAACCACGGAATTGTACACTTTAAAATGATGAATTATACGTGTGTGAATTATATCTTAATAAAGCTGTTATTTTTTAAATTGCCATCAAAATAAACACAACAAAAACAAAATGATTAGTATTTACAACCTGAAAAAAATCCTCCCATGATGCCTCCTTCTCAACAAGATAAGAGTCAAAATAGTGTAGATATTCGAGGCCTCGAAGTCTCACCCCAGCCCACCTGGCCACAAACACTCTGAATTTGCCAGGTGTGACCCCTCACTATACCCGGAATAAGGCCCTTCCCACGGCCCACCTGGGCTCCCAACATTCACCTCCAAACAGCAACAACGGTTACTCACTTGGCTTTACTCCTATCTCAACTCCTGGCTGTTAACCCTGACATGAGCTGTCTGGGACTTAAAACTATCTCCATCCAGCCCATCCTCTCTCTAACTAGACTGGAACCTCCTAAGGGAGAAAGATCTGGAGTTGCCTGTTTTCTTCCTCTTCTACCCCCACCCCTGAGGCCACTGTTATGTCAATACCAACAACAGGCGTAACTTCCTGTAAGCTATATAAACACTTGGTTACAGAATACCATTAATCCTGATATCAGTCCTCCTGATAGGCACTATCAGCCTAATTTAGAGACGAGAAAATGAAGGTGAGTTGTGGAGGAGGGCTAAGGGGGAGGAGAGGAACTTGATCAAGGTCAACCCTGCAAGAGGCAAGGCTGGGATTTGAACTCATTCTCTTCCCACTGTGCTAGCACATGCTGCCTCTCTTGAGATGTTACATGGGAGGTCTACATATCTAGTAGGTGCTCAGTAATATGTCGTTCTGCAGTGTTTATCCAGCAATCACATAATTTGGGTTTACAGCTAGATAGGCTAGTACCCACAAGGGAGAGCATGCACCCCTAAAATTAGCTCTAAAATGAGTGTAGCCAATTATCTTCGCAGCCGAGTAAGAGGCAACTAGGCCCAGCTAGTCTCTGGATGCAGTTAGAAGTCCCCTAGGCACCATAAGACAAGTGCAGATTGCAGTACAAAATACACACGGTGACTTAACGCTTTCCCTAAGCATACAAAAAAAATTTTTTTTTAAAGTATGACACACTACAGGTTTTATGTGAGTCACGTATGGTCAGAAAGTGGTGCGAGGCAGCCACCATGCAGCTCAGCTGGCATGTCTGCAAATGCAAGTATTAAATTTAAAATCTGTTTTTAAAAAATGGTAACACCCCGTGCTGGTGTGGCCGTAATGGAACAGGCAGTCTCATACGTTCTAATGGCAATGTAAACAATGCACCCCTTTTGGAAAGTCATTTGGCAGGCACTGTCAAAGAAGATGTCTGGAAATTAATCCTGAAGAAGTAATTTTGTTTAATGGCAAAAGCTATATATGTGAAGATGTTCCCCCCTACACTACTTACATAGTGAAAAACTGGCTGATGCTTAAATCTGTTGTTGTTAGGTGTCATCAAGTCAGTTCTGACTCATAGCGACCATATGCACAACAGAACGGAAGCACTGTCTGGTCCTCAGCCATCCTCACAATTGTTGTTATGCTCGCTGCTATTCATAAGGTTTCCACTGGCTAATTTTTCAGAAGTAGACCAACAGGTCCTTCTTCCTAGTCTGTATTAGTCTGGAAGCTCAGCTGAAACCTGTCCACCATGGGTGATCCTGCTGGTATTTGAAATACTGGTAGCATAGATTCCAGCATCACAGCAACACACAAGCCACCACAGTATGACAAACTGATAGACATGTGAGGCTTAAATCTCTAAACAGGGAAAAAAACAAAAACAAAACGTGTTGCCATTGAGACTATTCTGACTCATAGCCACCCTACAGGATGGAGGAGAACTGCCCCATAGGGTTTCCAAGGAGTGGCTGGTGGATTTGAACTGCTGACCTTTTGATTGGCAGCTGAGCTCTTAACCCCTGCATCACCGGGGCTCCAAATCAGAAAGGTTAAGTGAATTACAGTACATCCACTTCATGAAGTATTCTGCAGCTATTAAAAATTATGGTTATATCATCCATGTATCACCATGGAAAAAATGTTTTCTTCATTTAGCCTTTTGGCATAAAAGGATCTGAAACTGTCCCAGCTCCGTGATTACAATAACAGTAAAACCTGGGAAAGCCGGAAGCTGTGTAAGGCAGACACCTGTCAGAGAAGGAAAACGCAGATATTTTTCGTTGAAACAAGCAACAGAAAAGTGGTAAGACTGCACCCTGTCAAAGGCAGAAAACATGCAAGACCTGGAAAAACAAACCAGACTCGTCAGTTCCAGCTCTCACAGATTCACCGTATTTTAAATAAGAAGCCACCTGGAATCAATCATAGCTATAATATGACGGTCTCTATGAGTCGGAATCAACTCGACGGCAACAGGTTTGGTTTTTTTATAATGTGATGGGGGGGATAAGTGGCTTTTCTTTCTTTCTTCTCTATTTTTGAAATTTCTTTTAATGTTGTTATACCACTCTTATATAACCAGGAAAAAATAAATTTAAAAAAACAACCAGACTTATTTTGAAGCTGCTCAGTCTCACATAAACACTGAGGCCTGCCTGTACCGAAAAAAAGCAGCCACTTGAAATGGAGCGCTGGCTGCTCGCTCTTTTGTTTATCAAAACAGGGCAAAGTCTCCCGGAAAAAGCCTCAGCAAGATGACACCCACTCCAGGCCGGTGGCACAGTCACAAATCCACATCTCCAATAAATATGACCGCAACCGAAGAAAAACGCCCAGGTGATGGTCACAGAAAAATGAACAGTTGGGGAGTTTGGATAATAGGACCGCAAATTATTTTAATTTTTTTATTGGTCATAGTCGCAATGCCGGGCACAAAGTAAGGACTCAATAAATATCTGAGGCAGAATTTTTTTTTTTTAAATGGGAAAATGAATTCATCAGCCCACACTCCCTGAGGGCCAGGGCCTGACACACCTGCCCACCCCTCGGGGCCCCCATGAAGCTCAATCACTGAGGTCCTGTCAACAGGAGCTGTGTTTGGACTTAAGCACCTCCAGCAGACAGGAAATCAGTACTTTTGTCACCAACTTGAGAACAAAACAGTGAGAAAGCTCAAATGTTACTACGAGAGTAAAGGTCAAAGGGGGAGGGGAAAGTAACACTTACTGAGTGTGTCTGCGCCACCACCTGTTCTGGGGCCACATGGGCATGATTTCATAAATTCCTGATGCCCTACCTCTGGAACCAAGCAGGCTAGGCTCCTCTACTGATTAGCTGTGTGACCACAGGCAGGTTGCTTAACCTCTCCATACCTTATTTTCCTCTCCTATAAAATGAAGGTTGTAATGAGGATTCACTCAGTCAATACACATAAAGCATTTAGCACAGGGCCTGGCACATAGAAAGCATTTAATCAATGTCAGCTAGACATTATTACTGAGATCCATTTTAAGCACTCAGGAAAAACTGGGCCTCAGAGATGTTCAGGAGTTTCCCAAGACTACACACCTAGTACGAGGCAGTGCTGGCATTCAAACTCAGGTCTAAAAGACTAAAGTCTGTGCTCTTTTTGCTAGAGAAAGCTAAACCTCACCACCAAGGATGACTTTAATCCCCCCTCAAACACACACATACACACTCACAGACATATATTTAGGCTTGTCAGTGCAAAAGGTTTAAGAATATTAAAAGATAATTGGAAATGATATGGAATCCCTGGGTAATGCAGTTAAAGCGCTCGGCTGCTAATCGCAAGCTTATAGGTTCAAGTCTATGCAGAGGTACCTCGGAAGAAAGGTCTGAGGATCTACATCTGAAAAATCAATCATGGAGCACAGTTCAACTCTGAAACACATGGGGTCTCCATGAGTTGGAATCAACTCGATGGCAATTGGTTTGATGGTGCTAAGAGGCAGTAAACCAGATTCTAGTCAACTGTAATGGAGATAATACCAGCTCCATGTCAGGACTGCTCTTTCAATTCATTCATTCAACAAACATCTTTTTGAACCAGGCTCTGTTCCAGCCTCAAGGGATGGAGCAGAGAACCAGACACACCAGGTATCTGCCCTCCTGAAGCTCAAATTTCAGGAAGCGGGGAGACAGATAGAAATGAGTAAACAAGTAAGTTTCAGGTAATGATAAAGACTGGTGGAAGTGAAGCAGGATCATGGGACAGAAGGGTCTGGGAAAGGGCAGGACACTGGAGTTAAGGGCTGAGTGATAAGGAGCAGCCAGGAGGATCTGGGGTTGAACCCCCGCAGCAAGTGCCAGGCCCCAGGGGAGAGCTGGGTGAGTTCACGTGTCCTGAGGTTCGAGGGGAGGGAGGGGTCAGATCATCTAATCTGAGGTTCAGGCCTTCCAGGCCACAGTTTGGGTTTATACTAAGTGCAAGATGAAGCTACAGGGGGTTTTAAGCAGGAGAATGACACGACTCATTTGTGGGATAAGAAGTGTCTCGGCAGGAAAGTGAAAGAGCCTAGTGCATGGTTGGCACTTGATAAACGGTTCTTTTTTCCTCGTTCTCCTTCTCCTTGTGCCACTGTCTACAAAACCCTGGACAATCATGCTCCCTTTTGGAGACTCCATTCCCAGAAAATGAGGAATCTGAAAAAATACCAATGCTAAGGGTAGGGTGTGCCCGCCTACACCAATATCAGATTTCATTGATCTGAGGTGGGGGTCCTGAATCAGTATTTCTTAAAAGTTCCTCAGGTGCAGCCATGAATGAGAGGAGCCTGCTAGAGGGGCCTCTAAGACCTCTACCACTCCAAAGTGGAAGTAATACTCAGGAGAGTTGCCCAAAAATGCAATGCATGCCTTTTGAAATAGTGCATTCCTCCTTGCTGAAGATGGGCAAGCAAAAACCACTTTCTCAGACATGAAATTCAAGAATCAAAGACACCCTTAAGAGATCCCTTTCAAGACAGACTTTTGTGGTTTTATTACTTGTTGGGTGACCCTACAGTGGGCAATTCTTAGGCCTCAGTGTCCTATGAAATCAAAAATGGAAGATAAACAGCATATGTGTCACCTCTTGCCTTACTTGTTGCCATGGCAGGCATCACTAATTGATTCCAGAACTCACTCCTGCTGAACCAGGATGTCCCAAGTGGCTTGAGAATCCCTTCTATGTGGGGGCCAAGCAGCTTGAAGCTGGATGCAAATTGGAACCCATCTGCCTTCCTTGGCCTCATGTCCCTAAGGTCCTTTCTAATTGTGACATTCTTTGAGGCAATGGTCCTTTATTTATCTTCCCATGAACAATGATTAACTACCAAGTTACACGGCAGTGAGCTCAGCTGGTCCAGGCCATCAGGCCATGAGATCACAAGTTCCATCTCTGTGGGCAGGTTTTGCTTTGTTTTCTGAATCTCAGACTCTGGGTCCTCTCCAGCTAACATCCCTCCTAGGCAGGTGCACCCCCAAACATTTACTAAACAGGGCCTGAGACAGACTGTACACCTGGATCAGGCAAATCAATCTGTGTTCCTGGAAAAGCTCGTGAAAGCACGTTCCCTCTGCTCTCACTGCTGAGAGAACAATAATAATAATGACAGCAGCCAGCATTTACGGAGCACTGTTTGTGTGCCATGCATCGTGCTGGGGGCGTCCCATACACCATCTCATGGAATTTTGATCACAACCCTCTGAGGTGTTTATTATCCCCATTAGGCATACGAGAAAATCCAGACTTTGAAAGCTACTAAGTTGCCTATAAGGAGCCCTGGTGGTGCAAACGGTTTGCACTCACCTACTATATAACCTAAGAGGAGCCCTGGTGGTGCAATAGTTAAGCGTTCTGCTGCTAACTGAAAGGCTGGTGATTGGAACCCACCAGCGGCTCTGTAGGAGAAAAGCAGGGCTTCCAACTGGTTCATTCCAGTTTGAACCCCTGCTGAGCCTTTGCCTTTCCACCCCAGATATACTGAATCAGAACCTACAGTTTAACAAGATCCCCAGGTGACTCTTACGTATAATAAATTTAAGAACCACTGCTCTCCTAGTGGAGCCCTGGTGGCACAGTGGTAAGAGCTCAGGCTGCTAACCAAGAGGTTACAGTTCGAATCCACCAGCCGCTCCTTGGAAACCCTGTGGGGCAGTTCTACTCTATCCTATAGAGTTGCTATGAGTTGGAATGGACTCAACAGTAACGGGTTTGGTTTTAGTTTTGGTTTTGGCTCTGCTAGTGGTTCTCAGAATTGTCCCTAACCAGCAGCATCAGCATAACCTGGGAACTTGTTAGAAATGCAAATTCTCAGCAGTGGTTCGAACCGGAACAGATCAGTTCGAACTCCTGGAAAGAGACCTGGGGATCTGCTCCCCTAAAGATTACGGCCTAGGAATACCTATGGGGCAGTTCTACTGTGTCCTATAGGGTTGCGACAAGTCAGAACTGACTCGATGGCACCCAACACCATCACCACCACTAACCTAAATGTTGGTGGTTTGAACCCCACCAGCGGCACCACAGAAGAAAGACCTGGTGATCTGCTTCCATAAAGATTACAGCCAAGAAAACCCTATTGGGCAGTTCTACTCTGTAACACATGGGGTCGCCATGAGTCAGAATCAACTCAACGGCAACAGGTTGGTTGGCTGGAAGCTGCAGATGATCACAACAAGAGAGGAAAGATTAGAACTCAAGTTCCTCGGGACAGCCACATCTCTGGCTCTGGGCAAGTCCCTTCCCCTCTCTGTGCCCCATCTCTAAAATGGAGGTGATGACTGCAAGGACAGATGACAGCCTGGCACACAACTGCATGCAACTCTAGGTATTGATCGTGTTTCCACGATGTATGACAGTACAGTGCGCAGCTTGGAACAACCTGCTGGGATTTGGGTAAAACATCGAGCCCCCAGACGACAATGTCCTGACCTGGTCTCACGGACACTGAGCTGGAACCTAGTTTGGCTTCACAAAGCGATGTATTCCTGAAAAGCTGTGTGAACACTAGTTTTCAGAAAGCCAATGCTACATCCCCCCGGCTGGCATTACAATCTGAGTGGGTTTCTCCTCTGGCTTCATTCCCGCTGGTCTCACCGTCCAGGGCTCTGAAGGCACCATCTCTACTTTCACACCCTGGGGCCTCTAAACACGCTACATGCTGAAAATTGCTCGGAGCTGCTGCGAGGGGGAACTTGGCAGTGAATCTCTTTGTAACAGGATCTCCGGACACCAGGCCTACCTCTACTTGTGGAACTTGGCACATTTGGCCTCATAGCTCCTAATAAACCATGGGCCTTTCCCTCCTTCAACTTCATATCCCCGGCAGCAGAGCCTAGCACCTCACATATCACATTGACACCTCAGGCTTCCTCTCTCTTCCCAGGCAGGGTGGGAAAAGTATGATATTCCCATCTTACAGAGGAGAAAACTGAGGCTGAGAAAACAGAACCGTCCCAGACTAAAGCCTACTCCACCACAGCATCCCTCAAAAGTACTCAGTGAACAAACGGGGAGCAGATGTGAACCTCCTTTGGAGACCCAGCAACCTGGGTATCTGCCACATCTGTAAATGCTTGTTAGTTTAGACCTACGGTCTCACTGGGAGGAAGTCAGTTACCAGTATGAGGTTGATTCAGTGGCATCACTAGGGTTGGTGTCACCCAGTGCAGTAACTCATGGTGTCACCCTCCCCACCATGGACCTCCTTCCAGCAGCAACAAAAACAACACCGTGTGCTTGTAGCAAGTGCAGATGAAACTGCATGATTCGAAGAGTCACTGTAATTGGGTAACAATGACAGCCTGACCAGAGCGCATTAGAAAGGTCCAAAAGTAAATGAGCATAGAGTTTTAGCTGTGTAGGTATACTGATGCACGTAAGCTGGGCTTACAAGAAGTGTTTTTGTTGTTATAACTAACTACAGGGATATTTTTATAAAAAAAAATAAATTTCTGCTGAAACACTGCATAAAAATTTTATGGACAGTCATTTTGGTGTCACCCCCTCTGACAGTGTCACCTAGTATGATCCGCACCCCCACCCGCTCCTAGTGACGCAACTAGGCTGATTACATGGGAATGGAAGGACAGCCAGTCCACCTAGTAGGACTGTCCAGACATAGGCAATCTATACCATGACTTCAAAACAGTTATCACCTAAAGCAGTGGTTCTTAACCAGGGGTCTCCCGCTCCCCCCAGGAACATTTGGCAATGATAAAGACATTTTTGGTTGTCATGACCTGGGGTGGGGGGGGTGCTACTGGCATCTAGTGGGTAGAGGCCAAGGATGCTGCTAAACATCTATAATGCACAGGACAACCCCCTAAGACAATAAATTATCTGGCCCAAATAGTCAACAGGTTGAGAAGCTCTGATCTCTAGGAAAAGAAGTGGTTCCCATTCACCCCAACCACACTCTTAGACAGCTGCAATGCCAAGACGGCAGGGTCCAGGGAAAAGCAAACGCTAAGTGTACCACGTGCATCTTCCAAAAGAAACCAAAAGGCTGGCTGCAAACTCCATAGTCAGAGGCTGAGGGTCTGCGTCTTAGCCCACAACATGTCATTTTAGATAAGAGCTCCCACTCCCATGGCCCCAGCAATTCCTCTTCACATAGTAGGATTTGGTCACCACTCTAAGCAATAGAGTCCTTGGGTGGTGCAAATGGTTAACATGCTAATCTGCTAACAGAAAGGCTGGAGGTTTGAGTTCACCCAGGGGGCCCTTGCAAGAAAGGCCTGGCAATCTACTTCCAAAAAATCTGCCATGGAAAACTCTATGGAGCACAGTTCTACTCTGACACAGATGAGGTCACCATGAGTCGGAATGGACTTGACGGCAACTGGTTTGGTTTTTGGTCTATACGATACTCCCTGGCATCAAGACTGGCAGAAGTTGTATAATGCCCTCAAAGCATCCCCCTTTACCTTGAGCACACGGCAACCACAGCCAATTCTCTGCATCACTCTGCAGCCCCCAAAGTTGGGAGGCATTGCATTAATAAAGAGGGGTTACTTGGGAGTGGATATTTAAGGGCCTACCAAGTGGCCTATTTTAAGCAGCCATAATCTGAACTGGGTGCCTTATATACCTTCCTTCATTTAACTCTAATAATGCCATGCTCTGGCAATTATCACCCCTTTAACAGATGAAGTAACAGGTTCTGGGCAGAGAGCAGAGTCACATGTCTGTAGGTAGAAGAGCCTGGACATGGATCCACGCTTCTGCTGATGAAGATGTTCGTGCTCTTTTCCATAGTCGAACTTTTCCAGCGAGCCCTGAAGTCCTGTCATCCATGTCCGACTTCAAGCTCAGGAAATCCAAACTCATTCACAACAGGAAGGTCAAGACCCCAAGCAGACACCGTTATGTCACTCATTTGATCGGGGCCAAGGCAGTGGCTAGGAGCTGGGAAGGGTCAGGAAGCCTCCACCACCTCACAGCTTCAGGGTCTAAAATCCATGGTAAAGCTGCTCTTGAGACTTTGGGAAGCATTTCACCACTGCCATATCACAGTTCTGAGCAGAGAGTGTCAATATGTCACCATCCCTCAGGAAGATGACCTCTAAAACCTATGAGAATAGACCATGAGCCCAGCTATCCCCCTTGGAGACTAGACATACCCTAGCCCATGTCGACTCTCCTGTCTGGCTCTCCTTGTGCCCCAAAGAAGCCTACAACTAGCTGGTTGAGTTTCCAGCACAATGTGTGTCCATGGGTCAGACTACAACTCCCTGAGCCTCAGTTTCCTTCCCCACATCTACATCATAGGATTACAGGAGTTAACATGTACAAAGTGCTGACAATGGTTCATAATAAATATTCCATCCATGGTAGCTGCTACTGTCATTTTTATTATCTCAATTAATCCTAAGGAAATCATCAGAGATGTGTTCAGAACTTTTGTTATAAAGTCATCTTAAAAGTGTTCATCATGACAAAAAAATTTGGAATTACAGTAGAAAGCTAATCACACGATTAATTAGAGTAATTATAGTACCTCCATATAAGGGAACGGAATGCAACAGCTAAGATTTATACAAGAAAAGATGATATAGAGCAAGGAAAAATGTCTACAACATATTGTCAGTACTTCACAGCCTGCCACAAAGTACCCCTAAGAACAGCAAAGGAGACTGAACTCATATCCCCAGAGGGTCTGTGGGGGTAGTGATTTATTTTCTCCTGAATTTGCTGGGAAAAAAAAAATCTTGATGCAAATTTGGTATCTGATCTATAATATGTCCATGTTTGTTTGTTTGCTTTCAAAAAATATTTCCAAATACTTTCCACTGAGTAGCAGTGACCCTTCAGGAAGAAGCCTTATGTTTATCCTCTGGCTTCCTGGAGTACCCCTAGGGATACGACATCTATCCCAATTATTTACAAAAAAAAAAAAACAAAGTAAATTGCAAAGCATATGTAGCCGGTAATCCTATTTTAGTTTACACAGATAGGTAGATAAAACAGGCACTAAAAAAGACAAAGATCACCCATCAACATGGTACCAGTAGTTATCTTTGGAGGAATGGAGATTACAGGTAAATTAAAAAAAGAATGGCTTATGTGGGAATTGAACCAAGCTTAGGATCAGGATCCTCCAGACAACTGGGCTAACAGCCCAAGGCAGAGGACACTCAGAGTCCTGTGCAAATGGCCATGGGTGCTACAATCAGCACAGCTGGAATGAGGGCAGCACAACCTAGAGGCAGAAAGTCTGGACTGAACCCCCACCAGATGAGTGACAACCTCACTGAGCCTCAGTGTCCCTCAGGTGGTTTTAAGTTCTGATTTAAAGTAGGCAACACCGTAGGCAGTTAAATGTTAGTTCTCTATCAAACCTGTTTACCAGAAAACACAGTGCATTGCTCAACAGCTTGTGTTACTGGCAGTAGACCCACTGACGTTTCCAGAAGGGCAGTTAAGGCAGGCATCCTCCACTCCCTTCCTAAGGTGCTCTCCAGGATTTGGTCCTTCCTGTTCCAGCTGCTGCACGATGGTATTCAGCGCTATGCGGGAGCACTGACGATGCATAAATGGGGACTTGCGTACTGGTTTTTTGCGCTCTCTGGAAACAGAATCAATCCACCTTCACTCTCTAACCTGCACCTCCCACCACCTCCAGTCTACAACAGCAACGTCCAGTTTTTTTGGCAATAATCCAATTCATGATAAGAAATCGATCATATGCAATTCATTACACATGTGTGCCCAGGCATATGTATATTTACCCTTCCTACATGCAATAAATTCTGATATTCCTTACTCAATCATTTTTTAATGCTGGTCATAACTCACTGAATTGACTTTATGACCCACGGTTTTAAATACACTGCCTTACAGCATGTAAGTCTATGATTTGGTTTTTCGAGCCTCACTTTAAAAGCACATTTTCTGGAACATATTAGTCAGAATCATATAAAATCGATAATATTCAAAGGACTAAAAACAGTCATTTCACAGGGTTCAGCCTAATGATTATGTATGAGCCCAGCTAGGAGGTTCACCTGCCCAATTCACCTCTAATTCTAAATCTCAGTTAATTTTAAAACTGGGCTGCACTACAAATGTACGTTATTATTGTGCAAAAGGCAAATGACACCTGAATTGAGCAAGTCACTTACAGTCACTCTGAGCCACACCTGTTAAAGAGGAAAAACAATGACAAATTCACTAGGATACCATGAGGACTGAATAAGCTTGTGTATGTGACAGAGCCTTGCAAACTATATGATTAAAAAAATTTTTTTTAATTTTCTGAAGAGTATATTATGCCAATGTCCCTGCAAAATAAGATGACAAAACATCTGTTGACATGGTATCTGCTGAGGGTTTGTTTTCTGCTAAGCACTTGTCATACAGATCCATTTAATCCTCCACGACAACCTTATGAGGTAGGTATTCTTGTTGTTCCCATTTTACAGATGAGGACAAGTGAGGCTCTGAGCATTACGAGAGTTGGTGACACAGCTAGGAGATAGAGGAGTCACATCTGTCTGACCCCAATGCCCATGCATCAAGCACTGGGCAGCAATCTCCCTCCACACCCAGAACAATCTCCTAGCAGGCCTCCATCTCCTGGCCTGGGAAACAGGACCACCGGCATTGTCCACTCTCAGTGGTGGAGGAAGAATTCCCATGACACAACAACACTGAAAATGCAGTGGCCTCTCAGCCTGTCACCATGTGCAATCACCTTGCTGCCGTGGAAACAGGTGGCACAGTCAGTGCAGACTTGCCCAGCCTCCCATCGCCCACAGTTAAAGCCAAGGATTAAGTCTTTAAACTTTCAGTTGGAGGCTTAAAATAACTCCTCTTGGCCCTACAGAAAATGTACCCAGAGACAAGAGGTGTTCACAGCCAGAGCTGGCCAGGTCACAAGATAAAGAGAAATGCTCAACTCAACCCAAAGAGGACCCACTTTTTAAAGGATATCAATACCCACATGCTCCTTCAGAGCTAGGACCATACTGGCCACACTTTAGTCACATCCCCTGGTCATTTAACCTATATTATTTCAATTGCACACACTTTGTTAAAAAAAGAACTATAAATTATGCTATCAGAAGTCTATACTGATCTACTGTCCAGCCCACATTACACATTTTAATACATATGTGTGTGTATACACACACACACACACACACACACAGGTAGTTCCCGACATATGACACAATGTGACATTCAAGTTACAACAAACTACACTTACAAACTCTGTTTTTGTTTTGTACATTTTATCATTAGTAATACATACTACATACAATGTTGCAGCCGATAATTTGCTATGTTATCATTCTTAGATGTTCACTCACAGATGTTCAATGCTATGATTTATAAAGATACTGATAATAAAAGGCAATAATAATGAAAACTAAAAAAAAAAAAAAAGGTATTCAACTTACATCAGAATCAACTTATGGCAGAATTGTCAGAACGGAACCCGTCATAAATCCAGGATTATTTGTATGTATCTACGCATCCATACACAGACACATGCACACACAAACAATCCATTGTAGACACTTTAACAGATTTTGTAGCACAATTTAGATTATTCATAAGTATGAACGCTAAGCACATAATTACGGCCTTTTGCCCTAACTTTAGGATCTAACTCTCAGGTAAATGAAATACACTCTATAAAATGGTGTTCTTGTATTTCTACATCCATTAACAAGGAACTTTAACACAATGTGATCTCTCTCACTTGACTTACCCAACTACCCTGAGTGAGAGGTACTACGATTATTAACACTTTAGAGACGTGAACACCTAGGATCAGGAAGGTTAAGGCACCTACCCGAGGTCACATAACCAGTAGGTGGTGGAGCCATGACTCCCACCAAGCAGTCTAGCTCCAAGTTCATGCTCTTTGTGCAAGTCTTTGTGTATTACCCAAGGGTCTTATTTATCTCTGAGCTCCTAAAGTATAAGGGCTGCATCTAAAACAGTTGGAAAAAATACATTTGCAATACAAATTAAGGGTCAAAGGACTAATTTCCAAAGAGCATGTAGAAATCAATAACAAAAACATCTTTTTTTTTTTTTTAATGGGCAAAGGAAACAAACTGAGAGTTAACCAAAAAAAAGAACTACAAATGGCCCAAATGTAGGAAAAGATGCTCAACTCACTCAAGAGGATACAATTTTGCACCTCTCAAACTAGCACAAACTTAAAAATTTAATAATCCTCAATTTAGAGGGTACGGAGAAACAGGCCTTCTCAAAATGTGGGTGCAAGCGCAAACTGGGGTGACATGTCTAGAGGACAACTTAACAGTAGCTCTCAAAAGTTAAACACACGTACCCTCTAATCCAGCAATCCTATGACTAGAAATCTACCCTACAGAAATCCTTGTGAAGGTTCCAAGAAATAGGCACCGAAGACGTTCTCTGTAATAGATTTGTAACAGCAAATAAATACGGTCAATTCACATACCAGAATACCAAAGAGTAATTCAAAAGAGTTAGAGCTATAGGTACAGATATGAAACAATCTCCAAGATAATTGAAACAATGAAAAGGCTAGGTAGAGAGCAATATGTATACCATCGGTTGCCATCCAGTCAATTCCAACTCATAGCGACCCTACAGGACAGAGTGGTACTGCCCCATAGGGTTTCCAAGGCTGTAATCACAGAAACAAACTGCCACTTCTTCCTCCTGCACAGCAGCTGTTATGTTCGAACCGCTGACCTTTTGGTTAGCAGCCAAGCACTTAACCACTGTGCCACCAGGGCTCCTATGCATATATCACAGTCCCTTTAATGTAATTTTTTTTTTAAATGCCTGTGTACATCACATAGAAATTTTTGTTTCTCCTGGAAGGAAACCAATTGAATTCTACAGTGGTTATCTTTGAAGAGAAAAACTGATACTTTTAACTTGATACTTCTTGATACTTCTCTAATCTTATACACAGTTTTAAATCCCAGATTTTTTAACCTGGGCTTCATGGGCTATTTCAAAGAGTCTGTGAAATTGGATACAAATTGTATATATGTGCATTTCCTTTGGGGAGAGGATTCTTTCCTTTTACACACACTCTGCAAGGGTCTTATACCTCCCAGAAGGATTAGACCCACTATGTTATGGACTCCATAGTGGGGCTAATTTTTAATATTCACTCATTTATTTACTCAGCAGCCATGAAACAACACTGGGCTGGGTCCTGGCACAGGCCCCCAGAAAAACACCATCCCGTTCCTGCCCTGGAGAAGTAGATCATTTCTGGCATAATAACGACATTGTTTTCTCGAGCCTCCGAAATGGCAACAGGGTACAGCTTCCCTTAAACAGGAAGAAGGAAAAGTGGAACTGAAAATTATTTGCATGTTTAAAATTAGACCTTCTGTGGGAGCTGACACTACTTAGCTTTCAAATTGCCCCCCATCTGCTGTCTCATTACCCCCACCCCTC
Organism: Trichechus manatus latirostris; assembly: GCF_000243295.1. Taxonomy (NCBI): domain Eukaryota; kingdom Metazoa; phylum Chordata; class Mammalia; order Sirenia; family Trichechidae; genus Trichechus; species Trichechus manatus. The sequence continues at coordinate 4,042,518 of NW_004444127.1, read as the reverse complement.
ACCCCGGCATATACATGGCATGGAAATTCTGAGACAATAGGATGACTACAGCTATCGCTAATAAGGAAGTAATAAATTTCCTACAGCTCCTGTCCTCTGAGGGGTCACCAGAAAAGTCTCTGGAAAGCCATACAAGGTGGTGACAAAATTGCTATGGACTTCTCTGATCTGACAGACCTGCCACTTCCAGGATTCTCCACTGAGGGACTTTCTCTGGCCCTCTCATCACACTCACCTTCTCTGGCAAATCCAGTGCCAGCCTTTCTCTGAAGGGGCACAGGGACTGTCGAACTCGTGGCCTCTATCACAACTGTGATGGTTATCTGGGATGATGTGTGTAACGTCTCTCCCCCCACTGGCCTGTATGAGCCATGAAGCCAGGCTGCCTGCTTGTTCACCACCAAGGAAGGCCTCTCTCTGCTCACTGCCCGACCCGCATCCCCAGGAAGCCACCAGCTGCCATCCTGTCAACGCTGACTCATGGCGACCCCATGTGTGTCAGAGAAGAACTACTTCACAGGATTTTCAGTGGCTGATTTTTCAGCTGCAGATCACCAGGCCTTCCCTTCTTCCAAGGAGCCTCTGGGTGGACTCAATCCTCCAACCCTTTGGTTAATAGCCAAGCACGTTACCTGTTGGTGTCACCCAGGGACTCTATGCCCTGCACTCAGTAGCTGCCAAACTTAAGCAACTTACCACCTTCGCAATTTTTGCCTGACAACATCACATTCATTTAATGATTCCCTCAATTATTTTCTTTAGATCAATTTTTTATTAAATTTAAACATTTACCATGATATTACATTCACATTGTCTCATTCTACCTATAAAATCATGGGCTTGGAATGGAACTTAAGAGTTTTTTGACTAATAACCCCTAAAAGAAATAATTCTTAACATAAAAAAAAGCTTTGTGACTCCAACTAAGTTCATCTGGCGTGTCCCCAGGGTTACTCTGTACCACTCTTTAGGGGTATGCTGCCGTAGGAAACCCTCAATGTGTAACTGAAACCCCACTTCTTTGCCCCCAAATAACAGCGGCAGCCACAGCTAGCAATTGACTCATACTTCCTATCTGACATAGCAGTTCCTCTTCTATCTTAGTTGATCCAACCACTCAGTGAAGCAGGAAGTATTGGTCCCATTTTCCAGATAAAGAAATGAGGAGTCACAGAGGTTAAGTGACTTGCCCAAGTTCATGCAGCTAATAAGTGGCAGAGTTTCCATCACAGACCTCATTCTCTCTCCACCACAGCAGGCTTGTCTCGCAAACTCGGGTTCCCAAAGAACCATGAGCAGGAAAGAGGATACCTGGGTTGTCCATGCTACAAATGGAGTAGATCTACAGGGTTTAGGATGCCTAACCAAAACCCATTGCCATCAATCGATTCCAACTCACAGAGACCCTACAGGACAGAGTAGAACTGCCCCATAGGGTTTCCAAGATTGCAATCTTTACGAAAACAGAGTACCACATCTTTCTCCCCCAGAGCGGCTGTTGGGTTCCAATTGCCAACCTTTCGATCAGCAGCTGAGCGCTTGACCACTGCGCCACCAGGGCTCCTTGTTTAGGATGCAGAGAACCCAAAATGACTCTCTGCCCTATTGGGATTCAGGCCTCACAAGTCCCTTGCCACAAAAGTCCATAGCCTCATCTCTTACTTGCATGCTGTGAAAATACACCGCAGAAAATATGACTTCTTATACCATGGGACAGTAAGTTGTCTGGGACAGCGGAGACATCAGACCTGCTGGCCACATGCTAGTTGTGAACCTTTGGTAGTTCTGGGCCTCAGTTTTCCCCATGACAAAATGGCAACATGAACAGCACCTACCTCTTAGTATTTTGAAATGGTCCAATTAGATAATGGATTAAAGCCCTTGACACAGTGCCTGCCACATATAATGTCACCTATTAATTATAATATTATCAGCACCATTATGTTAGAAGGAAAGCACACAGAAAAGTGCCTCTTACCCTGCCATTTGGTCACTTAAAATAATTCCCTTGGCCAAGAAGTGAATGAACTAAGAAGCAATTACTGATGATGGGCTGCCTAAACCCAGGCCTGCAGTCATTCAGCAACTCGGCCTCAGCCTCAACCCCAAGCAAAAATGACTTTTAGGAGCTAAATAACCTCTTTGCTGACTGAAATTGCTCACTCGGGAGCCAGCGTTCTTTCTGCTTAGGAAAGCTTGGGTATTCCGTGGTTATCTTTACTGTGGGGTTGAACTTGAACTTAGCTTAAAGTCACAGTCTAACCATAAACCAATTTGCTCTGTTTTCTTAAACTGCCTGCAAACAAAATATGATCGGCTGGTTTTTCCATTGTTGTTCTGCAGCAAAATAAAAACACTCGAAGTCACCCACATGAGAATTTAACAAGCACTTTAAAGAGGAGTCAAAATAATTTGGTACCCTGGATAAGGCAGGTAGGTAACCAGGTTTAAGGATTAGCTAAAATATGTAATAAACACAACAGCTTCTATTCCCTAGGAAACAAGAAAACAAAGAAAAAGCACATCGAAACACTGCAAGGCCAAGGAAGCAGCTATCAGTCACTAGCTTTCCTTCGTTTTCATCTTAAAGAAGCCCGCTGTCAAGCCAATTTCTTAAAGGAATCTGTCAAGGCTACATTTCTTAAGAGAGGCAGGAGAAAAATGCTTTGTCACATTGCCTAAAACACACACATAAACCAAAACTAGAACGCAAAACGCTACAAGAATGGGTGGAATCAGACACTGCCACCAGCAAGCCCTCATGCTGGAATCATCTCCGACTGTCCTTCCTGTCTTAGAAAAGGAGAGTAAGACGCCAGGTTCAAAAATTGCTTTTCCCAGCCTACTAAGCACGAAGCCTTCCGGCATCTCAGCTTTCCAGCACCCACACCCATCCTCATTAATGCCCAGGCAGAGCTGAACCTTTCCATGACGTGCCCATTTTTTCTAACCTGCTACAGTTGATTCCGTTTTCACAGACACACACATTATTCAAGTCTTACAAAGCCAGTCAACTGCTAGGGAGGTAGTCAGATACCTTAGTACAAGTTTCCTAAGCCCACAGACTTCAGGAATATCTCAACTAGGATTCAATTTTGGGAAACTCACCTTACCGCTACGGCCCTGGGAACACACAGTGAGGTAGCACTACGTCTATGGTTAAAAGTAAGAGCAAAACGAAAACATGAGGTTTCCAAATACTGTAGCATCACAAAAATACCAGACATAGCCAGGAGGTTCAGGTTCCAGTGCTGACTCCTCTCTGTTTCACCCGACGACCCTGGCCTGATCACTGTCTTCTCTGGATCTCAATATATTCATCTAAAGAAATGGAGGGTTCGAACTATCTTGAATGGCCAACTTAAAAATGCTCTAATTTCCTGAAATAGCCAATATTGAAAAGAACTACTAAACGTGAATTTGGAAAATGCTTTTTCGGAGAGCCTTTTAGATTTCCTATTTTATAATATATCCAAAACTGAGAAATTCAAGAGACTCTTCTTGAGTTTTAGAGGAAGGAAATATCTGAATATGGGACAAGTAAACAGTGGCAATATGTTAACCTAAAACAAGGAAGGGTTGGGCAAGAAATAAATTTACCCAAGAAACTTTCTGCTGATTCAAAGCACAGCAAGCAATAACCATGTCTGAGGGGGAAGAAGAAAAACAAAAATATACATGTATATATACACACATACATACAAAATTAAACTAAAAATAAATGAAGCTCAAATATTTCATTAATATGAACTTTGATACAAAAAAAATTCAATTGAGGCAATTCTCTTTCTTAATCTCATAGGCTAATCCATTGCCATCGAGTCGATTCCGACTCATAGTAACCCTATAGGACTGAATAGAACTGCTCCATAGGGTTTCCAAGGAGCAGTTGGTGAATCCAAACTGCCAACCTTTTTGGTTAGCAGCCAAGCTCTTAACCACTGCGCTACCAGAATTTCCTTACAGGGACAGGGAGAAGACAGCCCATTTACATAGTATCTTAATGATGATCTCATCTGGACATCCTTTCATATTTACAAAGTTCTTTCAGACACTGGCTAGTAGAAACCCCTGAAACAACCCGATCAGACAAGTGGTATTACATCTATTCTACAGGTGCTGTTAACTGCGGATGGCAGAAGACTGAAAAGCAAGTCCAGCAGTCATGCCCAGCCCTGGAGCTGACACCTTCTCCGATATTCGCTACAGAAGACTCACTGCCTTCCAGGCCCTCATGAGAGCACCTCAAAGCCTGCTGGGAAAACTGTGAGGGGGCGCTGGCCACCCAGAGTGACCCTTTGAGGGTTAGCGCAGCCCCCAGGCCCCAGCTCCCTTCTGGTCCTGCCTGCTAGGCTGCTTCGCTTCCCCATGGCTAGTGTTTCTGTTCTCAGACAATCCTGTATTTATTTGTGCTTGAAAAGTTTTCCCTGAAACCAGGTTCCATCCCAGCCAATCATTCACTTCCTGGGTTTCAAACATCATCTCCTTAGAGCTGGTATCTATAAAACAACAAGATTTTCATTAGCAAAATGGGCAACAGGGACATGACAAGGCCACTTTCTCTGAGGTTTGAAACCCTAACAGGCTCTCCGAAGTCTGAGAGAACGAACCAGCTTGCTCAGCCCCCATAGCACCCGCTGGGTGCTGCCTTTTTTCACTTCTCTCCCTCAGTTCCCTATCTGAAATGGGAACACCCCCCTACACCCAGCTGTCCAGCCTCACCCCCTCGTCCCATGGGAATGCCCTTAAGGGGAAACGACGCTTTCAGAAAGATTGTCCACCAAAACACCAGGCACAGGGATTATCTGAAAAGTCAAGATAGAAAACAGGGCGGTTGAGGGACACTCGGCCCCTAAAGCACGAATTACACCCAGGGAAAGAAGCCCTAAGGCGCGCCCGGCAAAAATGAATGCCTGCGAGTGGCCATCTCTTCCCGGGCTGGGACTTTCCCCAGAAGCAGTGTCCTCCGCCCGGAGGCTCCGAGCCTCGCCCGCCGCCCCCGGGCCAACGCCGCCGCCGCCCTTCGGCCCGGCCCCTCGGGCGCTGCAGGCCA
>NW_004444127.1:4011463-4036157 GCF_000243295.1 Trichechus manatus latirostris | reverse complement strand
TGGCCTCAGGAGGGGCATTGCACCTCTCTGAGCCTCCCTTTCCTCATCTGTGAAATGAAGATCATACTAGTACCTGTCTAGAGGGACTTGGCTGAAGATTAAATGAAATAATGGGTATAAAGTAGTAAACAGGGAGCCTGCCACAGATTGGACCTCAATAACTTTTACGGGTTGGGAGAGCACGCATCACATTATCAAAGGGATCCATGGCCTGAAAGGGGTTAATGATCACTGGGAGGGATTACTATTATGCCTTTGCACAGAGGAGGTAACTGAGGTGACTTGCCCAAAGAGAAGAAATGAGAGAAAGAGCCAACCCCAGGAGTGGTGGGGAGGGAGAGATTAATTCCAACCAAAGGGAGAGGTGACATCTGAGCTGAGCTATGAAACATGGTTTGGATTTCACCAGGCAGATAGAGGGAAGCAGCATCCCATGAACTGGGAGCCACTTGGCAAAAACTAAGAGGTGGATGCTTCAGGCCTGGCCTTCTGAATAGGAAATTTGGGAGTTCATATTTGGGGGGCCTCTTTCAAGTGTTAAAAAAACAAAGATGTCACTTTGAGGACTAAGGTGTGCCTGACCCAAGCCACGGTATTTTCAATGGCTTCATATGCATGTGAAAGCTGGACAATGAGTAAGGAAGACCAAAGAAGAATTGATGCCTTTGAATTATGATGTTGGTGAAGAATATTGAATATACCATGGTCTCCCAGAAGAACGAACAAATCTGTCTTGGAAGAAGTACAACCAGAATGCTCCTTAAAAGCAAGGATGGTGAGACTTCATCCTACGTACTTTGGACATGTTGTCAGGAAGGACCAGTCCCTGAAGAAGGACATTATGCTTGGTAAGGTAGAGGGTCAGCATAAAAGAGGAATACCCTCAACGAGATGGACTGACACAGTGGCTGCAACAATGGGCTCAAACATAGCAATGATTGTGAGGATGGCAAAGGACCAGGCAGTGTTTTCTTTCTATTGTTTTGGCTTATTTTTTTAATTATACTTTAGATGAAGGTTTACAGAACAAACTAACTTCTCATTAAACAGTTAGTACACATATTGTTTTATGACATTGGTTAACAACCCCACAACATGGGAATGCTCTCCCTTCTCCACCATGGGTTCCCTATTACCAGCTTTCCCCTCCTGCCTTCTCGTCCTTGCCTCTGGGCTGGTGTGCTCCTTTAGTCTTGTTTTGTCCTATGGGCTTGTCTAAAAGGTGAATCTCAGGAGTGACTTCATTACTAAGCTAAAAGGGTGTCCGGGGGCCATACTCTCGGGGTTTCTCCAGTCTCTGTCAGACCAGTAAGTCTGGTCTTTTTTTGAGTTAGAATTCTGTCCTACATCCTTTTCCAGCTCTGTCTGGGATCCTCTATTGTGATCCCTGTCAGAGCAGTCAGTGGTGGTAGCCAGGCACCATCTAGGTGCACTGGACTCAGTCTGGTGGAGGCCATGGTAGTTGTGGTCTGTTAGTCCTTTGGACTAGTCTTTGCCTTGTGTCTTTAGTTTTCTTCATTCTCACTTCCTCCTGAAGGGGTGAGACCAGTGGAGTATCTTAGATGGCCACTCACAGGTTTTTAAGACCCCCGACACTACTCACCAAAGTAGAATGTAGAGCATTTTCTTTATAAACTATGTTATGCCAATTGAGCTAGATGTTCCCTGAGACCATGAACCGGGCAGTGTTTCTGATGTACATAGGATTTGATGTACATAGGATCGCTGTGTGTGAGAAGTGACTCAACAGCAGCTAACAACAATACAGCATATTTGGGGGAGACTTTGAAGGCCAGAATAAGAAGTTCGGGCTGGGAGTGTGGGACATAAAATGATACTCGTGAAGAGTGTGCATCTTAGCTCAAGTAGATACGTGAGACTAAATGGGCAGCTTCTGTCCGGAGGTGAGATGAGAAGGCAGAGAGGCTGAGGAGCTGGTTGAATGGACACAGGAAATCCGGGGTGGAAAGGAGGAGTGTGCTGTCACTGTATAGGGCGAGCAATTAGGGTCACATAACAATGTATGTAGAAATTTTTGTATAAGAGACTAACTTGAAATGTAAACTTTCACTGAAACTACAATAAACAAAAAAAAGAAGACGTTTGGGCTGGACTCTGTGTACAGACTAAAACTCCACTTGTTGTGGAGTCAATTCCCACCAGGTGTTGCAGAGCAGAACTATGCTCCATAGGGTTTTCAAGGTTGTGACCTTTCAGAAGCAAATTGCCGGGCCTTTCTTCTGAAGCATCGCTGGGTGGGTTCAAACCGCCAACATTTGGGCTAGTAGTTGAGCACTTAACGTTTGTACCACCCAGTGACTCCATTCTCTGTGCAGTAGTGTGCAAACCACCAGGTGTCCAGTACTGTCTCCGGGCATCCCTTTGGGCTTCAGGTTCCCCGTCTATAAGATGGGAACACACCTTTATTTAAAATGTCTTGAGGGTTCCCACCCCACTGCACACACAGACAAGCAAAGAAGGTAAGGGGACCTGACCTGCTGACTTACGCATCTTGCCATCCTACACACGCTGCTGCTCCCAGCCTTCCCCCCTCCATCTCTGGGCACAGACAGGTAGTTTGAAAGATGTTGCTGTCCATGATGCCCAGTGAGAAAGAAAGGCTGATTTGCCACAGGTGCTCCCAGATCTGTGTGGTGCTCCAGGTCCCCCAAGACCCAGCTGACCTTAGAGGCCCACCCAGGCCTCCACGGCTTCACGCCTTGGGTCTGCAGACGAATCCGTGAATTCCGGCATGCCTGTCGGTTTTCTCCTGGATGAAAGGCATGCCCCCACGAAGTGTTGGTTGGAACTGGATTTCCCCACTGCATTGTGATGAAACAGAATAAACAGTCTTTTCAGTAAAGGGAGTTAAGACCTGAGTAATAAACTACCTGTGCAGTCATAAACAGATCACAATGGATTAATGACCTATATGAGGAATGAAGTTTATCCCAAGTAAGTATGGTGTAAACTCCCTGAGGGCAAGGGTTGGGCCCTCCTCACCTTGATTGTCCTGCAACACCTCACTCGGTGTCTTACCCAGAGCAAGAACTCAAATATTTGTGCAGATGCATGGTTGTGTAGGAGCCCTGGTCGTGCAGTGGTTAAGCGCTCAGCTGCTAACCAAAGGTCGGCAGTTTGAGCCCACCAGCCGCGCCATCAGAGAAAGATGTGGCAGTCTGTTTCCATAAAGATGACAGGCTTGGAAACCCTATGGGGCAGTTCTACTCTGTCCTACAAGGTCGATATGAGTTGGAATCGACTTGATGGTGACGGGTTTGGTTTTGGTTTGGTATGGTTGTGTAAATGTACCCAGGGGCGCCATGATGTGAAAGTTCATTTTTCCACAAGCGTAAATCAGGAAAGGAGCATTCACTCTACAAAAGGAATTGGGACTAGATTCCAGTGTATAGGTCTCTTCCTCAGATGTCACTGCCCCTGGGAGTCCTCCCCAGATACCCCAGCCTGAGCTGGGTGCATTCCCACACACCCTTGTCCCAAGCCCACAGCTCCCTTAGCTTAACCTTATCAGCAGCAGTGTTGTAATTGCCCGCTTGTTTCAGTTCCCTCCTGAAGCCCCTTGGAAATGGGGCCTGCATCTTGTTTATCATTGTGTCTCCAGCACATAACGGGCACTCAAATGATATTTATTTAATTAAATCAAATGCATTCCTTCGAAAAGCAAACTAGGGTGTTAGATTTATGCCTATTCTCTCTCTCTCTCTCTCTCTCTCTCACACACACACACACACACACACACACACACACACACACACCCCAAATTCCATTTGCAAGCAACTTTTCAGGAATATATCTACCATGCAAAGCTCGGGACACACTCTCCTTGAGAATGCCCAATGATGTTTGACCTTTTCATCATGTCCACCTTCAAGCAAATCTAAAGCTTTACTGAATACGGAGCCAGATGCACAGGGGATGAAAGGGCCACACCAAGAGTTTAGAGTGAAGGGCTCCTGGGTTCTTTCCAAATTTCCTGGTAGGAATCACCGGGGCTTATTATAAACAGATTCCCATGCTTGCCTTAGACTGTGGAGGGTGCAGCCTGGGAATCTGTATTTTAACAAGCTCTTCACGTAATTCTCACAGGATTGGGGAGTACCTGTTTATCCTGTGACTGGCCTGATCGTGCCCCTAATAATGATAAGTACCATTTATCAAGTACCTACTAAGTGTAGCCCTGGTGGCCCAGTGGCTACACATTTGGCTGCTAACCAAGAGGTCAGAAGTTCAAATCCACCAGTTGCTCCTTGGAAACCCTATGGGGCAGTTCGACCTGTCCTATAGGGTCGCTTTGAGTTGGAATCGACTCGACAGCAATAGGTTTGTTTTGGTACTAAGTGCCAGGCACTAGTCTAGGTACTTCACAACCACTATTTCTATTCCTGACAAGAACCCTGTAGAATAGGCATCATTATCAATATTTTACAGTCACTGAACTGTACATATGAGGACTGTTGAAATGGTAAATGTTTTATTACCTATATATTTACCACAATTTTAAAAAGTCTTAGAAAAAAATATTTTAAAAAAAATTTTTTTACAAAGAAACTCAGTCTCAGAGAGGTTTAGTTATTTACACAAAGTCACACAGCTTTAGAGTGGCAAAAGCAGGATCTAAACCCATATCTATCTTTCCACTATGCCATGCTGCTCCTCCCCCTTGATATCGTAGGTGTTGTTGTTGTTGTTACGTGCCCTTAAGTCGATTTCAACTCCTAGTGACCCCATGTGACATAGTAGAACTGTCCCATATGTTTTTCTAGGCTGTAATCTTTACAGGAGCAGATCACCAAGTCTTTCTCCCACAGAGCCACTGGGTGGGTTCCAACTGTCAACCTTTCCATTAGCAGCTGAGCACTTGACCATTGCACCACCAGGGCTCATTCCATATTGTAGATAAGCTAATATAACATGCTGAAAACAGTGCCTCTATGTGTAGGCTGTTACAATAACGTTTATTATCCTTCTCTTGGACCTCAGTTTCCCCAATTTTTAAAATGGGAAGGGACAGAGGGTACAGGACTTTCTACCTCATCCTCAAAAATGGGGACCAGGTGAGGCAACCATGTCTAATGACATGTCCACCATCCCACCAGGAGGCAGGCCTGCTGGGCACTAGCCTGGAACCAGGTCACCAGCCCTGCAGGGAGTCCATTCAGCCTGGCAACCCTCAGTTTATTTTAAAAGCCACCATGAGCAAACCATTCTCCAAAGCCCTGCTAAGCAGAATGGAATGTTTCTTGGGAGTCTGATTAGCTAATGTTGCAGGCATGGCTGCCCTGAGACCTTCCTGCCTCACAGCCTTGAATTGAATCAGAGTGGAAAAGAAGACTTTTCGAAAGTTCTTTTTTTGAAAAAAGGAGCAGTTCATCTTTATAACAGTAACAGGAAGTTTCCTGTGGACTTATGACCGCGCTGTGGTTAGAACTCCATGTTTGCCCCCAGACCTCCGTTCCTCCCTAAGCTGTGCCTTAATCACCTGCCCAGGCACCATGCTCTGGAGCACCTTGGCAATGCCTTTGTTTCTGACTATAGGTGCTTGCAACATTAAGCATTTTCCTAATTATTTTCTCTTGTGTATGTGTGCATGTATGTATGGATGTGTGTTGAGACAGAAGGCAATGTATGACTTCCAAATAGACAGTTGCATGTGACAGATTTTCAGTGAAGAAAAGAAAGCCTGTAGGTGCCACCTCAGGGTCTGGGAGGACAGAAAAGGAGCCGATGCTCTCAGGGGACCCCACCCTTTCCCCAAGGACAGGTGCCTGTAGTGATGAGCCTGCTGGCTTCTGTGCTTCCATTCCACCTCCAGTGCTGTTAGGTCCTGACTCAAGCCCCCAGTGAGCCCAAGTCTTAAGGCACCTGAGACACAGGGGAGGGGGTGATTGAAGATGTAACAAGTAGACTCGGGGCCTAGGGTACAAGCGGCTTTTGTTCAGGGCTTGAGAACAACTTCTGCACAAAGACCAGAAGGGGTAGGCAGGGGGTAGGAGGCAGTGAAGCCTGCAGCAGAAACTTCACTTCAGACAAAGAAAGGGCTGAGAGATTTAAAGACAAGAAAAGGGAGCGTGAGACCCAGCATCCCAGGGCTTCTGGGCAGCTGGGTCCTTCCAGGCTTGTAAAAATAGATTAGTGTTTTTCAGGTTTGAAAAGAAATGTTCTTTTTTTCCTCTGGTTGAAAAAATTTTTCTTAATCATATTGTGCTGGGTTTTAGAACACCTGGGTCCCTGCGATTAGTGTAAGAAATCAACTTGGAACAATTGTGTCATGAGGAATCTCACTGGCAGGGAACAAAGTACCCTGCCACCTAAACAAACAAATTAAATGTAAATATATCATGTGGTACCCACTGCCATTGAGTCGATTCTGACTCATAGTGACCCTATGGGACAGAGTAGAACCACCCCATAAGGTTTCCAAGGCTGCCACATCTTTCTCTGACGGAGCTGCTGGTGGGCTCGAACCACTGACATTTTGGTTAGCAGCTGAGGGCTTAACCATTGTGCCACCAGGGTTCCTCATATATGTGGTCATATATTTAAATTATGCATGTAAATGATGAAGGAGCCCTGTTGGTGCAAAGCTTAAAGTGTTGGACTGCTAGTCAACAGGTTGGTGGTTTGAATCCACCAGCTGCTCTTTGGAAACCCTATGGGGCAGTTCTACTCTGATCTTTAGGGTCACTATGAGCTGGAATCAAATCAACAGTGACAGGGTTGGGTTGTTTTGTTTTGTTTATATAAATGATGATGGAGTACTGGTGGCACACTAGTTAAAACGCTGGACTGCTAACTGAAAGGTAGGAGTTCGAAACCACCAGAGGCTCTTTGGGAGAAAGGTATGGCAGTCTGCTTCCATAGAGATTTACAGCCTTGGAAATCCTATGGGGTCACTATGAATCAGAATCTACTCAATGGCAGTGGGTTTGGTTTGGGTTTACATAAATGATGAGAAGCTCTGGTGGCACAGTGGTTAAGAGCTCGGCTGCTGATCAAAAAGTCGGCAGCTGAACCCACCAGTCACTCCCTGGCAGTCTGTTTCCATAAAGATTACAGCCTTGGAAACCCTAGGGGGCAGTTCTATTCTGTCCTATAGTGTTACTATGAGTCAGAATCAACTTGATGGCAATGGGTTTTATATAAATGATATTCATACATGGGTACATATATATTTGATAGATATGTGCCTGAGCTTTGCTTATAGCAATATTGTGTAGTGGGTACAAGTATGGACTCTGGTGTCAGCTTCCTGGGTTCAAATCTTGATCCTGCCACTTATTAGCTATGTGACCCTGGACAAGTTACTTAACTTCTCTGAGCCTCAATATTTCATCTGTAAATGAGGATATTCATGATAGTAATATCTATTTCATAGGTATGTTGATGATGACAATATCTACCTCATTGGATTGTTATAAGCTTTAAACTAGTGAAAACATTTAGAACACTGCTTGGAATATAGTAAATACTATGTAAGGGTTTGCTATTATTAAAGTATCTTTTGGGTTATGTGAGGTAGGGTGATGTGTCAGGAAGTAGGTGCTTTGGAGCAGATGCTTTTAGGTACAAATCCTATGTACTTGCTGCACACCTTTGGCCTCCATTTCCTCACATAAAGAATGGGATGATAATTCATAGACTTCAAATTGTTGTGACGATGAAAAGAAAGGGCACATGAGATGCACCTGGCATATACTCCAGGAGACCCAAGTAGTAAAGGCACAGTAACTGATGGGAAGAAAAACATTGGGAGTCAGAGCCCTACAACTTCATTAACCAGTTGTCAAAGCACAGACAAGTCACTCCTCTCTGAACTTGGTTTCTTCTTCTGTGAAATAGGGGTTAGATTAGTGTATCAATCAGAGTGGACTAGGTTATGCTACAGTAAGAAACAGCCCACCAAAATCTCAATGACTTAAAACAACAAACATGTATGTCTTGTTCTCTCTACATCTTCATCATGACACAGTCCCCTGGTCAGCTGGGGCTGTGCCCCATGACTTCCTCACTCCAAGAACAATCTGCTGGAGCAGCCACTATCTGAAACATTACCAGTTGCCATGGCAAAGGAAAAGTGAACTTTGGAGGGTCTTGAGCTAGCAATGAAATGCTGTCTTGGAGGTGATGCTCAACTCTTTTGCTCTCAGCTCATTAGCCAGAGCTACTCACATGGCCCCTCCCAACTACAAGGGGGCCGGGAAGCTCAATCCTACCATATGCCCAGAAAGAGAGCCTTGAAAGGTCTGCTGAAGAGCACTAATGACCACCACAATTAGAAAGCCTCTAAAAGCTTGCTATTAAAAGTGTGGTCCCTACATAAAATGATACTTGTGAAGAGAGTCTTTCTTAGCTTAAGTAGATACATGAGACTAGATGGGCAGCTCCTGTCCGGAGGCGAGACGAGAAGACAGAAGGGATAGGAGCTGGCTGAATGGACGTGGGAAATCCAGGGTGGAAAGGAGGAGTGTGCTGTCACATTATAGGGAGAGCAACTAGGGTCACATAACAATGTGTATATGAATTTTTGTATGAGAAACTAACTTGAACTGTAAACTTTCACTTAAAGCACAATAAAATAAAGAAATAAAAAGTATGGTCCCAGACCAGGATCAGGGACATCACCTGGGAGCTTGTTAGAAATGCAGAAATCCTGGCCCCGTCCTCAGGCCTACTGAATCATTATCTGCATTTTAACAAAGATCCTCAGTAGATTCCTAGACACATTAAAGTTTGAGGAGCACTGGACTAGTCTATTGGGTGGCAGGGTAACGAGCTGGTAAAGAGCCTGGCTCTCAGCCTGTATCAGTGGGACTCACAATTAGAGGCGAAGGTGGGTCTCAGGAATCTGTACTAAGAAGCACACAGGTAATTCAGATGCAGTTCGCGTCCTACAATCATACTTGAGAAAATACCCTGAGAAGGCTCTGACTGCCATGTCACCCTTGGTGGACAGGTTTCAGTGAAGCTTCTGGACTAAGACAGACTAGGAAGAAAAGCCTGGGGATCTACTTCTGAAAATTAGCCAGTGAAAACCTTATGGATCACAACAGGACATTGTCTAACTCACTTGCTTTGGACACGTCATTAGGAGGGATCAATTGCTAGAGGAGCACATCATGTATGCTGAAGCAGAAGGACAAGGAGAGTGAGGGAGGCCCTAGTGGCACAATAGTCACAATGATGGACTCGAATATGCCAGCAGTTGTGAGGATGATGCGGGATCAGGCAACATTTCCTTCTGTTATACGTAAGGTCGCCATGAGTCTGAGTCAAGTTGACAGCCATCTCTATCTCTACTTGCCATGTATAAGCAGAATACCTTAAAGAGTTTCCTTTTACTTGCTTGGAAACTATAATTCAAGATAGGGAGAAGGAGAAATCCTAAGAAATAATCTCTACTGCCATTTTTGGCAACTAACTATGTACCAGGCTCTGTACAAGCTACTTTATACAATTTATCTCATTTAATCCTAACCACAGAGGAGCCCTGCTGGTGCAGTGGTTAGGTGTTCAGCTGCTAACCGAAAGATCAGTGGTTTGAATCCACCAACTGCTCCACAGGAGAAAGATGTGGTAGTCTGCTTCCATAAAGGTTACAGCCTTGGAAGCCCTATGGGGCAGTTCCTTTCTATCCCACAGGGTTGCTATGGGTTGGAATCGACTCGACGGCAATGGGTTTGGGTTAATCCTCACCACAACCCTATGCTACAGGCACTATCATGACCCGACTTTGTGTCTGAGAAAATTAAAGCACATTGAGTTTTAGTAACTTGCTCAAAGACATACAGAATGCAGGAGCAGGAGGCAGCCGCAGATCTGTCTGAAGCCAAAGGTTGTGTTGACCATTAGCCGGCCGATCCGCTTCCCAAGACGAGCATCCCTGTTCTAAGGAGGTCCCTCTGCAGAAGTCCTTCCCCACCCTAAGCAGTCTCCCATGTGGTCCTTTAACCTCCAGCCTGTGCCAAGGGCAGCATTCTACAGATACCCCTGAATTCCCTGCATACACACAGTAGGTGAACGATTTCAAGACAGGGACATAGAGACAAATTCTCATCTCTCTCAATTTTGATCCATCTGCTGCTGTCATTTCCCTCTGTTGTTGACATTTTCATTGGGCTTTTTTTTTCCCTGAGCCTTGCATCCTCTCTGCTGAAAGATGCCATTGTTATTCTCAGGATTTACTATTCTGAGATTCCGGAGATAGTAAAATGAACACATGGAAAAGAAACTTGGAGGCCATGCAGTCTAACCTGCTCTTTTCACAGATGAAGAAGTCCATGGAGAAACTGAGGCTCCGAGAGGTTAAGGGACTTGCTGGTGGTATCACAAACCAAAAACCAAACCAAATGTAAATACGCTTGATTTAACCAAGCCTTGAAGTTTGCAGTTACCAAAGACAAACAGAACATGAGGCATTTTGTCTTACGCTTCTCGGCCCTGGGATAGCAAACTGGGCTGGACTGGGCTGGTCCTGGGCCTGGTTCTGACTTGGCCATTGTCCGAAGCAGAGAGATCGGCAGAAAGGAGTTCATAGACCAGCTGTGATCCTGAGGTAGATGAGGCTACAACAGGTGTCCCCAGGGTCTTAGCTTTCTGGCAAAGCTAGACTTGCCTCAGTCTGGCCCCCACTGACAACCTGGAGGCTCCTAACCATCCAGAAACATGATAGACTCTTTTTTATATCTAAGTACATGAATGAAATAGGTGTTATGCCTGGAGCAAGACCTCCACATAGCAGAACCATAAATCTAAATAGGACATAGCAGCCAAGGATAAGATCCTAACTCCCTAACTCAGCCTGGCATTGTTACCTGGGAGGATGCCTGGCTCCTAGCCTCCTGGCGCAGCAGCACCAACAACAGGCAGGTGTGCTTGCCTGGACCACACCCAGATGTTGGGCAGCCAACTCAACCTTCGACTGTCAGAGCTGGAAAAGAGTTTAGAGGTGATGCATTCAAACCCCTGATTTTACAGATGGATAAACTAAGGCCCAGGAAAGGATTATGACTTGTCTGAGGCCATGGAGAAACACACACACACAATCATAAGCCATTTTAAAGTTTACGATGTTCTTTCACAGATCATCTAGGGTAGCTGGAGTGGATTACCCAGTAAGCAAGGTAAGCATGGGCTTACTTGTGCTTACTTACTAATCTGTAATGAATAGTTTCAGGGTTTTTGTTTTTTTTTACCACACCAAAGACGTGGTGAAACCCATGTGAAATTGTTCACTACAGATTAGTAAGTAAGCACAAGTAAGCCCATGCTTACCTTGTTTACTGGGTCATCCATCCTGTCACGGATTATAAATTTGAAAAGAGGCTTTGATTCTATAGGAAGCTGCTGTGGTGTTGGGAGAGAGACAGATACCAGCTATACCTAGGAGCAGAATCCTTGATGTACTGAAAAAAATGTGAAATTGTTCACTACAGACTATCTGGTAAGCAAGATAAGCACTGTGCTTACTTTACCTATTGGATAATCCGCCCCTGGGGGTGAAACTCAAAATATTCTCAACCTGTCAGTCACAGGCTCTGACGAATTAGAATGGGCACCATCCTGTGGCCCTACAAACATTAATGCATTTGACCTCCTCCACAACCCTGAGAAATGGGTACTGTTACTATTCCCAGCTTAATTTAAAAAAAAAAAAAAGAAACTCGTTGCCCGTCGAGTCGATTCCAACTCATAGCGACTCTGCAGGACAGAGTAGAACTGTCCTGTAGGGTTTCCAAGGAGCGGCTGGTGGATTCAAACTGCCAACCTTTTGGTTAGCAGCCGAGCTTTTAATCAGTACACCACCAGGGTTTCCATTCCCACTTTACAGATGAGGAAATGGAGGCTCGGAAAGACTGACATTTAGCCCTTTTATCATCTTAGGTAAGACTTGTGTTTACTTGCTTGCAGGTTGCAGAGGTAGCTTAAGCAGAAAAGGGGGGCTTTATTTTGAGAACATTGGGGCATCTCACAGACTCCCAGAGGTGGAATGCAGAGGGGTGTTCCTCAGGCCTGGCATCCCAAACTGGAAAGCCTCCAAGAGCCCAGGCCAGTTCTCTCTCGTGTGCTCTTCGAATCTGCTTCTTGCTTCGCTCTTGCAGGCCTTTCTCCACTGTGTCTCTGTGCACATCTCTCCAGTTTTCCCACCTCCATTTCAATTTCTTATGGCAACTCCTGGTCCATTTCAAATCCAGATTCATAGGGCACAGCTTGGATCCCATGCCCACCCCTGTTCCAATCAATACCATTGAGGGGATAAGATCGTATTGTATAAAAATGACCACCAAAGATCATCCCCACTGGGACAGTTTCAGAGACAAGGGTGGCAATGAGCTGGGCAGACACCTCCCCCCGCCCCCCCCAACACACACAAAGGTTGTCTACCGTGGCCACACAGGACATGCAGAGCCAGGGCTCAGACCTGAAGGCTCTCAGAACAGACGGGGCTTTCTATGGGATCACCGATCGATCCCCCTGTTTCCAAGGCCACATCCAAATCCAAGGCTGCTCATTCTGCACTAATCCTTGGAAGCCCAGGGGCATCCCTGCCGCCCTTGATGGAGAGTGTGCACTTAGGCCAAGGGCTGAGATCCAATTCCACTGCAGCTAGGCCACATGCAGACAAAGGAAGATCCCTTGATGGATTCCTGAGACTATGGATAAAACTGGACAATGAAGCAAAGGAAGGACAAACTCTGCCTTCATCCATGGAGCCCGAGACCCCTGCCTGCCTCATGCCTCCTAGTTGTCTGAATCTATTTTGGGGCCAAAGAGTGGTGGCTTGTCCTGTGAGGGTACACTGCAGGGGACCATGGTGGGTGGAGGGAATGTCTGCAGGGAACCTCGAAATCAAAGGCATGCCCAGAGCCAAGCAGGAAGCTGGGGTCAATGAGGCAGAGAAGGGCCACCAGATTGAAAGGCCAGAAGCTGATACTGAAAGGCAGGGTGTGTGTGGCCAAGAAAAGAACCCAGAAGAAGGGGGAGAGAGGGTGAACAGGGAACAGATAAGGGACACACTGTTAGACATCTCCCTGCCAAGATGGTCTGCAGCTGGCTCTTAGGCCACAGTGGTGTGGGGCGCAGGAGCCTCACACATTACTGGTAGAAGTGGAAACCACTCAGTTTCTCTGGAAACAGTTTGCCAACATGTATTAAAAGTCAATAATAATAATAATGATAAAGGCATCTCCTTCACACTAGAAAATTCACTACATACAATTTATCCTAAGAAAATAATCGTAATTGTCTGGGTTTTTTTAGTTTTGTTTTGTTTTACGTGAAGGCAATTTATTAACAGAAAGCAATAATTTGAGGATTCCTGTTCACAGACAGCAACCACAGTGACCCCCCTTCCTGCGGGTGCTATTGAAAGGAATGAGAGTAACATCCTCAATCTGCCTGATCTTCATTCCTGAACGGGCAAGGGTTCTGAGGGCAGACTGGGCCCCAGGCCCAGAGGTCTTGATCCTATTTCCTCCTGTGGCACGGAGTTTGATGTGTAGGGCAATGACGCCCAGCTCCTTGAACCTTGGGACCACATCCTGGGCAGCCAACATGGCAGCATATGGCTCAGATTCACCTTGGTCAGACTCCACCTTCATCCCACCAGTCACACGGCACATGGTTTCCTGGCCAGAGAGATCAGTGACATGAATGAAAGTGTCACTGAAGGGTGCAAAAATGTGGCAGACACCAAATACATTCTCCCCTTCAGCCACCTGAGGCCCAAGGCCGATAACTTGCTCTTCCTTCTTTTCCCTCCCCTTGTGAGATGCCGTTTCTATGTGGTGTCTCCAGACTCCAACACTGGGAAGAGAGGATCTGTAATTGTCTGTTTTGATCGCTGTTGTTTCTCCAGTGCCTGGAAAAGAAGCTGACACACGGAAGTACTCAATTAAAAAAAAAAAAAAAAACTGTTAAATGAAAGACTAAATGAACAGCATGTGCACACAGAGAGAAATATCCAAAGATGTTCATTACGGTAGCAAATTAGAAACAACCTAAATGTCTACCAATAGGAGACTGGTTAAATAAACTATGGTACAGTCATAAAATAGAATACTTTAGAGATATTAAAAATGATGGCATAGATTTATATTTATTGGTTTGTTTGTTTTAATAATACTTCATTGTGTTTCTGGTGAAGGTTTACACAGCACATTAAGTTCCCATTCAACAATTTCTACACGAGCTGTTCAGTAATATTGGTTACATTCTTCACAATGTAGGAACATTCTCATTATTTCCATTCTGGTTGTTCTGTTTCCTTTAATCTAGTTTCCTGGCCCCCTTACATTCTCATCTTTGTTTTAAATTATTGACCATTTGGTCTCATATAGGTTTTTTTTTTTTTTTTTAGGAATATTCTCAATATCTTGTTGAGTGACAAGAACAGAATTAAAATAATCCCACTTTAGATAGAGAAAAGTATTTGAATATATGCACAGAGAAAAGTTAATAATGCTCCAAAATGATAATAGCAAATGAGATTTCAGATAATTTTAGCACTTTTTCTATTCATTTATTTCCATTTTCTAATTTTTTTACAGTGACCATGTGTTATTTGTATAATTAAAATAATAGGAGAAAAGAAATAAATACATGAAAATATTTCTCATCATTAAGAGTGAAGTGTGACCAGGAAGGGAATGAGTGCAATGATTAATGAACAAATGATTTCAGAGCACCGGCTGTGTGTGGCACCAAGCGCTTCAGCAACAACCAAGGAATAGAAGGCGGAGCCCTGGCCTCCAGGCATCGATGTTATGATGACAGCAAGTCACAGGGGAGGGTGCAAGACAGCTGCCGGCTGGTGCTGAGACTATGGTGGGCCTGTGGGCTACCAGCAGCCCTTTGCTTACTACCTACCCATGGGCCTGTGACCTGGGACGGATTAAGGCAAGGCAGGTGTCATGGATTGAATTATGTCCCCCCAAAAATATCTGTCAACTTCGTTAGGTCATGATTCCCAGTATTATATGATTGTCTACCATTTTATCATCTGATGTGATTTCCCTATGTGTTGTAAACTCTATCACTATGATGTAATGAGATGGATTAGTGGCAGTTACACTGATGAGGTCTACAGGATTGGATAGTGTCTTAAGCCAATCTCTTTCGAGATGTAAAAGAGAGAAGCCAGCAGAGACACATGGAAACTTCATACCACCAAGAAAGCAGTGTCGGGAGCAGAGTGCGTCCTTTGGACCTCAGGTTTCTGCGCAGAGAAGCTCCCAGACTAAGGGAAGATTGATGACACAGACTTTCCTCCAGAGCCGACGCAGAAACCATCCCCTGGAGCTGACGCCCTGAATTTGGACTTGCAGCCTCCTGGACTGTGAGAAACTATACTTCTCTTTGTTAAAGCCATTCACTTGTGGTATTTCTCTTATAGCAGCACTAGATGACTAAGACAGCAGGGTAGGGTGTGGACAGGGGAAATCAGAGAGACAGAAATGCAGCCAAACCAGGAAGAACTAAAACAAAGGCCAGAAATGATGGATGAGAGACAACTACATCAATGAGAGCTCAGTATGGCTGAAAATTAAAAACTTGACTTTGTGCTGGGCACCTGCTATGTACTAAGCACTGTGATCAAAACTAGCAAACTCTCTTTTTTCATGGACCTATCGTCAAGTGGTGGTGGTGGAGAGATAACTGATAAATCAATCAACAAATAAGTATAACTAGAAAAATATCAGATAATGATAAGTGCTATTTGTTTTTAACCCTCATCTAAATATCCCTATTGTCTTACTTCAAAAAGTAAATGTCATGGAGTAAAAATAACATGATGAACATCCATGTAACTATTACTGACATTTAAGAATTCTTAATATTTTGCCATCTTTCTTCATCTATTTTTCTGTTACTGTTGTTGTTGTTGAAGTGTTTTAAAGTACAAGCATCACGACATTCCACTCCTAAGTGCTGAAGCATATATCCCTAAAAAAAAAGACATTTTTCTTCTTAACCACAATGCTTATCACACCCAACAAAATTAACAATAATCCTTAATATAATCAAATGCTCTGTCCATACCCAAATATAAACAACTGTTCTCAAAATATTTTTTACTCCTGGTTTTTCAAACTAGGATCCAATAAGCATCTACACATTGTATTTGCTTTTGACTTTTAAGTCTTTTTTGTCTACATCTATATCTATGCCTACATCTACAGCTATATCTATAGATAAACATCTCCATTGTCAAAGTGACTGCTCCCAAATATCATGTTCTCAGAACAGCACACATTCTACCCAGACCCAAACGAAAGGAACCCCGGCTATTAGTGACTAGTAAACACGGTAGCCTGTTCCTCTCACATCCACTGTTAAGAGGGGACTATGGGTAAAATCTGTCATCTTGGAACATAAGAGGATACCCTATATGCAAATCAGCCCTATACAAAAATTACTACAGTCTCTCTCCCCTCACCTTTTGTCATGTATTGAATTGTGTCCCCCCAAAATATCTGTCAACTTGGCTGGGTCATGATTCCCAGTATTGTATAATTGTGTACCATTTTGTAATCTGATGTGATTTCCTTATGTGTTGTAAATTCAATCACTATGATCTAACAAGACGGATTAGCGGCAGTTATACTGATGCAGTGTACAAGATTGATAGTGTCTTAAGCCTATCTCTTTGGAGAGAAGGGAGCAGAAACACATGGGAACCTCATACCACCAAGAAAGCAGTACCGGGAGCAGAGCGCATCTTTTGGACCTGAGGTTCCTGTGCTAAGATGCTCCCAGACCAAAGGAAGACTGATGTGATGCATCACAAGGACCTTCCTCCAGAGCCAACAGAGAGAGAAAGCCTTCTCCTGGAGCTGACGCCCTGAATTTGGTCTTGTAGCCTACTGGACTGTGAGAGAATAAACTTTTCTTTGTTAAAACCATCCACTTGTACTTCTGTTATAACAGCACTAGATGACTAAGACACTTTTCCTGTACAATTTAAAGAAGCAAGCGGATGTAATGGGAAGAATAGAAGCAGACAAGTTCTCAAATCAGGCTCCATGACTGTGGAACTATGTGGCCTCAGGCACATTTCACCTCTCTGAGCCTCAGTTTCTTTACTGGAAAATGAGGATGATACCCACTTGTGGGCTTGTCAGGAAGGTGAAATGAATTAATGTATACAGAGTGCCCATCACAGTGCCTTAATTCCCTATAAATCTTGGAGCAGAAATTGCTACTGCTTACCAAATCCAGTTCCTCTTCTTCCTGGCGACATAGCTAGACTACATTTCCTAGCCTTCCTTGCAGTGAGGTGTGGCCATGTGATCAAGCTCTGGCAGTGGAATGTGAAAAAAACGCATGCTATGCAAGCCACTTCTAGGTTTACTCCATAAAACCTTCTATGCAGGACCCTACCTGCTCTTCCCCACATGCCCACTGCTTATGGGCCCCGGGCAACCCTTCAAGTCACCTGTTGAAATCAGCAAAATCTCCACATGCTTGGGAATGACGATGTAGAATACAGCCCCTGCTGCCAATCAGGAACACCTGGTTTGGAATTTACACCAGCAAGAAATAAACTTGTATAGTGTTAATCATGAGGTTTCAGGGTTTATCTGTTATCGCAGCTAGCGTTGCTTTAACTAACACAAAGTTCAATGTAGATGAATTCACTAGCTAGAAGGAAAATCTAAAAGGCTGGATGTAAAGCATGGTGGCTTACAGAAAACCATACATCTGTTAGGGGGACACTTACATTTTAATACTGTATTTCATCAGTTTTAAGAATTTTCCCCCACACTTTTACACCTCTGAAATAAGGTCACGTGTTGCAATCGATGACATCTTACATCGCTGTCGGCCAGAAGAGCACAGACTTGGTCACAGGTCTCCACGTCGTCATCCTTTCCCTTGAGCTATGTGCATTGTTAGTACTGCAGGTGTTGAGTTTAATCACCCCTGACAATGTCTTCAAAAAGATTACAGGCTGATTTGGCACTGAAATGAAAAGTTATTGTGTACTAAAACAGAAAAGCAAGAAAACATAGCACCTTGCTATATCATAAAAATCTGTGTCTAAATAAGACTTAAAAGAGCTCTCTCAATCTGCATAAAATGAAAACTCACAGTGATAGGAAAGCCTTGTGTCGTGGTTTTTCTAGTAAGCAGAAATGCATCTAAGGTGTGGCTTATAACTGATAGTACCTTAAATCCGATGAATGTACATATGTCAACGATCTTAGCCCAGGAAGCAATCCAATGTAAATAATAATGATAATAATAATAACAGTTCACACTTGCCAACAGCTACATATGTGCCAAGCTCTGTGTTTTACTTGCATTATCTCATTTAATCATCATAGCAACCCTGTGAGGTGGTTACTCTTAAATGCTGTGGTTGTTAGGTACCGGAGAGTGGATTTCAACTCATAGCGACCCCATGTTACAGAGTAGAACCACCCCATAGGGTTTTCTTGGCTGTAATCTCTACAGAAGCAGATCACCAGGTCTATCTTCTACAGAGCCGCTGAATGGGTTCAAACCACCAACCTTTTGGTGGTTAGCAGCCAAGGGCTTAACCGTTTGCCCCACTAGGGCTCCCTTCCTCTTCTGTATGATTATAAATTGTCCTAAGCACTCTGTAGAAAGGGAGCAGGATGCCATGAGGATGAATAACAGGAAGGAATATAATTAACACTGACTGGGAAGAAAGATCTCTCTGAGGAAGTGAGGAGACCTGAGAGTGACTAGTAGACAGCATTTATTGAGTGTTACCATGTGCCAGGAATGATTCTATTAACTCACTTAACCCAGAGTATCATTATCAGTCCCATTTTACAGATGAGGAAATCAAGGCAGAGACAGAGAAGTTAAGTCATGTGCTTCAGGTTACACATCTAATGAGTGATAAACCTGGGATTGGAACCTGGGTAGACAGGCTCCAGAGCCCCTGCATTTTAGCCCTTTATTGTCGACTTTAGTTATTAAAATGAGTGAGTCATCCCCATTTTGCCAGTGAAGGCGTCAGTAAGCAGGCGGGTTATAAGCACAGGCTTCGGAGCCAAATGGTCTCGGTTCCAAGCAAGGCTCTGCAACTGACCAAAGGTAGGTTGCCTTTCTATTTGTTGTAAGGATTAAATAAGTTGATGTGAGTAAAGAGCTTAGATCAGAAGCTGGGATGCAGTAAGCTCCCGATAAATGTTAGATGATGTTATTATCTCCATACAGTGCTCACAACAACGCTAAGGAAACGGAAGCTCAGAGAGGCTTAGCAATTTGTCTAAAGCCACACATTTCAAGAAAAGAAGCGGGACTCAAACCTAGGTCTGTTCACTCAGAAGTCCTTGCATTATGCATTACTCCGCGGAGCTTCCTATTAAAGATGAGTCAGTAGATTAGGTTTTCCTTCCTGAAGATTCCCAGAAGACCGCATTTTAACATCCCAAATCCCACCCAAAAGTAAGGCTCTCTCTTCCTGCCAATCCAGACTTCACCTGTTTTATTTTAAGGCCATTTCCTCTGAGAAGCCTGAGGAAAGATGGAGACTCACTAGCCCCTTTTCTTCCTTTTATACCTTTCATACACTGTACGTCACATTTCCCCCTCTATGTAGAAAAGGCAGGGACCACTTGAGAGTCCAGCACAAAGTAGGTGCTCAACAAAAATGATATTACATGACTGAACAAACAAGTGACAGACTGGCTTCATGATCTCGAAGGTCCCTCTCAGATTAGGCAACCCCATGCGGCCCCCACGGCTTCCCACCCACCTTGCTTTTCTTTGACTTCCATTTCTTAACCCCGGTATTTCTCAAACAAGGGAGTTGCGAGGGCATTCTGAGGACATTGTGGAGTTGAAGTGGCCCTGGCATGTGGTGATACCCTGCGTTTCTTCATTCCTCATTCTCTTTGGCCAATTTTTGACCAAGCACGTAGAAAAGAAGATATCAGAGGGAGTGGATGGGAATGAGACCAGATAGGTGGGTGGACCTGTGACTAGAATCCCCACAGACATCCTGGCAGTCACAGTCCAGGTGTCATAGGCAGAGGAAGGTTGGGAACCCTAACAGACATTCACTGTCAAGATAGGAGGAGTCCCTGGGTGGTGCAAATGGTAAACTGTGCCACTACTAACCAAAAAGTTGGCAATTCAAGCCCACCCAGAGGTGCCTCAGAAGAAATGCCTGGCTATCTATTTCCAAAATGTAACAGCCTTGAAAATCCATGGAGTGCAGTTCTACTCTGCAAAATACATGGGGTCACCCTGAGTCTGAATCCACTTGAAGGCAGCTGGTTTGCTTTTTTTTTTTAAATCAAGATAGGACACCTGGATCTAAGGGAGTACAAATCAGGCTCCTTTGGTTGCAAATAACGTAAACCAACCTCAAAAGAAAGGAAAAAAAGTGAGGTATGCATTGCTCACATAACTTGGAATTCCAGGGCTGGTGCTGGTTTCAGGAATGGTGGATCTAGAAATTCAAATAAAGCCTCAACTTCTCTGTCTTTCTGTCACTCCTTGCCCTGTTGCTTTTCTCTCTGTGTTTGATCACACTCTCTCCTCAGCAGACAGGCTTTCTCCAAATGATGGTGGCTGACAACTCTCAGTTTACTTCCTTCCAGCTGCAAAGGGCACTAGCCATCATGTCTGGGTTTAAGTTGAGGGGAAGAGAAGTTCAGGGAGGAAGCTAGGGCTGTTCTCTTTTGTCGAAAATTCCAATACATTCTCAGAAATCCCATAGTGGACTTTCTCTTAGGTCTTACTGGCTAAAACCGGGTCACATGGCTACTGCTAGCTGTTAGGGAGGCCAGGAAAGTAGGAAACAGGGTTGGTTGTCTTTTTGCCATAAACATATCATGACTCAATACCTGGGGCTGGCCTCTTGGTCACCATGAACAAAACTGGGGATTCTTTAGCCAGGAAGAAGGAGAAATAGATTGGATAGGCAACTAATGATGTCTATAACAAGAAGGAGACCTGGTGGCACAGTGGTTAAGTGATTGGCTGCTAACCAAAAATATCTGCAGGTCAAACCCACCAGCTGCTCTGTGGGATAAAAACGTGGGTGTCTGCTTCTGTAAAGACTACAGCCTTGGTAACCCTATGGGGCTGTTCTCCTTTGTCCTATAGGGTTTCTTTGAGTCCAAACTGACTTGCCGGCAACAGGTTTATCACAAGAAGGTATTGTGAAGAAACCTCACCAGATCATATACAGGCTGTAAAAATGGCACAGGGACATGTATGACTTCCTCTGAATTCACTAGGGGGAGAAAGGATCAAGATCAACAGCCCAAGGGTAATTCCTCACAGTTTTGGGGTTTATTAGGGAAGTAACAGGTTGCAATCCAGGTTCAGGAACACTCAGGATACAGTTCTTCCATCAGGACAGCCTCTTCTCAGCTGCTCCTGCAGGCACACCTCTCCCTGGCCCTTGGCCTCTGCCCGTGCTCAGGTAAGTGTTACAAAGCTCTTTTAGTTCTGCTAATAAGTGTCTGGAGGCACCCTACTCTTCCAGCAAGACTCCTGCCTAAAGGTGCTCAACTTTCTCATTCTGTGGGCCAAGCTATCTCCTGCCAGTCTCCTGGTTCTGCTGCCACCATTTCTCTACTGCTGCTTCTAACTGTCTTCAGTGTTATAGCTCTCTCTCTCTCTCTCTCTCTCTCTCTCTCTCTCTGTCCCCAATTCCAGTCTGGGAGCTTCTCAGTGCAAGAATTCCAGTTCTAAAAGACACACTCTACTCCTAGCTCCTCTTCCTTGGTGGTGGTAGATCCTCCACTCCTGCCTCTGAGGTGGCTCATTTTAAACCTAGGGGGATGGCAAAACTGACCAGTCCCTTTGTTAGAGTTCCATAGGCCTTATTTTCATGGTCCCACGCCCACATCGTGTCTGTCAGTTTGTCGTACTATGGGGGCTTGCATGTTTCTGTGATGCTGGAAGCTATGCCACTGGTATTCAAATGCCAGCAGGGTCACCCATGGCAGACAAGTTTCTTTCACCTGAGCTTCCAGACTAAGACAGACTAGGAAGAAGGACCTAGTAGTCTACTTCTGAAAAGAATTAGCCAGGGAAAACCTTATGAACAGCAGTAGAACATTGTCTGATATAGTGCTGGAAGATGAGCCCCTAAGGTTGGAAGGTGCACAAAAGACAAGTGGGGAAGAGTTGCCTCCTCAAAGTAGGGTTGACGTAAATGGAGTGAAGCTTCTGAGACCTTCATTTGCTGATGTGGTACAACTCAAAACGGGAAGAAACAGCTATAAACATTCATTAACAATCAGAATGTGGAATGTACAAAGCATGAATCTAGGAAAATTGGAAATTGTCAAAAATGAAATGGAAAACATAAGCATCGATATACCAGGTATTAGTGAGCTGAAATGGACTGGTATTGGTCATTTTGAATCAGATGAACATATGGTCTTTGTCTTAGTCATCTAGCGCTGCTAGAACAGAAATACCACAAGTAGATGTCTTTAACAAAGAGAAAATTATTTTCTCACAGTCTAGTAGGCTAGAAGTCCAAATCTAGGGTGTCACCTCCAGGGGAAGGCTTTCTTTCTCTGTCAGCCTTCTCATCAATCTTCCCCCAGACTAGGAGCTTCTCCGCACAGGGACCCTGGGTCCAAAGGATGTGTACTACTCCCAGCACTGCTTTCTTGGTGGTATGAGGTCCCCAATTCTCTGCTTGCTTCCCTTTCCTTTTATCTCTTGTAAGATAAAAGGTGGCGCAGACCACACCCCAGGGACACTCCCTTTACATTGGATCAGGGATGTAACCTTAGTAAAAGTGTGACAATCCCATCCTAATCCTCTTTAACATAAGATTACAATCACGAAATGGAGGACAACCACACTGGGAATCATGGCCCAGCCAAACTGATACACACATTTTTGGGGGGGACAAAATTCAATCCATGACAATCTTCTATACTGGGAATGACAACTTGAAGAGGAATGGCATTGTATTCATCATCAGAAAGACTATTTCAAGATCTATCCTGAAGTATAACGATGTTAGTGGTAGGAAAATATCCACATGCCTACAAGGAAGACCAGTTAATACGACTATTACTCAAATTTACGCACGAACCACTAAGGCCAAAGACAAAGAAACTGAAGATTTTTACCAACTTCTGCAGTCTGAAATTGATCAAACATGCAATCAGGATGCATTGATAATTACTGGTGATTGGCAAGCAAAGGTTGGAAACAAAGAAGAAGGATCAGTAGTTGGAAAATATGGCCTTGGTGATAGAAACGATGCCGGAGATCACGATAGAATTTTGCAACAGCAATGACTTCTTCACTGCAAATACCTTTTTTCAGCAACATAAATGGCAACTATACATGTGGGCCTTGCCAATGGAATACACAGGAATCAAATCAACTACATCTGTGGAAAGAGATGATGGAAAAGCTCAATATCATCAGTCAGAACAAGGTCGGGGCCAACTGTGGAACAGACCATCAACAGCTCATATGCAAATTCAAGTTGAAGCTGAAGAAAATTAGAACAAGTCCACGAGAGCCAAAGTATGATCTTGAGTATATCCCACCTGAATTTAGAGACCATCTCAAGAATAGATTTGACACATTGAACACTAATGACTGAAGACCACACAAGTTGTGGAATGACGTCAAGGACATCATACATAAAGAAAGCAATGCAACATTAAACAGACAGGAAAGAAAGAAAAGACCAAAATGGATGTCAGAAGAGACTCTGGAACGTGCTCATGAACATCGAGTAGCTAAAGTAAATGGAAGAAATGATGAAGTAAAAGAGCTGAACAGAAAATTTCAAAGGGCCACTGGAGAAGACAAAGTAAAGTATTATAATCACTTGTGCAAAAACCTGGAGATAGAAAACCAAATGGGAAAAACATGTTCAGCATTTCTCAAGCTGAAAACACTTTTAAAAAAAATTCAAGCCTTGAGTTGAAAATTGAAGGATTCTACGGGGAAAATATTAAATGATGCAGGAAACTTCAAAAGAAGATGGAAGGAACACACAGAGTCACTCTACCAAAAAGAATTGGTTGATGTTCAGTCATTTCAGGAGGTAGCATATGATCAGGAACCAACGGTACTGAAGGAAGAGGTCCAAGCTGCACTGAAGGCATTGGCGAAAAACAATGCTCCAGTAATTGACGGAATACCAATAGAGATGTTTCAACAAACGGATGAAGTGCTAGAAGTGCTCACTCTTCTATGCCAAAAAATGTGGAAGACAGCTACCTGGCCAACCAACTGGAAGAGATTCATATTTATGCCTATTCCAAAGAAAGGTGATTCAACCAAACGCAGAAATTATCAAACAATACCATTAACATCACACACAAGTAGAATTTTGCTGAAGATCATTCAAAAGTGGCTGCAGCAAGTACATCGACAGGGAACTGTCAGAAATTCAAGCCAGATTCAGAAGAGGACATGGAATACAGGGTATCATTGCTGATGTCAGATGAATCATGGCTGAAAGTAGAGAATACCAGAAAGATGTTTACCTGTGTTTTATTGATTATGCAAAGGCATTCAACTGTGTGGATCATAACGAATTATGGATAACATTGCAATGAATGGGAATCCCAGGACACTTAATTGTGCTCATGAGGAACCTGTCTATAAATCAAAAGGCGGCCACTCAAACAGAACAAGGGGATACTGCATGGTTTAAAGTCAAGAAAGGTAAGCGTCAGGGTTGTATCCTTTC
>NW_004444127.1:3997494-4011244 GCF_000243295.1 Trichechus manatus latirostris | reverse complement strand
AATAAAGGGAAAAAATATTGAAGTTGTCAAGGATCTCATTTTACTTGGATCCACAATCAACACCCATGGAAGCAGCAGTCAAGAAATCAAAAGACGCATTGCATTGGGCAAATCTGCAAAAGACCTCTTTAAAGTGTTAAAAAGCAAAGATATCACCTAGAAGACTAAGGGGCGCCTGACTCAAGCCATGGTATTTCAATAGCTTCATATGCATACGAAAGCTGGACGATGAATAAGGAAGACCAAAGAAGAATTGATGCCTTTTTATTACGGTGTTGTCAAAGAATATTGAATATACCATGGACTACCAAAAGAACGAACAAATCTGTCTTGGAAGAAGTACAACCAGAATACTCCTTAGAAGCAAGGATGGTGAGACTACATCTCACATACTTCAGACATGTTATCAAGAGGGACCAGTCCCTGGAGAAGAACATCATGCTTGGTAAAGTAGAGGGTCAACAAAAAAGAGGAAGACCCTCAAGGAGATGGATTGACTCAGTAGCCCCAACAATAGGCTCAAGCATAACAACGACTGTGAGGGTGGCACAGACCCGGACAGAGTTTCATTGTGCTGTACATAGAGTCGCTATGAGTCGGAATCGACTCCACGGCACCCAACGACACAACAACCCCCACACAGGTGCCATGAACTTTATTTGCATTATTAACAAGCTATCCAATCCCCTTGTTGGGCCACAATTACCTTATTTGTATAGTCCCACTTTTGGGTGGGAGTTACAAGACAATGGCAAGAAAGGCCATATAAAAGCAATCCATCACATCGTACACGCAAACCCCAAGTTAAAAATGTCCAGCTTATGTACAACCGGTAGCTACCAACCAACCCCCTCACCAAACCCTATTATATTAAAATTTTGAGTTACATACAATGGTTTATAATAACAAACAGGAGCTACTTTGGGACTCCCACCAAAATATTGTTATTATTATTACTGTATTATTGTCTTAGTCATCTAGTGCTGCTATAACAGAAATACCACAAGTGGATGGTTTTAATGAAGAGAAGTTTATTTCCTCACAGTTAAAGTAGGGTAAAAGTCCAAATTCAGGGCGTCAGCTCTAGGGAAGGGCTTTTTCTCTCTGTCGGCCTTCTTCTCTTCAGTGTTCCCCCGGACTA
The DNA here is from genome assembly GCF_000243295.1 of Trichechus manatus latirostris. NCBI lineage: Eukaryota > Metazoa > Chordata > Mammalia > Sirenia > Trichechidae > Trichechus > Trichechus manatus. The sequence continues at coordinate 4,010,103 of NW_004444127.1, read as the reverse complement.
GGAGTTTCTCTGCACAGGGACCCCGGTCCAAAGGACGCGCTCTGCTCCCGGCACTGCTTTCTTGATGGTATGAGGTCCCCCTGTCTCACTGCTCACTTCTGTCTTTTATATCTCAAGAGATTGCCTCAGGACACATTCCAGTCTTGTAGATCCAGTCCTGCCTTACTAACACAACTGCCATACATCTTCCCTCATTAACATCATAGAGGCAGGATTTACAACATATAGGAAAATCACACAGTACAAGGAATCATGGCCCAGCCAAACTCATATACACATTTTGGGGGGGGGACATAATTCAATCCATGACAATTATTATGTTAAAGATGTTTTAGTGTATCTGGAGTGTTTCTTTAATGTTTTTTATGCTAGAAAGGTACAATCTATACTGTATACTAGGACAAACATTCAACCTTATGGTACCTAACTGTACCAATTTACTACAAATTTGACTTAAAGACAGACTTAGGAATGGAACTCATTCATAACCCAGGGATTGCCTATAACAGGAATGGGGAGAAGTTTTGCAAAAGAAGTGAAAGTGCTGGCTAGACAGAAAAAAGTGTGCACTAGAATGGAGGAGCAAGGAGGTGACAGCCAGGAGGAGTGCATGGACTCAGAGGAGGTATGGCCAGAAAGGAGAGGCCAGCCAGCTGTGGACAGCACCTGTTAGGACTCCTCCCTGGAATATGCAGGGGGTTTTGTTGTTATTGTTGTATCCAGGCTTGCTCTCTCTCTCTCTCGTTTTTATTGTTTTAAAAATATATATAACTCATCTGGCAGTTTAAATGTTTTCCACATGTACAATTTAGTGACATCAATTACATTAATCATGTTGTGCAACCATTACCAGTATTTGTTGCCAAATCTTCCATTACCATAAACAGAAACTCAATGCTTCCTAAACAATGACTCCTCCCTTCCCCTTCTCTCCTACCCATGATAACCACTAATAAACTTTGGTCTCTATACATTTGCCTATTCTAGATCTTTCATAGAGGTGAGTGTCATGGATTGAATTGTGTCTCAAAAATACATATATGGTAAATCCTAAACCCCTATATCTGTGGATGTAATCCCATTTGAGAATAGGATTTTCTTTGTTATATTAATGAGAGTATATCGGTATATGGTGTGTTTTAAGTCAATCACCTTTGAGATATAAAAATGCAGATTAGGTACAGATTAGGAAGGGAAGGTATAAAATCCATGAAGGTCACCCCAGGAAGACCTCCAAGGAACCAAGGAACAGAAAGCTGAAAAGAGACAAGGACCTTCCCCAAGAGCCGACAGAGAGAAAGCCTTCCCATAGAGCCAAGGCCCTGAATTCAGACTTCTAGCCTCCTAAACTGAGAGAAAATAAATTTCTGTTCTTTAAAGCCACTCACTTGTGGTATTTTGTTACAGCAGCACTAAGCAACTAAGACAGTGGCATCATACATTATTTATTCTTTGGAGATTGACTTACTTTACTCAGCGTAACGTTTTCAAGGTTCATACATGTTGTAGCATGTATCAGGCCTTCATTTTCCTTTTTGGCTGAGTAATATTCCATTGTATTATGTACCACATTTTGATTATCCACTCATCTATTCATGTACACTTGCATTGTTTCCAGCTTTTGTCTGTTGTGAAAAGTTCTTTAATGAACAGTGGTGGACATAACATGCAGTTTTTATCTAAGGATATTCTGGAGCAGAAGTTCAGCAAATGGAGAAGTTACTTGGTGAGCAAGGAACAAGGGAGAGGTCTCCTCAAAAAAGAGTCTGGGTTCTTTCTACTGTTTTTGTTTAATCCTCACTATTCGTGCTCTAAGTCAACCCTAAAACAAATCAACAAAGAAACAGCTCTGGGGCATCAAGAAGACACATGCTCAAAAAATAGTCAGTGGCTCCCTACCACCCATGAACTCAAGTTCAAACTTTATAACATGGCCCCACTGTCCTCTCCAGGCTTATCTCTCACTGTAACTTCTCCTCCACCCACTCGCGCCAGTCCTTCATAGCCCCCACACCAACACCAAACCAGGTGCCGTCCAGTCGACTCTGACTAATGGCAAGCCATGTATGTCAGAGTAGAACGGTACTCCATAGGGTTTTCAATGGCTGTAATCTTATGGAAGTAGATCAGCGGGCTTCTCTTCGGCTCAAAGCCCCTCACAGCTCTTAAACTTCAGACTGCACTGTCTTGACTCTAGGATTTTGCTTCACTGTCCTCTCACCCTTTCCTCACTGATTACCTGTAAAATGGGAAGTACCTCCCTTCTAGAATGGTGTGAGGGCTATCAAAATGAGACAAAACATGTTAAACGCTTAGAATATTACCTGGCACATAGTAAGTGCTCAATACATGTTGGCTATTACTATTCTTCATTAATCCCTGTTTCAAAGCCTCAATAAACTTAGTATGTACACTATAGCATTTACCCATTCCTTCCTTGCTGGATTTGTGTATATGTCCAGAGAGTGAGGGGCCCTGGTGGCTCAGTGGTTAAGCGTTTAGCTGCTAACCAAAGGTCGGCAGTTTGAATCCACCAGCTGCTACTTGCAAACCCTCTAGGGCAGTTCTGCTCTGTTCTATAGGGTCACTATGAGTCAGTATGGACTCGACAGCAACGGATTTTTCTAGAGAGTGAGCATCATGAAGTCCAGGGTCATGTGTGTGGCTCCCCTTGGCATCTTGCTCACCTTTGTAGTGGCATGCCAAGCACACAACTGTTCTTGAATCGTTTAGCCTGAGATGGAAGAGAGTCAGCCTAACAAAGCCCATTTGCCCAGACCCTGTAGCTGAGTTTTCCCCCCTACCAGTAGATCTTCTCCATGCCTCAATGAACCAATGATGAATTTGCAGAATATGGTATGGTTTTAAACTTTGAACTTTTCTGGACACATTCTGTCCATCCAGGACATTATGGAGAATGCAGTGCTAGGTTGGGCAGAAAGTCAACCTCCAGGGCTATTCCCTCTTGCTGGCTGTGAGGCCACATTAGGAAACGGAGCCCACCCACAATTTCACAATGGAGCTGTTGGGAAAGTTACGCAAATGTGTCCACTGATCGTGTGTAGTTAAGCCTATCACCAGGCATCTCCCCCAAAAGGCAGGAACCTGCCACTGTGAGGAGGTGAGGGCTGAGCACTCCCTCCTTGGCCCTCTAGCAGTGACTCAGCAGGAAGCAGGCCAAGGCCTGAGTCACTCCCTCTCCTACCACCACACCCAGGCTTTTCCTCCAGCGCTCAGGGCTTGGAAAGTTAGCTGCTAGCTGGAGGTATAAATCTTGGGTACCTGGGTCTACCCAAGCCAATTAAATCATTGCTTTAACATATCTTAGTATTTAAGGAAGTCTGCCTCTGCCTCTTAAGTAACCTGGAGCAAGTTGCCTAGCCTCTCTGGCCACAGTCTGCTCCTCTGTAAATGGGAACAATGACAGTATCTCCTGCATAGGAGTGAGAGAGCTTCAAATAGTACACGGTACGTTGCTAGGGCTCTTCTAACATACCAGGCCTGGTCCCACCTCAAGGCCTTTGCGCTTGCTGTTTCCTCTGCCTAGAATGATTTTGCCCCAGATAGTCCCATGATCAGCTGCCTCACTTTACTCAGGTATTTACCAAATATTCACCTTCTCAGTGAAGCCTACCTGGCCACCCTATCTAACCCTTCGTCCTCCTACACTCCTTGTCCCCTTTCCTAGTTTTCCTCCTTAGCATTTATCAGCATCCAACAAACTATATTTTAATTACATGGTTTCTTTATTGCTTATCTCCCCCCACCCACACTGGAATTTAGTCTCCGTTTTTACATTTTCTTCACTGCTGTATTCCTAAGACCTAGAACATTGTTGGTACATGGCAGCACGCAATAAATAAATGTGGAATGAATGGAAATGATGTCAACTACCGTCATGATGATCATGATTGTTCATTACAATGCAGATCAGAAAGGTTCAAAGTTTAAAACCATAGCACAGTCTGCAAATCTACCACTGGTTCATTAACACATGAATAATAGACCCTCAAGACTTGGAGATGATCTACTGTTAGGGCAGAAAATTCAGTTAGCTACAGGGGCTGGGTAGCTGGCGGATATCCTGAATATGTGCACCAGAGGGGCCAACGGGGAGTGGAGAGAACCAAGGAAGTTGGGAACACAATCACCATCTAAACGCGTTTACATTCAAATTTAAAAGACACTCTCTACCTGCTAAACACACCTTTAGGCTGATTCCCTGATTCCGGTCCATAATCGTAAATGTATCCATATCTCCCACTTCATTTGCCTGATATTAAAATATCCAAATACTCCTATGACTCAGAGCTTCCCCTTCTGCCAAGAATGTCTTTCCTCCACAAGGGCACCATGATGATATCAAGACCCCAAGGTTGCAACGTTACTCACAGTAGCCAAAAGATGGAGACAACCTAAATGTCCATCAACAGATGAATGGATACACAAAATGTTGAATATCCACACAATGGAATACTACTCAGCTATAAAGAGAAATGAAGTCCTAAGACATGCTACAACATGGATGAACCTTGAAAACACAATGCTGAGTGAAATAAGTCAGTCACAAAAGGACAAATATCATATGATTCCATTTATGTGCAATAGGAAAATATTTAGAGACCAAAGTTTGTTAGTGGTTAGCAGGGGTGGGAGAAAGGGGGAAAGGGGCAGTCACTGCTTATGGGGCACTAAGTTTCTGTTAATGGCGGTAAAATAATTTGGAAAAGGGTTGTGGTAATGGTTGCACAATATGATGAATGTCATTGTCAATCATGTCACTGAATTATACATGTAAAAATTATTGAATTGGCAAATGTTTGTTAAATGTGTGTGTGTGTGTGTGTATATATATATATATATATATATATACTTTTTTTTTTGAAAAGACTCCAAGGTGGGCTTAACCAGTTTAACAGTCAGTTCCAATCTTGGCTACCCTATTTTGGGCCGATTTGCTGTCCTTTAACTCCCCCAGAGTTCAGCTGGGGGGAACTCACCAGTGTATTTCCAAAGCCTAGCTAAGCTCCTGACAAACAGGAATGAGTGAATGAACAAGTGACTTGATGGTTCTGACAAGGTAACCACAAGCATCCACAGCACTTTCCTAGTCTCTAGCAGCACCAACTGTCCCGCTGTCATCTCCCTCCAGGAAGGCTTTGTCTCCCCCACACATCAGCTCTCAGCCCACTGCCACCCAGCTCCTCAAAGCAAAGCACTTTGAAAAGTAAATCCACTGTTAACAACATATGCGTGTCTATGAAGCGCAAGTGAGTCAAATCTCAGTGACTTCAGAGTCATCTACCAGTTGCTAACCAAAACGTTGGCAGTCTGAATCCACCAGCCGCTCCTTGGAAACCCTATGGGGCCATTCTACTCCGTCTTATAGTGTCCCTATGAGTCGGAAGCAACTCGATGGCAACAGGTTTGGTTTGGATCGGTTTTGGCTGCTCCCTGTTATTGGCCCATACCCCAACCCCACCTGCCATTTCCCTGTAATCATTACTTTTACAGAAGTCTTAAATGACCACCACTCCAGTGGTAGAATTTAACATGTAGGTTTTGATCTTCTGCTTATCTGCCCCTCCCATGAACCTACCAGCGCCCTGAAGGTTTGGATTGGGGCTTCCTCTTGCGCTTCTTTTATTTTTTTTTTAATTGTGCTTTAAGTGAAAGTTTATAATTCAGGTTAGTCTCTCATACAAAAATTTATACATACATTGTTATGTAACCCTAGTTGCTCTCCCTATACTGTGACAGCACACTCCTCCTTTCCACCCTGGATTTCCCATGTCCATTCAACCAGCTCCTAACCCTCTCTGCCTTCTCATCTCGTCTCTGGACAGGAGCTGCCCATTTAGTCTCATGTATCTATTTGAGCTAAGAAGAACACTCTTCACGAGTATCATTTTATGTCCCATAGTCCAGTCTAATCTTTGTCTGAAGAGTTGGCCTTGGGAATGGTTTTAGTTTTGGGCTAACAGAGAGTCTGAGGACCATGTCTCCCAGTGTCCCTCCAGTCTCAGTCAAACCATTAAGTCTGGTCTTTTTACTAGAATTTGAGTTCTGCACCCCACTTTTCTCCTGCTCCATCAGGGACTCTCTGTTGTGTTCCCTGTCAGGGTGGTCATTGGTGGTAGCTGGGCACCATCTAGTTTTTCTGGTCTCAGGCTGATGGAGTCTCTGGTTTATGTGGCCCTTTCTGTCTCTTGGGCTAATACTTTCCTTGTGTCTTTGGTGTTCTTCATTCGTCTTTGCTCCACATGGGTTGGGAACAATTGATGCCAGCTTTTAAGACTGCAGATGCCACTCACCGAAGTGGAATGCAGAACATTTTCTTAATAAACTTTGTTAAGCCAATTGACCTAGATGTCCCCTGAAACCATGGTCCCCAGACCTCCAGTCCTGCTACTCTGTCCCTCCAAGTGTTTGGTTGTATTCAGGAAATTTCTTAGCTTTGGTTTAGTCCAGTTGTGCTGACTTCTGCTGTAGTGTGTGTTGTCCTTCGCTTCACTAAGATAATTCTTGACTACTATCTCGTTAGTAAATACCCCTCTCTCCCTCCCCACCCTTGTAACCATCAAAGAATGTTTTCTTCTGTGTTTGAACCTTTCTTGAGTTCTTACAGTAGTGATCTTATACAATATTTGTCCTTTTACAACTGACTAAATTCACTCAGCATAATGCCTTCCAGATTCCTCCATCATACAGGATGTTTCACGGATTCATCGTTGTTCTTTATTGTTGTGTAGTATTCCATTGTGTGGATATACCATAATTTGTTTATGTGTTCGTCCATTGATGGGCACCTAGGTTGTCTTCATCTTTTTGTTATCGTGAACAGTGCTGCAATGAACATAGATGTGCATGTATCTATTTGTGTGACGGCTCTTATTTCTCTAGGATATATTACAAGGAGCGGGACTGCTGGCACCCAGCAGAGCTGAATAAGTACAGTTGCTGTTGTTGGGTGCCATCAAGTCAATTCCCACTCATACCGACCCCATGGGACAGAGTAGAACTTCCCCATAGGGTTTTCTAGGCTGTGATCTTTATGGGAGCAGACAGCCGGGTCTTTCTCCCACTGAGCAGCTGGGTGGGTGCGAACCACCTAGCAGCTGAGTGCTTAACCATTGCACCACCAAGACTCCATTAAATAAGTACTGGTTGACTGTAAATCTGAATGAAAGTCACCAGAGAGGCCCTCTCTTGCCTCCCCATCCTCCCCATCCTCCCCATCTGGGACATGAGAGGGTTCCAGACTTTCTTCTCATTCCAGACTTTCTTCTCATTCCAGACATTCCTGCCCATGGGGTCTTGTGAACTAGCAGAGCCAGATAGTTCTTGCACATCAACACTACAGACTTTGACCTCTAAGCTTTAAGTGGCTCAGAGGGTAATGAAAAAAATCGAGAAGTCCAGAGTCTGCTTAGAGTGCAGGTTTTGCTGCCAACCTACTGTGTGGCCTTAAGTAAGTAACATCAGCTCTCTGGGCCTCCGGGTTTGTGAAAGCAGAAAACCAACATTCACTGCAGGCTACCGGGTGTTCAGGCGCACATTCGTATTTTTGGCTCGTTTGATCTGTAAGATGAGGGGGTTGGCCTATGTAATTTCTGAGTTTCCTTCTGGGAGAGGTTTTAGTAGTTGCTTTCAAAACTACTCCAGCTCTCAGGCTGGGAAAGAGACTCTGACATCACAGAGAGAGCATGGAAACAGAGCCAGGCTGACTTGTGTTTAAGTCTGTGGTCCCAGCTGTGCTGACTGTGGGAAAGTCACGCAGGCACCCTGAGAGTCAGTTTTCTCATCTACAAAATGGAAACAATAATTTCTCCCTTGTAGGGCTGCCTGGAAGATAAAATGGGGTGGGGTAAGGAGGAGCCTAACACCATGCTTATCACACAATAGGGCTTGACCAGTGTGGGTTCCTGCTCCAGTCCCAAGCTAGTCAAAGGTAACTTGAGGATGAGCCTTCGAGCAAAGTATTTATGCTAACGTCTTGGGTTTAGTTTGCGAGAAGGAAGCAGGAAGTTGCATTTGCAGTGCTGATAGCAGGAGTTTCATTTCTGCTGCTACACTCAGAGCCACAGGGTACCCAATGGTCATTGCCACAGACTCCAGCAAAGCCAGCCTTTCTCTTGAGAATCTACTGCCCAAGAACAAATATGTTTCTTTAATTTAAAATAAAAATAAAAATAAAAAGCTTCCCCTCACTGTGCTTAGTGCAGTCCAGAATCTGAGTCACTTTCTCTGAAAGGCCCACCAGTACCACCTGTGACGGTTAACTTTTTATGTCAGCTTGGATAGTCTATGGTGCTCAGTAGTCTGGTCAAACACTAGTCTAGATGTTGCTGTGATTGTAAATGTGATTAACATTACAATTAGTTGACTTTAAGTAAAGGAGATTGCCCTTAATCATATGAGTGGGCCTCATCTAGTCAGTTGAAGGCCTTAAAGGCAAAAACTGAGGTTTCCAGAGAAGGAATTTGGACTTAAGACTGTAACACAGAAACTCTCCTGGAATTTTCAGCCTGCCATTTATCCCACAGATTTTGGATCTGCCAGTCTCCACAATCACACAAGTCAATTCCTTAAAATGAATCTCTCTATATTCATGCATATATATCCTCTACAGTGGCTGCAACAATGGGCTCAAACATAACAATTGTGAGGATGGTACAGGACCAGGCAAGCGTATTGTTCTGTTGTACATAGGGTCGCTATGAGTCAGAATCGACTCAGCAGCACCTAACAACATATCCTATCGGTCTGTTTCTCTGGAAAATCCTGACTAACACACCATCCTATTTACAATTCCAGCCCCTCTCCCACCTCTGGCAATTCCCTATTCCCCTTTCCAGCTTTACTTTTCTCTGTAGCACTTACCACCACAGAAACATACACACATGCACATTCTTTCTATCTATCCATCCATCCATCTGTCCATCCAGCCAGCCAGCCATCTATCTATCCACCCATCCATCCATCCCAGTGTGAAGGTAGTGATTGTACGTGTCTTGTTCACTGCAGGATCTCCAGTGGTTAGGAAAGGACCTGTATTGTTGTTGTTGGTGTGTGCTGTCAAGTCAATTCCAACTCATAGCAACCCTATAGGACAGAGTAGAACTGCCCCATAGGGTTTCCTAGGCTCTAATCTTTACCAACCTGGACAATGAATAAGGAAGACACCTTTGATTTATGTTGTTGGCAAAGAATATTGAATATACCATGGACTGCCAGAAGAACAAACAAATCTGTCTTGGAAGAAGTACAGCCTAATGCTCCTTAGAAGCCAGGATGGCAAGACTTCAGATCACATACTTTGGGCATGTTATCAGGAGGGACCAGTCCCTAGAGAAGGACATCATGCTTGGTATAGTACAGGGTCAGCATAAAAGAAGAAGACCCTCAACAAGATGGATTGACACAGTGACTGCAACAATGGGCTCAAGCATAACAACAATCATGAGGATGGCACAGGACCAGGCAACATTTCATTCTGTTGTACATAGGGTTGTTATGAGTTGGAACCGACTTGACAGCACCTAATAACAACAAGAACAATCTTTATAGGAGCAGATTGCCAGGTCTTTTCTCCCCTGGAGCTGCTGGTGGGTTTGAACTGCTGACCTTTCAGTTAGCAGCCAAGTGCTTACCAACCGCTCTACCAGGGCTCCTTTTTGGACCTGCATTGGTAGTGCAGTGGTTAGCTCGGCTGCTAACCAAAAGGTTGGTGGTTCAAACCTACCAGCCATACCTCGGGGGAAAAGACCTAGATATCTGTTCCCATAAAGATTACAAACCCAAGTCCAAACGCATTGCTGTTGAGTCAATTCAATCCATTCTACACACAACTTGGAAATTAAATAAACAAACCTTTCTTTCAAGATACCAAAATCTTCAGTAGCTCCCTACTGCCTATAGTATGCAGTTGGCGGATTTTAGCCTATCATTTGAGGCCCTCCTCAATCTTGCCCTAACCCTTTAAACATATCTCCCACCCTACCCCATACTTTGTTTCACCAGAATTCTTTACTTCAATCAGTTCAACTCATTCATTTATTCATTCATTCAATAAATATTTATTAATCCCTACTGCATGCCTGGCACTCACAGCTCTAGGCACTGGTGTGATGAACAAGTTCCTGCCCTCCTGAAGCATACATTCTAGAAGGGGAAAGATGGACAATAAATAAGCAAACAGCTGGACAAAATTATTTCAGATAGTGCTGAGGTCTGGTGATGGATAAGGCAGCGGGGCTCCCTGAGATCTGGTGGTCAGGAGGGCCTCTCTGTGGAGCTATGTTTGAGAGAAGACTTGAGTGAGAGGAAGGGGCCAGTTATGTGGACATGTGGAGGCAGAGTATTCCAGACAAAAGGAACAGCAAGTACAACACCCCTATAGGTGGGAACAAGTTCCACACCTATCCTGAGGCAACATGGCAAGGAAGAGGTTGGTAGGAGATGAAGTCAGGGAAGTAGGCAGGGGCTAGCTCAAGGAGAAGTTTAGATTTTATTCTACTTTTAGTGGGAAGCCACTAGAAGATGTTCATGGGAGAGTGGCATGATCTGATCCATGGTTCTAAAAGATTACTCTGGCTGTTGTGTGGAGAATGAGCTGCGGAAAGTACAAGAAAAAGAAAGAAGTGTGGAGGCTTCTGGAGAGTCAAAGTGAGAGGTGACTGACTTGAGCAGGGCGATGGCAGTGCACACAAAGAGAAGTGGAGAGATCACGGATGTTTTCTGTAGGTAGAACAAGACTTGCCAATGGATTCATTAGAGAGGGTATAGGGTATTGAGGTCCCCAGGTGGGCACAAATGGTTTGCACTCAACTGCTAACCTAAAGGTTGGAGGTTTGAACCCACTCAGCGGCACCACAGAAGAAAACGCCTGGCAATGTCTTCTGATGAGCAATCTCTTCTTATGGAGCAGTTGTACTCTGTAACACATGGGGTCGCCATGAGTCAAAGTGACTCGACTAACTACCAACAACTCAGTGCCCTCCCCAACAAGAGTTCATGCGACTCCTCCCTGCCTGTTACCTCTCTACGTCTATTCTCTACTCTCTGCTCTCTCACTATTGTCTCTAAATCTACCCATTTTCATAGGCTGCTCACTCCCCACCATCTCGGTGGTGCTTTCCTTTTCTGCTTTCTTCAGATCCCGGAGATTTTCCTTCACTGAATCGCTGGCTCCTTGTGTGTGTGTATTCATCAATAGGCACTCAGAACACTTTCTTTTTTGATGGCTATGGTCTGCCTCCCCCCCCCCCACTAGGTGATCAATTCTTTAAGGATAGGTACTCCACAAAATGATGGGACAGAATGACCTGTTAGCTATGGGCAAAGTCAGAATCTCAGTTTTTTAGATTTGTGACATCAGACAAGTTACTGACTTCTCTAAGCCTCAGCTTCAGAACTCAATTAAAGGGACACGGGTAGGGATTGAACAGATAATGCATATAAAGGACTTAGTACACTGCCTGGCACATAGTAAGCATTCAGTGCATGATAGCTGTGATTATTATTTGCCCGGCAGTTGTGCTGCTTGTGGCTGTGATTTTGGGCAAGTTGCTTTCCCTCTCTGGGTTTCGGTTTCCTCATCTGTAAAATGGGATGTAGATGGAATTCCACTCTAAGATTCTAAATGCCTCTGTCCTATTTGGTGATACTTTAGAATCCACTTTAAGCTACATTACACAAAGAGCATGTGATGTTATCAGTTATTCTTGGCAATGTTGCACCGCCCTCTGTTGGAAGTACTCTGCCAGCATCTGCTGGATCCTTAAGTCAGCAAACGCTTAAAACGGAGTCTACATGTCCCTCACCTATATATATTCTGAAAACTATCTCTTAAATAACGACTCTCCTCAGGTGGCTATGGATTATTTTTACAAAAAAAGGGTTTTTTTGCATTTTTAAATTTTGTCCCTGTTTTACTTCTTTGTTGTTGTTGTTGTATGATGTCGAGTCCATTCTGACTCATAGTGACTCTATAGGACAGAGCAGAACTGCTGCATAGGGCTTCCTAGGCTGTAGTCTTTATGGGAACAGATCACCAGGTTTTCTCTCCCAAGGAGTCGCTGGGTGGGTTTGGCCCCCTGACCTTTCAGTCAGCAGCCTAGCCCTTAACCATTGCATCACCAAGTCACCATGAGTCAGAACTCATAGCCAATGTCTTTTTTAGGAGCTTGTAAAAGTTTATTTTTTAAATTACTGTACATTTTGACATAATTTAAGACTTAAAAAAATTGCAATAATAGTACAAGAATTCCAGTATATCCTTTAACCAAATTCTCCAAATGTTAACATTTTACTCCATTTGCTCTATTGCTCTCTCTCTCCCTCTATGTATATATACATATAATATACACACACATATGTAATATATACAAATATATTACATATAATTTTTTCAGAAAATTACAGAAATGATGCCCTTTTATCCCCAAATATTTTCTTGTGTATTTTCTAAAAACAAGGCAATTCTTGTGCAGTACAATTATCCAAACTAGAAAAATTGACAAATGATATTATTATCTGATCTACAGACTTTATTCAAATTTCTCAAGTTGTTCCAGTAATCTCTTCCCCCCCCCGCCCCCCCCCCAT
>NW_004444127.1:3960361-3997394 GCF_000243295.1 Trichechus manatus latirostris | reverse complement strand
GCCCCCCCCCCATAATCACTTGCCCAAGCTCACAAAGCTTCTAAGTGTCAGAGCAAGGATATGACTCTAAAACCTTAACACTGCTATCTAATTGCTAGGAAAAACAGACACCCTTATGCAAACTCAGCTAAATTCAGTTATTCTGCATGGTGTTTGTTCAAGGTTATTTTCCACATCAGTTGAATGCTTAGTATGAAAAATGACTTCTAGCCTGGGTATGCTTTCGTTAGTAGCTTTCCACTGACACTCAAGCATGTGATTTTTTCCCAAAAAGTAATACACAAAATAAATTACAGTAGCTAGGCATTATTCAGTCATTTCATTTACAGTACGGATTTTTAAACATGGTGCAGTATTTAAGAACATTTTATAGAATGGAGTCATCTTCACAAGGAACTCAGTGTCTTTTATTATTTCCCATGCATCAAGACCAAAAACTTTTACTAAAACTGAGATCTATCTGAAAGGCTCAGGAGTAGGAAAACAAAAATCTCAAAATCTGGTTTGATTTAGTGTAGTTGAGTTTTAACGGCTTTTGTTCTTAAGAAAAAGAATTGGAAAAATATGTGGGCCGTCCTCTGTGCATTACAGGACAAGCCCAGGGCTGGGGGTCAGAGTCCTGGGTTTTGGTTAAGTCACTTCCCCTCTCTGAGCTTCTATTTCCTCACTTATAAAATAAAGAGATTGGACCAGACAATCTCTAAGGAACCCCTCAGCTCAAAAATTCTATGATTTTACAACTAGATTGTTCTACCTTGTTCTGTTCTGTCTTCTGTATTACCTGAATCTAATGAATAACCACCTGTGCATTGGTGTTACAGTGGTAGAATTCTCACCTTCCGTGCAGGAGACCAGGTTTAATTCTTGGCCAATGCACCTCATGTGCAGCTACCACCTATCAGTGGAGGCTTGCGTGTTGCTATGATGCTGAACAGGTTTCAGTGGAGCTTCTAGACCAGGGCTTCGAACCGGTTATTTCTGGTTCAACCCCCTGAGGAGAATTTGCATTTCCACCTCAGATATACTGAATCAGAATCTACATTTTAGCAAAATCCCCGGGTGATTCTGTATACATAACAGTCACTCAGGGATCTTGTTAAGAATGTAGATTCTGATAAGAATCACCTGGGGATCTTGTTAAATTGTAGATTCTGATAAGAATCACCTGGGGATCTTGTTAAACTATAAATTCTGATTCTGTATATCTGGGGTGGAAACGTGAATTCTCAGCAGCGGGTCAAACAAGAAATGCATATTCTCAGCAGAGGGTCTGACCAGAAATAAGCAGTTCGAAGCCCTGTTCCAGACTAAGACCAAATAGAAACAAGGCCTGGTGATCCACTTCCAAAAGTCAGCCAGTGAAAGCCTTGTGGATCACACTGGTCCAATCTGCAACCAATTATGGGGATGGCGCAGGACCTGGCAGCGTTTCGTTTGGTTGTGCATGGAGTCACCAGAGTTGGGGGACTGGACAACAGCTAACAACAACAGCAACAGAGTATGTCTGAGTGACACTCTTTAGTCCTAGGTGATAACAGGCAGTTTGTCTCTGCCCCTCCGCCCTTTAGGAACTCTGAGACTGGCCAAACCGAGAAGAGCACCTTGCCACTGCTGCTATAAGATGGCCACATGGCCCATCCAGGGGGAGCAGAGGAGATGGAGCTCAGGCCAGTAGAAAAGCAAAGCTTTCCTAGCCTTTTTTCTTGATTCTGCATTAGTTCAGCTACTATAACTCTTTGATTGGTTTCCAGAGTTCTGACAAAGTTTGGGTCTTTTGTTTTTGTTTTTGTTTTGATGCTTTTGTAGGGGGACGGCGGCGTGCAGCCGCTCATGCTGCCATCTTGCTCTGGATTAGTTGATGCGTAGACTCCAAACTGGTCTCCCTGCTTCCACCCTTGCCCCCTAAAGTCTATTCTCTACTGAGTTTATTTCCTAAAGTCTATTCTCCACAATGATCCTGTTAAAATGAAGTCAGATCATCATCTCTCAGCTCACAACTTTGAAGAGTCCCTCATTTCTCTCAGAGTACAACCCAAAGGCATTGCAGTGGCTATAAGGCCCTATGAGGTCTGCTCCTAGCTCTCTCCCTGACCTCATCTCCTGTGTTCCTCTCTGCACACTCCACTCCAGCCACACTGGCCTCCTGGCTGTTCCCAGTCATGCCAGACCTACTCCAGCCTCAGGACTTTGCTGGCCTTCTGGGAAGCTCCTCTCCCAGTAACCCACATATGTAGTGCACTCCCTCATCTCTTTAAGTCTTGGCTCCAACGTTATCTTCTCAATGAAGCCTTCCCTCATTATCATATTCAAAACCATAACCCCCTTGCTTCCTTTATTTTTCTCCTTACCACTTGTCCCCATGCTAACATGCTATGTATTTTCTTTTATTTCTTGTAGGTATTTATACTACATGTTGTCTATCTCCCCAACCCAGAGTTTACCCTTTCCATGAGAGCTGGAATCTTTGCTTTGTTCCCTGCTGGATCCCCAGCTCTACAACATGCATACAGTAAGCACTCAATATGTGTATTTTTGAATAACTGTAGGCTAAGCATTGAGCTCCACTCTCTTAGGAGTCCTCTTCCAGACTTGTGGGTCCATCTCCTAGTGTGGCAGAAACCCCTTCTCCCTATGACCCCTGATGTTTTTATTGATCACAGGCCATCCAGCAAAATGATCTGTTTCAAATATTTAAACTAGTTACACTTAACAGTTTAAAATTTGCCCAGGCCCCTGCAGGCCTTTCCCTAGCCCCAGGCCTCGGTAGCACAGACACTCCAGAATTGTACTGCCCAATAGAAATAGAAGGCAAGCCACATACGTCATTTTAAATTTTCTAGTGGCTACATTAAAAACGAATCCCTAGGTGGTGCAAGCAGTTAATGTGGTCACTACTAACTGGAAGGCTGGAAGTTCGAGTCTATCCAGAGGCCCCTCGGAAGAATGGCCTGGCGATCTACTTCCGAAAAATCAGCCATTGAAAACCCTACGGAGCCCAGTTCTACTCTGACACACTTGGGGTAACTGGCAACATTAAAAAAATAAAAATAAACAGTTGAAAATAAAGCACTCGCTGCTAACCAAAAGATCTGCAGTTCGAACCTACCAGCCGCTCCTCGAGAGAAAGATGTGGCAGTCTGCTTCTATAAAGATTACAGTCAAGGAAAACCTATGGGGCAGTTCTACTCTGTCACATGGGGTCACTATGACTTGGCATCAACTTGATGGCACACAACAACAGCAACATAATATTATATATATTAACCAATATTATCATCTCAACATGCAATCCATATTAAAAAAAAATCAGCGCATTCCTTTTATTGTGCAAAGTCTCAAAACTCAGGATGTATTTCAGACCTACAGCACATTTCCATGTGCTCAACAGCCACATGTGGAGAGTGGCTGGCGACCTTACTGGACGGCACAGCTCTGTGTCTACGGAGGGGAGTGTAAGGAGAACACGGTACCAAAGTAGGCGCTTCAGGCCCCTGACCAAAGGGGTTGGTAAAAGAATTGCATCAGCAGAAGCTCCAGGAGCAGGCAAGCCTCTTTCTCTCTACCCCCTCAGCCCCATATCCCTAGATCCCTTTCCTCTTGGGCCCTTGGGAGCTGTGGGTTCCTGCCCCTTTCATGTCTTCTCCACTCTGGGACATCCCCCTCCTGTGACACTCTTATGACCCATCTGAATTCAGCCTCCTCACCCAGGAGAAGGACTTCGGAAGGCTAGCGTCCTCTATCCCAGCTACCCCCACGAACAGAACGCATTCAACTGGTTCCTCTTCTCCTTTGGAGAGAGAAACTTCCTGCCCAGCTGAAGGAACCAAGGCGGAGGGGGAAGGGGCCCTTGAACTGGAATTTCTGTTCACTCTTCTTTCCAGGGGGAAAAAAAAACAACAACTTTCTGAAGCAATTTGGCTTTCCTCTCTTACAGAGGACAGTTGACCGGTTCCCAGGGTGAAGTTCTATGGATTTCAGTCCCCCTTCTCGTAAAACTCTTTTCCCAAAGACTCTGCCATATGGTCTTGTTTTGCATCTGCTAGCTGGTCCAGTTTGAGTCCAGGCTGCCCCATCTAAAGGACTCTTGCTTACTTATTTCTTTTCTTTTGTTGCAGTTTTTGAGAATGTACACAGCAAAACATACACCAATTCAATAGTTTCTGCAGGTACAGTTCAGTGACATTGATTACATTCTTTGAGTTGTATAACCATTCTCACCCTGCCTTTTCTGAGTTGTTCCTACCCCATTAGCATAAATTCACTGCCCTCTAAATTTCCTAGCTAATCTTTTCAAGCTGATGTTGTCAATTTGATCCCGTGGAGAGAGTTCTTAAAAGAACATAATGCTCAAGGCAGATATTTTTTGCTAATTAAGCTAAATTATTGTTTGGTTTTAAGAAGACTTCAGGGGATATTTTTGGTTTAAGGTTTAAAGATTATCTCGGGGCAATAGTTTCAAGGGTTCATCCAACCTTCATGGCTCCAGAAAGTCCGGAATCCATGAGAATTTGAAATTCTTTTCTGCATCTTTCTTCCCACTTTTGATCAGGAGTCTTCTCGGGAAACTTTCATCAAAATGTTCAGTACTGGTAGTGGGGCACCATCCAGTTCTTTTGGTCTCATGGCAAAGGAGGAAATTGTTCATGGAGGCAATAAGCCACACATTCCATACCCTCCTCCTGTGCCTGGTTCTCCTTCTTCCGCTGTTGTTCCAGGCAAATAGAGATCAATTGTTGTGTCTTGGATGGCCACTTGCAAGCTTTTAAGACCCCAGGCACTACGCATAGAACCAGGAGGTAGAACAGAAGCACTAAACACATTATCAGGCCAATTAACTGAGATGTCGCATGAAACTATGACTCTAAACCCCCAAAGAAACCAAATCCCATGAGGTTTTTGGTTGTACATAAGCAGCATAAGCAGCTACTCTTTTGTTGTTGTTGTTGTAAATATATCTGTCACACAACTTTTACCAGTTCAACTTTTTACAGGTGTACAACTTATTGACAACAATTACAATAATCAGCTGTGCAGCCTTACCCTAAAGCAACGTGATACTTCCATCACCATTAACCCTCCTCTCCCCTCCCTCCTGCCCCTGCTAACTACTAATAAATTTTGGTCTCTATATAATTGCTTTTCCTTGTCTTTTTATATGAGAGGTCATACAATATTTGTCCTTTTGTGATTGGCTTATGTCACTCAGTATAATATCTTCCAGCTCCATTTCTCCTACTGGCTGAGTATTATTCCACTGTACCTATGTGTGTACCACACTTAGTTTATCCATTTATCTGTTGATGGGCATTTAGGTTGTTTCTACCATTTGGCTATCGTGAATAGTGCTGCAATGAATATTAGTGTACAAGTCTCTGTTTGAGTCTCTGCTTGCAAGTCTTTTGGGTATATACCTACGAGTGGAATTGCTGGGCCATATGGTAGTTCTATTTCAGTTTTTTGAGGAACTGCCACACTGCTTTCTACAATGTCTGTACCATTTTGCATTCCCACCAGCAATGGGTAAAGGTTCCAATCTTCCCACATCCTCACCAACACTTGCTGTTTTCTGTTATTTATTTATTTATTTGTTTTTATCTTAGCCATCCTAGTGGGAGTGAAATGGTGTCTCACTGTGGTTTTGGTTTGCATCTCTCTGATGGCTGATGACGCTGGGCATCTTTTCATGTGTTTGTTGTCCATTTGAATGTCTTCTTTGGTGAAATGTTCATTCAAGTCCTTTGCCCATTTTATGATTGGGTTTTTGTCTTTCTGTTGTTAAGCTGTTGAAGTTTTATATGTGTTTCGATTATTAGACTCTTGTCAGATACAAGGTTTCCGAAGATATCCTCCCAGTCAGTAGGTTGTCTTTTCACTTTTTTGATGAACAAAAGTCCTTAATTTTTTATTAGGTTCCATTTATTTATTTTGTCTTTTGCTGTTTGTGCTATTGTCATTATATTAGATACCGAAAACCCAAACCCTTGCCGTTGAGTCGATTCTGACTGTTAGCTAACCTATAGGACAAAGTAGAGCCGCCCCATAGAGTTTCTAAGGAGCGGCTGGTGGATTCGAACTACTGACCTTTTGGATAGCAGCCAAGCTATTAATTACTGCATCATCAGGGCTCCTATATTAGACAATCCATTGTTAAAATCTAGGCCTGACAGCGTTGCCCCTGCTTTTTCTTCTAAGAATTTCATAGTTTGCACATTTAGGTCCTTAATCCATTTTGAATTTGTTTTTGTGTATGGTGTAAGGCACGGATCCTCTTTCATTTATCTGTGTATGGAAATCCAATTTTCCCAGCACCATTTATTGAAGAGACTCTTCTTTCCCCATCGGCTCATTTCATTTTTATCACTCTCCCCTCAAGCCCACATGCTCTGTCTTTTCCTCCCCCTATCAGGCTCTGCTCTGGTTTTTGATGGTTTTCCCTTTGTTTAATCATTCTGGTGAAATGAGACCCAAAATAGAAAACAAGAGAGTACTGACTTGGATGGGAAATAGATTCACCAGAACATCTTCAAACAGCAACAATGCTAATCACCCTCTCATCTTGCATATGTAAGGGCATATAAACCAAAACCAAACCCACTGCGGTCTAGTAGATTCTGACTCATAGTGACTCTGTAGGATAGATTAGAACTGCCCATTTCCAAGGCTGTAAGCTTTATGGGAAGTCCTGGTGGTGCAGTGGTTAAAAATTCAGCTGTTAACCAAGAAGTCAGCAGTTCGAATCCACCAGCCGCTCCTTGGAAACCCTGTGGGCCCTTTCTACTCTGTCCTATAGGGTCGCTATGAGTCAGAATCAACTTGACGGCAGTGGGTTTGGGGTTTAATCTTTACGGAAGCAGAATGCCACATCTTTCTCCCGTGGAGAGGCTGGTGGGTTCGAACAACTGAACTTTCAGTTAGCAGCCGAGCACTTAACCACTGTGCCACCAGAGCTCCCTTAAGGGCATATGTCACCTCACAAATCAGGGGCAATGCTCTACCCTGCAGCCAACAGGCATGTGTGGAGGGATTACTATGCACAAGGCTCTGTTGTACCAGGCTCTACTGGAGAGGCAGAAGTATGACCCTAAGCCTTTCAACCAGGCTGTAAAGAGGGGAGGCTTCATGGAGGAGGAGCCATGTGAGCCAGGACTTGAAAGACAAGAAGGACTTTTAAAGGCAGAAATGACAAGGAACTGCCTTGCAGATGTGAAGGAGAGCCAGGAAGCATGTGCAGAGGCAGCGAGTGGAAGAGATGCACCAATTTGGCACAGCCATCAGCTCGCATCAGGTTGGTGCCTGTGCCGGACTGGTTGTTTTTAATATTATCCCTACTGGAAGTATTACCAACTTCCAAGTCCATGTTTCCTACACTGTAGCTTTCCAGGTCTGAGAGCATCCGAATCAGACTGCTGAGGGAAAGGAAGATCTAGTTCCTCAGAGCTGAGCTGCCACCACCATCAACACCTCTGTGAGACTCAATTTCTGAATCCTGTAGGCCAGTCAGAGGAGAGGAAAACGCTGAGCTCCGGTGCCTTGAATTACCCAGGCTGAGCCTCCCCAGAACTGGCCTGAGGCCACTCCTCCACAATCTCTCCTCTTCAAACAGTGTGAGGATGAAGAGTTGAAGATAGTTTCTCCTTTGGGAAAACAGAATTAGAGAGAGGGAAAGAGAAAGGAAAATACCTCTAACCCCCAACAAAGTAATCCCTGCTATTTGGGCAACCAGCTGATGGAAAGAGTCTGAAAAAGTTTACAAATACCACAAATTCAAAGTGCTGGGTTTATTTTTACAGCCTCTGGAACCATCTCCCCAAGCACAGCTCAGTGATCCCAGAGAGGCTGTCCCCAGTCTCCAGCTAAAGTTGCTCCCCACGCACGTTCCATCACATCACCTGGATTTATTTTTCATGGTATTTATCACAATCTGAAATCCTCTTGTTCATTCATCCATGGGTTCTTGCAGATTGTTGGGTTTTGTCTCCATTTCCCTTTTCCACCCCCGCTCCCCCGCCCAGGCTACATCCTCATAAGATCAGGGGCCAAGTTTGTGGGGTCACTGCGGTATACCAGTGTTTTGCAACATTGTTAGCAGGAAGCGGGCACTCAATAAATATTTGTTGACCTCCACAGTGGGCTGAAAGGTAGTATCTATCAAATTTACCAATGCACACACCCTATGACTCTGAGTGACAGTGAATGGGAATGTGAGGGTCACTCTGATTTACAGTTTCCTTAAAGGAACCAAGAGAATCTTTCAACTCAATCATCAAAGTTATTTATTACACTGCTGTTTGTAGTAATACCAAGTTTGTAGACTTGCCCAACCTAAATAACCAGTTATTAAATAAATGACAGTATATTTGCACAACGAGAAAACTAGCATGCCTATGAAAGAACAAGGAAGCTCTTTGTGAGCTAATATAAAAAGATTTTCTGGATATGTTGTTAAGCGAAAAAAGCAAGGTACAGAATGGTGTTAAGGTATGCTATCCCTGGTGAAAATAAGGGGGGAGGATCTATACATACCTGCTTGTTTATGCAAACAGTATTTCTGCCAGGATACAAAACAGCTGGTTACAATGACTGCCTGCAGGAAGGGGTACCAGGTTACTTGGGAGCAGGAAAGGAAATTTTTTACCATAAACTTTTTTGGAACTTTTGAACCATGGGATGTATTGCCTATTCAAAAATAAATCCAATTGAATCAACAATTATACTTATTTTAATTGAATCAACAATTATATATGTGTTTATAAATATGTATCGATTGAATAATAATTGAATATAGTTCAGAGTTTCCCTTGGTGGCTTTTAGGACTTGTAAGCCACAGTCAAAGGAGCCCTGGTGGCACAGTGGTTAAGCCCTTTGTTGCTAACCAAAAGGTTGGCGGTTCAAACCCACCAGCTGCTCCATGGGAGAAAGATTTGGAGTCTGCTTCCATAAAGATTTCAGCCTTGGAAACCCTACGGGGTAGTTCTACTCTGTCCTATAGTGTCGCTATGAATCAGAATCAACTCAAAGGCAATAGGTTTTAGGCCACAGTTGCTCCCATTCTCATTCATGGTCACACCCCTGAGCCTGCCCTCACTCTTCCTCTCCCTGTCCCTCCCCTCCCCTAAAATAAGGCCAAGTTCCCCAAGGATGGGCCCCTGTGGCAGCTGTCTCGCTTGCTTGCTTGCTCACTGGAGGTGTGCGAAGGACAGGTAAACAGTGGCATGTGGTGGCAACAGAAATTCCCTCCATGCCATTGTGTCCTGTAAACAGAATAAAAGAAAGTCATCATGTTTACCTTCTGGGGACTTTTGTAAAAAACAACTTTCCTGCTTCCTTAGGCTACTAGATAAAAGAAAACAAACTTGTTTCTGCTCTGAGTCAACTGGCTTAGCTAGAAACCATCCAGTCTAAAGGGAAGTTTTTGGCAAAGTAGGCAGCAGGCTCTTATGGGCCTGATATATCCTGGTCTAGTGGCTGCTGAGAGTCCTGTCTAGAATCAGTGTTCTTCCTCGAGCTGATGGAAAAAGGGTCTCTTGGAAGTTGCACTGTCCACAAAAAGAGCAGGGTCAGCCCAGAGAATCCAAACTTATCTGCCTCTTCATGGGTGTGCGTCCCATGCTTAGAAGGGCCCCTGTACTTGGTCTAATGCTCTGCTGCCACCATCTTGAAAACTGTAATAATTTTGGAATAAGGAGACCACATTTTCATTTTCTACTGAGCCCTGTAAATTAAGTAGCTGGTCCTACAGGAAGTGTCACAAAAATTGGTTTATTGTTTGGTGTGAAAAATATACTGCCTCTTCTCATTCGCCAGTGTGCCTGAGCTTACCAGATCCTTTTCCTGAAAGTAGCTTTAGAGGAGCTTGAGGGTCCAGGCACCTGCACCTGTGGACATGTAGGAGGGGAAGGGCACGGTCAAGGTCAAGGGAGCAGGCAGGATAGGCCAACCTACTAATGTGGGATACAGTCAGGCACGTATCCCAGTGCAGAGGGACTGGAGAGAGAGGATCACGGGCCCCTTCAGCACTGAGTGGACACTTTTAGGGCTGGAGAAGAAGGGAACTGAGCCAGTTACCATTTCTTATGCCAGCGTCTTTCTTTATTCTTGGCTCCCACAGGGTGCCTAGAATTACAGGTCCACAGTGTAGCACCTTTGAGGAAAATCTTCTGAAGAAGACACAGGTGCAGGGCTTCTCATTTTTGCATTCATTGTTCTTTCATTCAAGAAATGTTTGAGCCCACACGTTCTGGAGAAACAATAAGAACACAAGAGAGGTACTCTCCCATGCCTTCATGAAGCTTGCTTACACTGTAGTGGAGCTAGGCAATAAGCAGCTAAGCGAACACACGCTAAGTACAAATTGTGGTAAGCATTATAGAGGAAATAAATAGGCTGCCAAAAGAGAGAATAACTCACGGGAGAAGGCAGGGGGCTGCTTGGATAGGGTTATCAGGGGAAGCCTGAATGAAACAGAAGCAACAGGAGCAGCTATTTGAAGAAAGCAAAAGGACAGACCAGGCAGGGGAAGAGCTCATTAGAGTTCCCAGGACCCACAGAAATCCTGTCCTCTTCTCATTTTACAGCTGAAGAAACAGATTTGGGGAGGAAAGGAAGTTTGCGTATAGGGGGTCGTAGTAGAACCAGGACTAAAATCTTAATCTTCAGCCCAGATCTCTTTCCACTTCACTCGTCCTCCTGGGTTTTGCCCTCTTCCGTCTGCAGAAAGGTCAGCCCCTGTGCTAGAACTCTGTGGAAAAGAGTAACCAGAAATAAAAGGTAAATGGTTGCTTGGAAACAAGAAAGGATGGCCCCTCTGTTATGGGCATATGTGGTTTTGGCACCTGGTATCCATTTGCCGTTCTTTCTGGTGTCCTCCTTCTAGGGGGACCACCTCCCACCCCCTTCTCAGGCTCTGCACCTCCAGTGGAGTACATTTCCGGGAGTTCATTTCACTTCCTGCCCCTGGGGTGGGCATGTGACTCAGGTTAGGCCAATCAGAGTATCACATTCCCTTGGCCACTGTGATTGGCTCAGGAATGGCCATGTGACCTAAGCTCAACTAGGAACACTCTGCCCTAGGGCTCTGACTCTTGAGAGGAATGGGGTGGGTTTGGCAGAAATGACTGGAGTTCATTGGTTTCTGCAACTTGTGCTTTTTAGCCTAATTCTTTAACCTTCCTGATAATTCAGGAAGACCCCTCTGCAACCCTTTTGAAATGGTAGTTAGAAAATCAAGTGATAACATTGTTTCCCTTATTTCCTGACCACCAGAATCTCTCTAACTGAGATAAGAATCTCTTCAAAGGCACAGCAGCTCTGCTCCTAAATAGTTACTTGGAAAGTAAGACCCAGTGCAAGAAAATCAGCTGACACAAAACCTTTAAATGATTTCTTTAAATCAGTGACTCTCTGGGTGTGGTCCCCAGACCAGCAGCATCAGCATCACCTGGGAATTTGTTTGTTGTTGTTAGGTGTGGTGGAATCAGTTCTGACCCCATGTGACAGAGCAGAACAGCCTCATAGGATTTGCTAGGCTGTAATCTTTACAGGGGAACCCTGGTGGTGTAGTGGCTAAGAGCTAGGCTGCTAACCAAAAGGCTGGCAGTTCAAATCCACCAGCTGCTTCTTGAAAACCCTAAGGGGCAGTTCTACTCTGTCCTATAGGGTCACTATGAGTTGGAACCGACTCGATGGCACCTAACAACAACATAGTGGCTTTGAATTACGGTGCTGGTGAAGAATATTGAATATACTATGGTGTCTTAGTCATCTAGTGTTGCTATAACAGAAATACCACAAGTGGATGGTTTTAACAAACAAATTTATTTTGTCACAGTCTTCTAGGCTAGAAGTCCAAATTCAGGGAATCATCTCCAGGGGAAGGTGTTCTGTCTCTGTCAGCTCTGGAGGAAGGTCCTTGTCATCAATCTTCCCTTGGTCTGGGAGCTTCTCCACACAGGAATCTTGGGTCCAAAGGACACGTTCTGCTCCAGATGCTGCTTTCTTGATGGTATGAGGTCCCCACTCTCTGCTCGCTTCCCTTTCCTTTTATCTCTTGAGAGATAAAAGGTGGTGCAGGCCACACCCCAGGGAAACTATCTTTACACTGGATCAGAGATGTGATCTGGGTAAGGGTGTTACATCCACCCTAATCCTCTTTAACATAATCTAATCTTGCATCACTAACCACAGGCAGAGATTTGGATTTACAACACATAGGAAAATTATATCAATCACAAAATGGAGGACAACCATACAATACTGGGAATCATGGCCTAACCAACTTGACATTTTGGGGGGACACAATTCAATCCATGACACATGGACTGCCAGAAGAACAGACAAGTCTGTCTTAGAAGAAGTACAGCTAGAGTGCTCCTTGAAAGCGAGGATGGAGACACTTGTCTCATGTTATTTGGACATGTTATTAGGAGGGACCAGTCCCTGGAGAAGGACATCATGCTTGGTAAGGTAAGGGTCAATGAAAAAGAGGAAGACCCTCAAAGAGATGGATTGACACAGTGGCTGCAATAATGGGCTCAAACGCAGCAACGATTGTGAGGATGGCACAGGACCGAGCAGTGTTTCATTCTATTGTGCAATAGGGTTGCTATGAGCCGGAATCGACTCGACAGCACCTAACAACAACAACACTGTGGCTTGGGGACAGGGCTTTCCATCAGGCACAGCTAAGTCCTAACCTTCGCTCAACTATTTGTAGGCTGTGTGAATATGGGCAAGTTACAACGCTTCTCTAAGCCTCAGTTTTCTCATCTGAAAAACTTGGAATAATAACACCCCTTTTATGGGTTACTGTAGAAATTATATGAGCTAGTGGCTATAAAATCGCTAGCACATAATACACTCTCCATAAATTTCAGTTCATTATTATGTTGATGGAATTAGGCCTACTAATTACTTAATTATAGGCACTGACTCCCTTCACTATCCCATGTTGGCTGAGAACATATTTCCCGTTTGTCTGAAATGGATGCCAAGCCTGAGAACACACAGAACAGGACTTGGTCTCAGGCCTGGCACTGCCAGAAACTGACTGTGTGACCTTTGGTGAGCCAGTTTCCATCTCTGAAGCTCAGTTTCTCCACATGTTAATTTAAGTAAGTGGACTGGTTGGACTAGATAGACTCTAAGACCCTTTGTGGACCTGGCAGTCTGAAATTCTATGGATTAAGCTTTGAACAGAGTTTTGTTTTTTTAATTGGCTGTGGAAAGCATAGGGTTTCAGTACCAAAATGCATCTGGAAGCAGCTATTTATTAGGACGCATGAAAGAAGGGCCAGTCTCTAAGGTGGGCATTAACCGGTTGCCATTGAGTCTACTCTAACTCATGGCAAAGCCATGTGTTGCAGGGGAGAACTGGGCCCCATAGGGTTTTCAAGACTGCAACCTTTCAGAAACAGATTGCCACGCCTTTCTTCTGAGATGCCTCTTGGTAAGTTCAAACCACCAACCTTCAGTTAGTAATTGAGTGCTTAAATATTTGTGCAACCCAAGGACCCAAAGGTGAGCATTAGAGGGAGGCAAATCTTCTTGCAGAGCAAATGTCCCTGTAGCTTTACCCACCTGTCTCTGGGGCCACTCCATTCTTTGGGCTGCACCACCAAGGAGCCTTCCTCCCCACCCAGCCAGGAGAAGCACCCTCTCTTTCGTTATTCTACTGGTGGCTGCTTCATCCCTTCACCAGACATTCTGACCACAGGCCCTCCAAAAAATAAAGAAGAGTGATCACTAAACTGTGAACCTGCCAACAAGAACAAGTTCACCTGCTGTTGGGTTTTAAGCCAGGCTCCAGTGCATCTCACAATAGCCCTGCTCAGCTTAAGCAAAAATGGCAGGGCATCAAATCACCCTTTTGCAGAGAAGCAGAAAGATAAATTCCCCTTTTCATTTTCTTCTGCTTGCTTATCTACATTGGCTGTGCTTCCCCCCTACAGTGAGTGTTTATCATTGCCCTTTACTCCTCAAAGCAGTAGCTTCCAACAGAGACTCTCACCATACACAGGAGTGGTTTTTCTTTGGCAATAAGAGTACAGTGCATGGGGAGGCTGGAGGCCCCATTCAAATGCCAGGTCATGGGGTACCTTGGGCAAGTCACTAATACCCCCTTTCACTTTTGGGAAGTAAGAGGTTGGACCAGCTCTTCATATGAAACACTTACCAAGACTGCAAAGCATCACTCAAGGGCTGGCAGCTGGCTCAAGGGCTGTTCAGAGACAAGGTCCAGAGTCCAGTCCTGCCCCCTCCACAACCACAGGCCAGCATCATGGCAACACAGAAGCCTCCACTGACAAATGGGTGGTGGCTATGCATGAGGTGCACTGGGTGAGAATCGAACCGAGGTCTCTGACATGGAAGGCAAGAATTCCACCATTGAACCACCACTGCTCTGAGTTTTGTCTGGCTGATTCGTAGATGTGAGTAAATAGGGAAGAAAATGTGAACTGATCAATATATTATTAAAAAAACAAACAAATCAAACCTATTGCCATCAAGTCAATTCCGACTCATAGTGACCCCATAGGACAGAGTGGAACTGCCCCATAGGGTTTCCAAGGCTGTAATCTTTACAGAAGCAGGATGCCACATCTTTCTCCTGAGGAGCAGCTGGTGGGTTCGAACCGCCAACTTTTCAGTTAGCAGTCGAGGGCTTTAACCACTGCACCACCAGGGCTCCTTTGATTGATGTATCTCTATCAGCAATAGAAACCTAATGTCCTGTGAAGGAGGGCTCTTGGAAGATTCACATTCTTCCAGACTCCTAAACACATACAGGACAGATCAAGAAGAAAGGTGGCAGAGCCCTGGATTCACCCATCTCCCCTATATTTCAGATAAGGAAACTGAGGCCCAAACTGGGGTAGCGATTCCTCAAGACCACCAAGAGTAGGTGATTTTGGGTAAATGCTCGGCCCACAACAGCCTGATTCTGCCTTTATGTCCTGGAAACTAACGCAGTCAGGGTAATTTTTTACCACCAAGTGGATAGATCCGATGGGCTCTTCAGCCTGCTGACTGACATGCTTCTCAAAGCTGAAGAGCACCCCCTGACACCCCCACCCCCTCAGCAGTAACACCAGAGGCAGCTCTGACCCCGCTGCATTTTTCCCAGGCTGTCTCAGACAAAGGACCCGCCTGGCCTTGCCTTGTTATCTCTTGGACCTAATCAGCTACGCTCCATTTTCTATCGTGTTTTATCCACAAAAGCCCCGTTGGCTGCCCAACAGGAAAGCCGGGCCGACGTCCCAGATTTAGTTTGAAAGCCAGGCTGCAGCTGGTTTGATGGGAGCAACTAGGGTGGATATACTGGGCCTGCAGTGCCTTCAGGAATCCTTCCTGCACCTAGGGGTGGTGTGGGGTAGCAGAAAGAACAGGCAGACAGGCCTGGGCTCAAATTCTAGCTACTTTCCGGCGGCATGACTTTGAGTAGGATATTTAGCCTTCTGAGCCTCAGTTTCCTCGTCTATAAGATAGACACCACTTGCCTCACAGGGTCATTGGATTTTGTGCGCTGCATCATCCACTCTGGGCCTGGGAGATGGAACTCTGGGCGTGTTTGTGTTCCTGAAGCTCAAGGTGTGCAGTCGTGCTAGTGAAGAATTAGAGGCTCAGCTCTGGCCTGGAGGTGGGCTGTGGTGTGACAACAGAGCCCATGCATTGGGTTTGAGGATGGCTCAGATGCCCACTAGCAGCGGCTAATCCCTCCTCTTCTCTGAGATTCAGTTTTCTAGTCCCTAGATGGAGAGCTTGATACCTTTCCTGCACCCTGAGATTATGGTTATGAAAGTAAACTGATGACATGTCCAAAGCAAACAAGACTGGCTTATTTGTTCTTCTGGAAGTCTATGGAATCTTCAGTATTCTTCCCCAACACCATAATTCACATGCATCAATTCTTCTTCCTTTCCTTTTCATTGTCCAACTTTCCCATGCACATGAAGCTACTGAAAATACCATGGCTTGGGTCAGGCACACCTTAGTCATTGTGATAGTTAATGTCATGTGTCAACTTGGCTAGGCCATGATTCTCAGTATTATGTAATTATCTTCCATTTTGGTTATGCATGGACTCAGCAACATGGACTTCCACTCATCAAGACAGACTTAGCTATAGCCACTGCTAAGTGCCCAGTCTGTCAGCAACAGAGATCGACACTGAGTCCCTGATATGACACCATTCCTCAAGGCAATCAGCCGGCAACCTGGTGGCAGGTTGATTACATTGGACTGCTTCCATTATGGAAAGGACAGTGTTTCATCCTTACTGGGACAGACACTTACTCTGGATATGGATTTGCCTTCCCTGCATGCAATTCTTCTGCCAAAACTACCATCCGTGGACTCACAGAATGCTTTATCCACCATCTTAGTATCCCACACAGCATTGCCTAAGATGAAGCGACTCACTTCACATAAATGAAGCACAACAATGGGCCCATGCTCATGGAATTCACTGGTCTTACCATGTTCCCCATCATCCTGAAGCAGCTGGCGTGATAGAACAATGGAATGGCCTTCTAAAGACACAATTATGGTGCCAGCTAGGTGGCAACACTTTGCAGGGTTGGGGCAATATTCTCTAGGAGGCTGTATATGCTCTAAACCAGTGTCCCATATATGGTACTGTTTCTCTGATAGCCAGGATTCATGGGTCCAGGAGACAAGGGGTGGAAATGGGAGTGGCACCACTCACTATTACCCCTAGTGACCCACTCATGAAATTTTTGCTTCCTGTCCCCGTGATCCTATGCTCTGCGGGTCTAGAGGTCTTAGTTCCAAGGGGAGTCATGCTACCACCTGGAGACATGACACTGATTCCACTGAAATGGAAGTTAAGGATGCCACCTAGCCACTTTGTGCTCCTTATGTCTCTGGATCAACAGGCAAAGAAGGGAGTTACCATATTGGCTGGAGTGATTGATCTTGATTACCTACAAGAAATTGGATTGAATTACATAATGGAGGCAAAGAAGAGTATGTCTGGAATACAAGAGATCCCTTAGGGTATCTCTTAGTACTACTGTCATGGACTGAATTGTGTCCCCTGAAAAATGTGTGTAGCAACTTGGCTAGGTCATGATTCCCAGTACTGTACGACTGTGTAATTTGTGTGATTTCCTTATGTGTTTTAAGCTCTATCACTATGATGAGGTTATATGTGATCTCCTTATGTGTTGTAAATTCTATCACTGTGATGAGGTTATGCTGATGAGGTTTACAAGATTAGACAGTGTCTTAACCCAATCTCTTTTGAGATATAAATGAGAGAAGCGAGCAGAGACACATGGGAACCTCATACCACCAAGAAAGCAGTGCTGGGAGCAGAGTGCATCCTTTGGACCTGAGGTTCCTGCGCAGAGAAGCTCCCAGACCAAAGGAAGATTGATGACACAGACCTTCTTCCAGAGCCGACGGAGAAAGCGTTCCCCTGGGGCTGACGCCCTGAATTTGGACTTGTAGCCTACTGGACTGTGACAGAATAAACTTCTCTTTGCTAAATCCATCCACTTGTGGTATTTCTGTTGGAGCAGCACTACATGACTAAGACAACTACCCTGCCCTGTGATTAAAGTCAATGGAAAACTAAAGCAACCCAATTCAGACATGACTATTAATGGCCCAGACCCTTCAGGAGTGAAGGTTTAGGTCACCCACCAGGCAAAGAACCACAACCAGCTGAGGTACTTGCTGAGGGTAAAGGGAATACAGAATGGCTGGTGGAAGTTATACCACGGGAACAGTTGCAGAAACAAGGCTTGTAATTGTTATGAGTATTTCTTTCTTGTATTATTATACGTGTTATGTGTGGATAGACAGATAGCAAATATTTTTTCTTTCTTCCCTCCATTATAAAGTATCACTTATAAAATATAAGATATAAATGGGGCTAGTGAGTTTTCAGTTGTATGTATGTCAGTTGGTATGACTTTATAATTGTCTTTATTTAGAGATTATGCATGGTTTAAGGAGATATGTACAGGTGTCAAGTTGACAAGGGGTAGTCTGTGATAGTGTTATGTGTCAACTTGGCTAGGCCATGATTCTCAGTATTTTGTAATTATCCTCCCTTTTGGGATCTGATGTAATTATCCTCCATTTTGCCATATAATGTTATCATCTCCATGATGTGATTTGATGTGATCAGCCAATCAGTTATAAGGGGAGTTTCCACAGGGATGTGGCCTGCACCCTGCACCCAATATATATATGGACATTCTGGCAGTTTGCTTGCTAGCTCTGCATCCTGTTTCCAGCTCATCATCATCTAACCTCCAGTTCTTGGGACTTTCACCAGCAGCCTGTCGCCTGATCTGCCAACTTTGGGATTCGCCAGCTTCCACAGCCCTATGAGCCAAGAGCTTGCCATCTGACATGCCAATTCTGGGTTCGTCAGCCCCTGCAGCCATATGAGTCAGGAGGAGCCTCCAGCGGACACCTGACTCACAGACTTTGTGACTTGCCAGCCTCTACAACAGCGTAAGCCATTTCCTTGAGATAAATGTCTCTCTCTCTCTCCACACAAATTCACTGGGAAGATCCCACTTCACTGGGATCGCCAAAGATCCCAGCCTAAAATAGTCATCAAAGTAACATCTTTGCTTTTTAAGATTTTAAAGAGGTCTTTAGAAGCACAACTCAAAATGAAAAATAATCACGGCAAACATCTATTAGTAATTGGAACGTGGAATGTATGATGTATGAATCAAGGAACACTGGAAGTCGTCAAACACGAAATGGAATGTTTGATGACTGATATCCTAGCCATTGTTGTTGTTTCTCGTTAGGTGCCATCAAGTCAGTTCCAACACATAGTGACCCTAAGTACAATAGAAGGGAACACTGCCCAGTCCTGTGCCATCCTCACAATTGTTGCTGTTTGAGCCCATAGTTGCAGCCACAGTGTCAGTCCATTTTACTGAAGGTCTTTCTCTTCTTCACTGACACTCTGCTTTACCAAGCATGACATCCTCCAAGGACTGGTCCCTCCTGATAACTTGTCTAAAGTATGTGAGATGAAGTCTCGCCATCCTCACTTCTTAGGAGCATTCTGGCTGTACTTCTTCCAATACAGACTTGTTTGTTCTTCTGGCAGTCCATGGCATATTCCGTATTCTTCATCATCATCATAATTCAAAGGCATCAATTCTTCTTTCGTCTTCCTTATTCATTGTCCAGCTTTCACATGCATATTAGACGATTGAAAATATCATGGCTTGGATCAGGTGCACCTGAGTTCTCAAAATGACATATTTGCTTTTCAACACTTGAAAGAAGTCTTTTGCAGCATATTTGCCCAATGCAATACATCATTTGATTTCTTGACTGCTGCTTCCATGGGCATTGATTGTGGATCCAAGTAAAACGAAATCCTTGACAATTTCAATCTTTTCTCCGTTTATCATGATATTGCTTATTGGTCCAGGTGTGAGGATTTTTGTTTTATGTTGAGATGTAATGCATACTGAAGGCTGTGGTCTTTGATTTTCATCAGTAAGTGCTTCAAGTCCTCTTCACTTCCAGCAAGCAAGGTTGTTCCGTCTGCGTATCACAGGTTGTTAATGAGTCTTCCACCAATCCTGATGTCCCATTCTCCTTCATATAGTGCAGCCTCTCTAATTATTTGTTTAACATACAGATTGAATAAGTATGGTGAAAGGATACAACCCCGATGCACACCTTTCTGGACTTTAAACCATGCAGTATCTCTTGTTCTCTTTGAACAGCTGCCTCTTGATCTATGTACAGGTTCCACATGAGCACAATTAAGTGTTCTGGAATTCCCATTCTTCGCAATGTTATCCATAATTTGTTATGATCCACACAGTCGAATGCCTTTACATAGTCAATAAAACACAGGTAAACATCTTTCTGGTATTCTCTACTTTCAGCCAAGATCCATCTGACTATGTTTTTACTGTGTTTTATTCTTTTAATCGAAGTGAGCCAGGTGTACTTCTCAAATGCTAAGCAGATGCCCTTCTGCTCCTTATGCGTTGTAAGAAACATAATGCAATATAGAAGTCTGTTTAAGCCTTATCTAAGAGACCTTTTGAAATAACAAATTGTATACATATGAACACCCTGGAGCAATCTAATTTCTTCCAGCATCATCTAGCAGACGGGCAGTGTGGCTCTCAGGGGAGAAATCAAAGAGTTGTGTAATCTGGGAGGGAGAGTAATTCCCAACTTTCCTTTTTCACGTCATCTCATTCTGGATGGGTGACATAAATCATGTGCCTATAAAAAGAAAAGAGAGCACTTCCCAGGAAATCTCAGCATGGGTAATATGGAACAGTGGTTAAGACTGTGCCTGGAATCAGTAATGCCTGGGTTCAAATCATTGCTCTGTTGATTACTAGTTGTCTTTGTGACCTTGGGCAAGTGACCTAAGCTTCAGTTTCTTCATCTGTCAAACAGGCATAATAATATGCTTTACTTACTTCTTAGAGTTAATGAGAGAACTGAAAGAATGATATATGTAAAGTACTTAGCACATATTAACTGTTTAATAAATAGTATCCCATTGTCATTGAGTCTATTCCAACTTTTAGCAACCCTATAGGACAGAGTAGAACTGCCCCACAGGGTTTCCAAGGCTGTAATCTTTACAGGAGCATACCACCAGGTCTTTTCTCCCGCAGAGCAGCTGGTAGATTCAAACATCTGACCTTTCAGTTAGCATCTTAGCACTTAACCACTGTACTACCAGGGCTCCTTTTCAATAAATAGTAGTGGAGGGGAAATGAGGAACTGATGATAGATCTATGACACTGAATCCACAATAGTGGCTCTCCTCCAGCCATAGTACTTCATCTATGCTTCCTCTATGGCCCCCATCACTTCCCCCTGCATTTTAAACCCATTGCCATCAAGTTGATTCCGAGTCACAGCAACCCTATACGACAGGGTAGAACTGCCCCACAGGGTTTCCAAGGCTGTAATCTTTATGGAAGCAGACTGCCACATCTTTCTCCTGCAGAGCGCCTGGTAGTTTTGAACGTCCAACCTTTCAGTTAGCAGCTTAGCGCTTAACCACTGCGCCACTAGGGCTTCTTCCTTGCATTTTAGCCATCCATAGTATCCCCCTGCTCTAGACATGTCAATCACTGTGCTTGCCACACCCACAGTCCCCTGGCTGAGGAATACCATCCTTCTCCTGCTATTATAAGTCAGGAATAGTTCTTAGCTCCTTGAACACGTCATCATCATGAAAAACTGCATATTAGTTATTCCCTTCATTAGATAATACGGGGCATGGAGGGGTCATCCTGATTCTGTAATGCAGACGGTGCTAGGACCTAGAGGACCAACTTACTATAAAAGCTGTATGAAGCAGTTGTGGCAATGCCAGTTGTACCCATGGAAAGCCAGTTTACAAATGCAAACCATACTCAGGAAAGAAGAAAGGAAGGGTGAAAGGAAAGGAGGGAGGTATGAAACATATTTAGCGTCTTTTATTTACCAGGAACTGGCAAGGGGTTTTCCTATGAGTTCATGGGGTAAGAAGCATAACCCTGGAAGAAGCTTCATCCTCGCCTTTTCACAGCTGAGGAAACTGCAGCTCAGAAAGGGTAAGTGATTTACACAAAGTCTCACAGCATGTTAGAGAAAAAGTTAGTCTCAGCAAACTGATACATGTATTTTATGTCCCCTGGACAATATCATCCCTTTCAAAAGTATGTTGTTAGCCCTCTATAAATAGCTCCTGAAGTTTACTAATGTATGGCTCGTGAGTCAACACCACAGACTATTTCACTATGTTGTAAATTTTCACCAAGATCCCTTTGCATTGTAACTTAATATACCTAAAGAATTTTCTTCTCTAATCTCTTATCTAATCTTTCACATCTTTCTTTTGGGGTAATGATGGCAAGACTTCAACTCATTTATTTTGGACACATCATCAGGAAAGACCAATCAGTAGAAAAGGACATCAGGTTTGGTAAAGTAGAAGGTGGGTGAAATGAGGGAAACCCTCAATGAGATGCATTACGTCAACAATAGCCGCAACAATGGACTCAAACATACCAGTGATCATGAAGATGGCGCAGGACCGGGCAGTGTTTCATTGTGTTAGACATAAGGTTGCACTGAGTCAGAGCTAACTCAGTAACCAATAACAGCAACAAACAGGAGCCATCCAAGAACTTAAGGTTGGTGCTCTTCTAGCCTTGGCTTGGGTGTAGGCACCCTCTTTCCTTCCTTCAAGAAGCCTTAGTATGACAGCATCTTACTCTAAAATCTTGAGTCTGTGCTCTTATTTTTCCACATCTTTCTTCTCTTTCCAGCCCCACTGCAGTTGTTCTAGTACAGTTCTTCATTATCCCCCACCTGGTTTATTGTAATGAACTCCCAATGGTCTCCCCACCTCCTGCCTCTCTCTATTCCAATCCATTCTGCACACTGTATTAGTCAGGGTTATCCAGAGAAAAACAATCAATAGGATACATAGATACACTACAAGAAAGAGAGCGATTTATTTTAAGGAATTGATTCATGTGGTTGTGGGGACTGGCAACTCCAAAATCTGCAGGACAGCTAGAAGGCTGGAAACTCTGGCAGGATTTCTATGTTACAATCTTGAGGCAGAATTCCTTGTCTGAACCCTCAGTTTTGTTCTGAAGGCCTTCAACTCATTGGATAAGGCCCACCCACACTATGGAGGGTAATCTCCTTTAATCAGAGTCAACTGATTGTAAATGTTAATCACATCTACAAAATACCTTACAGCAATATCTAGACTAGTGTTTGACCTAACAACTGGGCACCATAGCCTAGCCAGGTTGGCACATAAAATTAACCATCACGTACATGTTGCCATTTATTCACAGCTCTGCTCATATCGCAGTAGTTAAAGACTTTCAATAGCTTCCTTTTGCCTATCGGAAAAAAAATCCTTTCAAGACTCTCAATGGTCTCTTTTTAAACTACCTTTCCAATACTAACACCCTTGCTCCAATGTTCCCATCAAATAGAACTGTTCAGTGTTGCCCTCTACTCCCTGTACTTTGCCAAACGAGGTGTCCAGGGCCCAGTTTCTTTCTTTCTCTCTCTCTCTCTTTCTCCTCTCCCCTCCTTCCCAGCTCTACTTCCTCAGTGAGATCTTTGTTCTCAAAAGGCACTCACTTTGCCCCTGCAAGATGGCTACCAGTGACGTCCCAGATTACATGCTTCCATGTTCAAATATAGCAGAGAAGAGAGCTTCTGATTCCTGGTAGGTCTCTTTGTCCATGACTGGACAACTTTTGTCACACACTCATCCTCGAATTAATGCCTGTGGCAGGAGAGGGAATAGGCTGGTTGTAGCAGCTCCTGAATTTCCCCGTCATAAGGTTTGGGTAGGATTGACCTCAAGATTTAATTCCAGGACAAGGCCTTGACTAGCTTAGGGGAGTGAGGAGTAGATGCTGAGGAGGCCCTTCCTTCCGTGAGCATTTCCTTACTCCCCTAGCTAGAAAGCAAGTTCTTTCTCATCTGGACTTGGAAAGCCCTTTATCAGCATTTCTGTTATTGCAGTAACCACCGTCTACCTTGCATTAAAGCTGTCTTCTCTTTGTGCACTGAGCATCCATCATGGGGCTCATGGTGCCCACAATCCCTTATGAGAAATGGTCCCATCCATAGTCCCTGACTGAGCATCCAGCCCTGTGTTGCTTTATGTGCTCACTCCACCCTGTTAGTGATGTCACTAGGGTTGGTATCACCCAGTATGGTAACTCATAATATCACCCCTCCCACCATGGACCTCTGCCAGTACCACATCAGACAGAATCCTTAGTAATTTTTTTGTACTAATGTTACTTGTAAATCATATTTCCCATAGATCACTCCGTCTTTTCCTTTAATTACTCCTTAATTCTCAAAAGAGTTATTGATATAGGTTCACAGATACTAATTACCACAATACTGTAGCTAAAACACCAGAAAATTTGACAAAATCAGTGACTATGAAAACACTGGCGGCAACAAAAACAATAGCACGTGTTTGTAACACGTGCAGAGGAAACCACATGATTTGAAGTGTTATGGTAATGAAGTAATAATGACAGCTCTGACTTTAATTTACTTTTTGAGTAAATTAGCATAGAGTTTTAGCCTTGTAGGTATATTGATTCCTGTAAGCCGGGCTTGTAGGCCTGGTGGCACAGTGGTTAAGTGTTTGGCTGCTAACCAGGAGGTCAGCAGTTCAAATCCACCAGCCTCTCCTTGGAAACCCTACGGGGCAGTTCTACTCTGTCCTATAGGGTCGCTATGAGTCAAACCAGTGGGTTTGGTGGGTTTTTGGAAGCTGGGCTTATGAAGAATGTTTCTGTTGTTGTAACTAACTACAGGGATATTTTTATAGACAATAATTTTGGTGTCATCCCCTATAACAGGGTCACCCAGTATGGTCCGTACTCCCTGCGCCCTATAGTGATGCCACTGCACCCTGTCTCCCTGCTGACCATACTGATTAGGCCTCAGGTGGGCATCTGACCCAAAGGAGTCAACCGTGGGCTGACCAGCAGCTTCTGAGGGGTCTGAAAGGCACAGTTCTGCCCCAGTAGAGGCCTCAGTGATTAGCCTTGAAGGCCATGAGTGAGCTGCAATGCGAAGCATGCAGAGCTATGAGTAAGCAGAAGCCATGAGGCAGGGAAAAGACAGGGAGAGTAGATAGTGACTATTATTATCCTCAGGAATAAGGAAGCTGAGGCTCAGAGAAGCCAACTAATTTGCCCAGTGTTGTTGTTGTTAGGTGCCATTGAGTCAATTCAGATTCATAGTGACCCTATAGGACAGAGTATAACTCCCCGGAGGGTTTCCAAGACTCTAATCTTTACGGGAGCATATCGTCCATCTTTTCTCCCTAGGAGTGTCTGGTGGGTTTAAACTGCCGACCTTCAAGTTAGCAGCCGAGCACTTAACCATTGCACCACCAGGGTTCCATAGGGTCACTATGAGTCCGAATCGGCTCACAACGACAATCAAAGCATATTACTCTTCCCAACTAATGCACAGTATCTCATGGAGATGCCCTAAAATTGCCCAGTAGGCAGGCAGTCTACGTCTACAGCCTATCCTCCCAACCAGTAAACCGTACTCTCAAATTGTTACCTAAAGCAACTGCATTATATTAGATGTAGACAAATCCTTATTATACAAGCTAATGGAGGGAACTGTTAATAGGGAAAGGACAAAAGGGTCATTACTGGTGGCTCTTTTCCCTGGGATGGTAACTCAGGGCCTCCTTCCTGCCCACTAGCCTTTTGGTCACTGCTTTTAACACTGTCCAAGGACCCTTCCCCCACATCTTAGTTACCTCCTGCAGCCATACCAAAAGATACCACATGTGGTTGACTTTTTTATTTATTTTCTCATAGGTTTGGAGGCTAAAGGCCCAAATTAAGGTTCCTTTGTGGGCATCTATCCTAGTTTCTGGTGACTGCTAGCAATTCTTGGTGTTCCTTGGCTACTTGTAGATGGCATCTGTCATCCCCCAGTGTGTGTGTCTCTCCCTGTCTGTTCTGCTCTTTTTATAAGACACAACTCAGAAATGATTAGGTTTTGGACTCACCCTGCTTGGTATGACCTCATTAACATAACCAAAGAAAACCCCTGTTTTTAAACTGGGTCATATTTATAAGTAATGGGATTAAGACTTTCATGTTTCTTTTCGGGGAACACATTCAATTCATAACATCCCACATTACTCCCTGATCAAGAATAGTTTTTATCTACACTCACCCAAGAGTAGTCTTACTGGCCCTTAAAATGATAAGCAGAAGAGAAAGCTCTGGAAGAAGTCCATTGTAGTAGACCCTTCATGGGGGCCTGCCCAGATCACAACAATCCTCATCTCTCAGGACTTTCCTCCACTCCCACCCAAGAATCGTTCCCAGCAGCGCTGTGCTAGAGATTTCATTGACATCAATTGATTTTATTTACACCATAACCTTGAGATGATAAAACTGAGATTAAGTAAACTGTACAAGACCATGTAAGTCTTACATGATGTAGTCCTGATTTAACTCAGGCCTGGCTGCCTTCAAAGCTCATTTTCTTTCCACAGTTTACTGCTGTCTCCAGAATGGACAAATAGGGCTATTCCACTGGATGGAGGATATGGCCATAACCAACATTTTTGTGTCATTTTCTTTTTAATTGGCATCAGCAGTATTCACAACAGATTGTTATCTCTAACCTTTATTTTGGCAATGACACACCTGCAAAACACCCAACAAACCCTTGACTTGCTTAACAAGCTGGCATCATGAGTCCAGGGAGTTTGCACACATGGTCATGTCCAACCATAAGATGTGATGTTGAAACAAGTGGATATCCCAGGGGCACTCAGTCAAAGAGCTTAGGATTCTCATGTGATGAGAACACTAGTAATGAGAAATCTTTAAAGGCCTGAGGGAAAACCCTCCCTCAATTATGGAACACTTCCAAATACATCTGAGTGGAGTTGGAAACGTACATGTAATATCCTGATGGGAGCTCTTCTCTGCATGTCCAAAATTGTTTGGGCAAGTTGGCCTAGAAACACTCACCAAATGTAGCTAAACTCCAAAAATTAAATGGCCCGTATCCTTTTTTCAAATCATTTTACTGTAGGTTTCTACTGCTCCAGTCTATTTAAATAATATTGCACTGATTTGAAAGAAGGAAACATTTTATCTATTTCATTTATAAAGTCAACAAATTTATTCAGAGTGCCAATATATGACAGGCATTACGATGGTGCTGATAATTCAATGGTGAATGAGCACCATGTCTACCATTAAGAAAAAGGAGCCTTAGTGGTGCAAACAATTAAGCGCTTGGCTGCTAACTGAAAGGTTGACGGTTCGACCCACCTAGCAGCTCCATGGGAGAAAGACATCCGATCTGCTTCTGTAAAGATTACAGCCAAGAAAACCCTATAGGGAAGCTCTACTCTGTCATACAGGATCGCTATGACTTGGAATGGACTTAATGGCACTCAACAACAACAACTACCATTAAGGAGCTGAGAGTCTTTAACTCATAAGGTGTTTCTACAATTCCGTAATAGTAATAGCAAGAGCTTCTTTCTGTTGATGTGTTACAGTTCATTCAAGCTTCACAATAATCCTGGGGTAGGTGGAGTAGGTTTTATAATCCCCATATTACAAATGAGAAGCCTGAGGATGACAGAACTGATGGGTTTTTCCAAAGACCAACAGCTTGTAAGTAATAGATCTGGGACTCAAGCCTACCTAAGCTGGAGGTCCCTTTTATCGAGTCATATTTTAGACTTGATATTTCTTTTCTTTTTTTTCTTCTTTAGATGAAGGTTTACAGAACAAATAGTTTCTTATTAAACAATTAGTACACATATTGTTTTATGACAATCGTTAACAACCTCAGGACACATCTACACTGTCCCTTCTCAACCTTGGGTTCCCTATTACCAGCTTTCCTGTCCCCTCCTGCATTCTAGTCCTTGTCCCTGGACTATTGTGCCCCATTAGTCTTGTTTTGTTTTATGGGGCTGTCTAATCTTTGGCTGAACGGTGAACCTTGGGAGTGACTTCATTACTGAGCTAAAAGGGTATCCGGGGGCCATACTCTCAGGGTTTCTCCAGTCTCTGTCCGGCCAGTAAGTCTCATCTTTTTTTGTGAGTTAGAATTTTGTTCTACATTTTTCTCCAGCTCTGTCCAGGACCCTCTGTTGTGATCCTGGTTAGAGCGGTCAGTGGTGGTAGCTGGGCACCATCTAGTTGTACTGGACTCAGTCTGGCAGAGGCCATGGTAGTTGTGGTCCATTAGCTCCTTTGGACTAATCTTTCCCTTGTATCTTGTTTGTTTCATTCTCCCTTGCTCCTGAAGGGGTGAGACCAGTTGAGTATCTTAGAATATCCAGTACCTCTGGACATTCTGCTCACAGACTTTTAAGACCCCAGAAGCTACTCACCAAGGTAGAATGTAGAACATTTTCTTTATAAACTGTGTTATGCCAGTTGAGCTAGATGTTCTCTGAGACCATGCAGACTTCATATTTCTTGACAGTGCAGAGTTTTCTGTATGTGGTATTCCAGAGTAAGCGTCAGCAAACTACAGCCCATGGGCCAAATCCACTGCTACCTGTTTTTATAAAAAAAATTTTATTGGAATATAGCCAAACTCATTCATTTATGTATTGTCTATGACTGCTTTCTAACTACAGCAGCAAAGTTGAGTAGTTGCTATAGACTTATGGCCCACAAAGCCTAAAATATTATTTCTAGCCCTCTGCAGAAAAAGTTTGCTGACTCCTGGCCCACAATATAAACTTAACTTGTCTTTCCCCTTGATTTCCATCTTTGGCCAAGCTCAGGGGTCAATCTGAGTCCAGGGCCAGGACTCAATCTGGGGCCATGGAAGATTATAGTTTTCTACAAATTATACCATTAATAGAACTTTCTCCATCAACTTGACCTCAAAAAGGAGTTGCCATGTGCCTCCACCCCTTCAGGGATAACTTAGAGGGGGCCCCCAGAAGAGCATATGACTTCATCTCCCAAGGAGGAAAGAATGTGCATAAACAAGGACTTGATTTGCCAGAAAACTGCCCTCATTAACCCTAGCCTATAGTCATGACACATTCTCAATCACTGTATGTAACATCTAACTCAAGAGGTGGCTACCCAAGAGCCCACTTGGTCCAAAAGCTAAAATGATTCTCTAAGAACAGTCTTGTGCTTTTCCAACTGTGCTTAAATTTGAAACAAATTCTCCCTACTTTGCAGTCCCAAGTAGAAACCTAAGCAGTCCCCACAGTTTGCATATTTGAATGGTCAGGGCTTTGAGTCACAGGACCCATGCTTCTCCTCCCAACACCCCCCTTTCCATTCCATCAGTGACAGCCTCTACAGCTGACACTCTCAGTTTCCATTAATTTAATGAACAAGTACAATAATAGGCACGAAGTTCTCCCGTTGATGCCACGCAAACCTAGTACCGTTTGGGGGAGGAGAGGATAGCCATTTAACCCAGACCTCAGGTTGAGAAAGACTTCAAATTCAGACTTTTGGCATCATTTACAAAAGAGCTTATACCTGGAGTCACCGTGCTACACTGTAGGATTATACTTGATCCTGGACCATGTCATGTAGCATCTAGATTGAACTAATATTGCTTTAGAATTTCTGCAATTATTTTGTGGATAACATGATAAAACTACATTTTTATTTTTGTGATAAAAATATTAATTTGTTAAATGTAAGTGTTTTAAATATACTACAGTTTGTATAACATTTGTAAAATCTCATATTTTCATACATTAGGAACTACAAAAAAGTCCAAGAGGCCTGAACTTCTTTTGACCTCCAAGAGACCCTGATGCTTCAGTCAGATTAATGTACTCAGTAAAAGTGCACGCTGATCTTCCCTAACAACATCCCTAATTGGCCCTAATAGGGTATGTTTCACTTCCTACTACTATGTCCTACATAATTTGTGCATCTCAGGGTCCATGTAGCTCCCTGAGGAGGGCCTCCTGCAATTATGGG
Organism: Trichechus manatus latirostris; assembly: GCF_000243295.1. Classification (NCBI taxonomy): domain Eukaryota; kingdom Metazoa; phylum Chordata; class Mammalia; order Sirenia; family Trichechidae; genus Trichechus; species Trichechus manatus. The sequence goes on along the minus strand of NW_004444127.1, from coordinate 3,967,889 downwards.
AGTTATTTGCTCTTCTGCACCTCCCCCCTGGAAAAGGGGAGAAAGATTAGCCCCTGAGGAGGGTCTATTTTAAAATCTCAGACCTGGGGCAACCCAAAACTGGCTTGCCCCCAAACCTACTGCATCCATGGAACCAAAATGCAAACTCCATCACACACTCACATATCATCAGGATCATCTGCCAATCACCTATTTAACTTGGCCCAGTGCTGCCTACAAAGCTGATGTTAAATATATATATATATATACATATGTATATATATATATAGAGAGAGAGAGAGATAGAGAGCCCTGGTGGTGCAACAGTTAAAGAGCTGGGCTGTTAACCAAAAGGTCCGTGGGAGAAAAAACCTGGCGATCTGCTCCCACAAAGATTACAGCCTTGGAAGCCCTCTGGGGCAGTTCTACTCTGCCATATAGTGTTGCTGATTCAGAATCTACTAGATGGCACACAACAACATATATGCATATATATGTACACATATATACACACATGGAGCCCTGGTGGCATAGTGGTGAAGAGCTTGGCTTCTAACCAAAAGGTCAGCAGTTCCAATCCACCAGCCACTCCTTGGAAACCCTATGGGATAGTTCTATCTGTCCTGTAGGGTCACCATGAGTCAGAACCAACCTGACAGCAACAGGTTTGGTTTTGGTATACATACACATGTATGTACATATGCACATATATCATGAGTTGAATTAACACTGATTTCTGAAATTCAGCTTCCAGTTTCAGATGATAGGGATTAAAGCTACTACATGTTTACACAACCTGGTGAAGCCCAGATTCTGATGAGTCATTCGGGGTTGCGGTGTTCATTCACTTCGTGAACCTTTATTAGGAAGTCTAAACTCCCAGGATCAAGACAGCTGCATAAGGTGTCCCCTGCCTGTGAGGGGCTCAGAGAGCAGTGGGGGAGACCAACTCCAGCATAAGTCAGACCCCCAAAAAGTGCTGTTCTAGAGACATAAACCAGGGACCACTGTGTCTCCTAGGAAGAAGCAATGAATTGGGGCTGGAAGAAGAAGCAATATTTGGGCTGGGCCTTGAAAAATGAGAAGATTCTGAGAGACAGAGAAGAAGAAGAGGGCTTTCAATTCAATTCAACAAACCCTCTCTGATCACCCATCATCTACTAAAAATACTAAGTTTTATGCCTGGCTTGTAAATGTTAGCTTCAGTAATCCTATCGCAATGCTAGGAGCAGACAGGACCAGCAGTAGCCTATATGGCACCTTTGTTCAGTTAGAAAAGGTGTCCCTCCCTCTGGACATTCAGAAGCCAAAATCAGGGCTTGTGGCTTGGTGAGTTGGGCTGGATTTTAGCCCCAACTCTGCGCCAAGCTCCTTTGCACAGCCAGGGCTTCAAATTGGTTCATTCTGTCTCAAACCCCTGCTAAGAATTTGCATTTCTAACAAGTTCCCTGCAGAATTTGCATTTCTAACAAGTTCTCAGCAGATATACTGAATCAGAATCTACATTTTAACAAGATCTCCCAGTGATTCTTATATATAACTTTCTAGGAACTTGAAAGCCCTGTGCACAGCAAACAACCTGCCCAACTGTATGTGGCAGCCCTGCTGCAGTGGACACAAAGGTGAATAAGACATACATGGTCCCTGCCCTTGAGCAACTCATCTGGCCAAGGAAAGAAATATGAAAACACATATGATATCATATTAGTGGCATAATAAAGGAAACCCTGCGTGGCACAAATGGTTAAGTCCTGGGCTACTAGGCAAAATGCTGACAGTACAAACCCAACCAGAGGTGCCTCAGAAGACAAGCTTGGCAATCTGCTTCTGAGAAGTCACAGCCTTGAAAACCATATGGAGTAGTTCTACTCTGCACACATGGGGTGGCCATGAGTCGGAATTGACTGAACGGTATGTTCCAATGTTATAGGAGGCAGCAGCGAGAGGGAGAGACTATCCAACATAAGTAGGCATGAAAACTTGCGGCTGCTTCCAGGAAGGCCCTTGAGCAGAAACAAGCAAGTGGCTTTGTTTCTCTGTCTCAGTGGTTCCCAAGCCTAGAGGGTCATCACAATCACTTTAGGGGCACTTAAAGAATACAGACCCCTGCCCTCCATGCCCAGCCTAGAGTAGGTCTTGGGTGGTGCCTAGGAATCTGCATTATAATTAGTTCTCCTGGGTGATTCTGCTGATCTCCTGGGCTAAGAATCACAGGTGTGAACTACGACCCCCACCCAGCCTCTGCTCACCCAGCACCCACTTTCTCTTGGTGAAATAATAATGTTCAGTACTTTCTCCATGCAATAAGAAGGAAATGAAAGTTCTGAGGTCGCTAGAGCTGACAGCCCAGGTAAAATTTCAGTTCTGCTTTAGAAAGAGAAAAGCTCCTGAAACGTGAAATGACCGACGCATCCAAGGGGCCAGCTGCTACACAGGCTGGTATGAGCACTTTCCATGCGATGACTCGATGCTGCTGCTGCTGTGACCGCTGCAGGGATGCGGGGAGAGGGAAGGGGCAGCCTGGCCAGGAGAGTGGCCCACAAGCCGGAGTCCTGACGACAAACCCTCAGAGGAAAACTTTCTGGTGTCTGTGAACCTGACCATGATGCCCACACCCTGCACAGGACTTTCCCTGACTTCCCTGGTTGTGACCTTGACCTGTGTATTTGGAGAATTCAGTGCTGGCTTAACCAGTTGGAAGATGAAGCATGTTCACAGGGCACCAACAAAGCAGGCGGGAACTCACACACACACACACATAAGAAAGAAGAAAAGAGAGTTTGAAAGAATTTGATATTAAAAAAAAAAACCAAAAAGCTCTGATGCCCTCATGTTGTTGTTGTTAGTTGCCGTTCAGTCCATTTAGACTCATGGTGACCCCGTGTGCAGAATAGAACCGCACTTCATAGGGTTTTCAAGGCTGTGACCTTTCAGAAACAGATCACCAGGCCTTACTTCCAAGGCACCTCTAAATAGGTTTGAATTGCCAACCCTTCGATTAGTAGTCCAGGGCTTAATCACTTGTGCCCCCCAGGGACTCCAATATTCCCTCAGGTTTATTTATTATATATTGTTCTTAATTTGAATTAATTGTGGGAGTGGAGGTGCACCGTAATTTTTCAGTACTTAGGTGAGGCATCAGTGGTTCGGTGGTAGAATTTTTGCCTTCCAAGCAGAAGACCCAGGTTTGATTCCCGGCCAACGCACCTCATGTGCAGCCACCACCCGCCTGTCAGTGGTGGATTGTATATTGCTATGATACTGAACACATTTCAGTAGAGCTTCCAGACTTAGACAGACTAGGAAGAAAGGCTGATGATCTACTTCCTAAAATTCCCAATCCCCAGTGAAAATCCTATGGATCACAATGGTCCTATCTGCAACTGATCATGGGGTTGGTACAGGACCGGGCTGTGTTTCACTCCATTATGCATGGGGTTGCCATAGACAGGGGACAATTAGACAGCAGCTAACAACAACAACAGGGTCTCAACAAGCTCTTAATTTTTCTTGAAAGAACTGAATTTCAGTTAACACTTACCAAGCACCATCTACAAGCCAGATGTCTGGTAAATACTTTCTATCCCACTAAGACCTCACAATAGCCCTGAGACGTGGGTGTTATTATTCTCCCGGTTTTACAGACGAGGAAGCTGATACTCAGAGAACTGAAGTGACTTGACAAGGTCACACAGTAGAAAGTAGCAGAGCTAGGATTTAAAACCAGGCACAGTGGTTAAGCATTTGGCTGCTAACCAAAAGGTCAGCAGTTCAAATCCACTAGCTGTTTCTTGGAAACCCTATCTTATAGGGCCGCTATGAGTTGGAATCTACTCGATGGCAATGGATTTGGTTTGGGTTTTTCTGTGTGTGTGTGTGTGTGTGTGTGTGTGTGTTTGTGTGTGTGTGTGTGTGTGTGTGTGTGTGATGGTTAAGGTTGTATGTCAACTTGGCTGGGCCATGAGTCTCAGTGGTTTGGCAGTTATGATGTAGTTCGTTGTTGTTGTTGTTGTTAGGTGCTGTCAAGTTGGTTCTGACTCATAGCGACCCTAAGTACTACAGAATGAAACACTGCCCCATCCTGCACCATGCTGACAATCATTGTCATGCTTGAGCCCATTGTTGCAGCCACTGTATCCATTCATCTCATTGAGGGTCTTCCTCTTTTTCTATGACCCTGTACTCTACCAAGCATGATGTCCTTCTCCAGGGACTGGTCCCTCCTGATAACATGTCCAAAGTATGTGAGATGTAGTCTCGCCATCCTTGCTTCTAAGGAGCATTCTGGCTGTACTTCTTCCAAGACAGATTTGTTCATTCTATTGGGAGTCCATGGTATATTCAATATTCTTCGCCAACAGCACAATTCAAAGGCGTCAATTCGTCTTTGGTCTTCCTTATTCATTGTCCAGCTTTCACATGCATATGATGTGATTGAAAATATCATGGCTAGGGTCAGGAGCACCTTAGTCTTCAAGGTGACATCTTTGCTTTTCAACACTTTAAAGAGGTCTTTTGCAGCAGATTTGCCCAGCGCAGTGCGTCTTTTGATTTCTTGACTGCTACTTCCATAGGTGTTGATTGTGGATCCAAGTAAAATGAAATCCTTGACAACTTCAATCTTTTCTCCATTTATCATGATGTTGCTTATTGGTCCAGTTGTTAGGATTTTTTTTTTTTTTTTTTTTTTTTTTTTTTTGGAACTTTATCTTTTTTTTTATTGTTGTAATTAAATGAAGTTTACGTTTCAAGTTAGTCTCCCATACAGAATTTTTTTTTACATACATTGTTATGAGACCCCAACTGCTCACCCCATTCTGCGACAGCACACTCCTCCCCTCCACCCCTAATTCCCCATGAACATTCAACCAGCTCCTAACTCTCTCTGCCTTCCCATCTCACCTTTGGACAGAAGCCGCCCCTTTGGTCGCTTGTATCTACTTGTCTAAGAGGCACACTCTTCACAAGTAGCACTTTATGTCCCACAGTCCAGTCCAATCCCTGTCTGAAGAGTTGGCCTCGGAAATTGTTTTAGTTCTGGGGCGATAGAGAGACCAGGGGCCATGCTTTCCGGGGCGCCTCCAGTCTTAGTCAGACCATTAAGTCTGGTCTTCTTATTAGAATTTGAGTTCTGCATCCCATCATTCTACTGCTCCATCAGGGACCCTCGGTTGTGTTCCCTGTCAGGATGTTCATTGGTGGTAGTTGGGCACCATCTAGTTCTTCTGGTCTCAGGCTGATGAAGTCTCTGGTTTATGTGGCCCATTCTGTCTCTTGGGCCAATACCTTCCTTGAGTCTTTGATGTTCTTCGTTCTCCTTTACTTCAAGTGGTTGGGACCAATCGATGCATCTTAGATGGCCGCTTGCAAGCTTTTAAGACCCGAGACGCCACTCACCAAAGCAGGATGCAGAACATTTTCTTAATAAGGTTTGTCATGCCAATTGACATAGATGTCCCCTGAAAGCATGGTCCCCAGACCCCGCATCCCTGCTACTCTGTCTTTGAAAGTATTTGATTGTATTGAGGAAACTTCTTAGCTTTGGTTTAGTCCAGTTGTGCTGGCTTCCTCTGTAGTGTGTGCTGTCCTTCCCTTCACCTGAGATGATTCTTATCTACTATCTGCTTAGTGAGGATTTTTGTTTTCTTTATGTTGAGGTGTAATCTATACTGAAAGCTGTGGTCTTTGATCTTCATCAGTACGTGCTTCAAGTCTTCTTCACTTTCAACAAGCAAGGCTGTGTCATCTGTATAACGTAGGTTGTTAATGAGTCTTCCTCCAATCCTGATGCCTCTTTCTTCTTCATATAGTCCAGCTTCTCAGATTATTTGCTCAACATACAGATTGAATAAGTATGGTGAAAGGATACAACCCTGATGCTCACCTTTCTGGACTTTAAACCATGCAGTATCTCTTTTCTGTTTGAACAACTGCTTCTTGATCTATGTACAGGTTCCACATGAGCACAATTAAGTGTTCTGGAATTCCCATTCTTCACAATGTTATCCATAATTTGTTATGACCCACACAGTCGAATGCCTTTGCATAGTCAATAAAGCACAGGTAAACATCTTTCTGGTATTCTCTACTTTCAGCCAGGATCCATCTGACATCAGCAATGATATCCTGGTTCCACGTCCTCTTCTGAATCCCGCTTGAATTTATGCCAGTTCCCTGTCGATATACTGCTGCAGCTGCTTTTGAATAATCTTCAGCAAAATTCTATTTGCATGTGATATTAATAATATTGTTTGATAATTTCTGCATTTGGTTGTATCTCCTTTCTTGGAAATAGGCATAAATATGGATCTCTTCCAGTCAGTTGGCCAGGTAGCTGTCTTCCAAATATCTTGGCATAGATGAGGGAGGGCTTCCAGTGCTGCATCTGTTTGTTGAAACATCTCAATTGATATTCCATCTATTCCTACAGCCTTATTTTTCACCAATGCCTTCGGTGCAGCTTGGACTTCTTCCTTCAGTACCATTGGCTTCTGATCATATGCTACCTCTTGAAATGGTTGAACATCAACCAATTCTTTTTGTTTTGTTTTGTTTTTTCTTACTACCAATTCTTTTTGGTATAATGACTCTGTGTATTCCTTCCATCTTCTTTTGATGCTTCCTGCATCATTTAATATTTTCCCCATAGAATCATTCACTATTGCAACTCAAGGCTTGAACTTTTTGTTCAGTTCTTTCAGCTTGAGAAATGCCAAGCAGGTTCTTCCTTTTCAGTTTTCTATCTCCAGCTCTTTGAACATGTCGTTATAATACTTTACCTCCTCTTCTCGAGCCACCCTTTGAAATCTTCTGTTCAGTTCTTTTACTTCATTATTTCTTCCTTTTGCTTTAGCAGAAGCAGATGTAGATGTAGTTTGGCAGTTGTTTAATGATGTAATCACCTCCCGTGATCAGATTTGATACAATGTGTTCACCTCCATGATGGGATCTGCTGTGAGTAAGCAATCAGTTGAAGGGGCGTTTCCTTGGGGGTGTGGCCTGCATCCAATATAGATAGACTTTCTGGCAAGGCTCGTGGGCTTTTGCTTACTCTGGATCCTGCAGCTGGCTCCTATTCTTCTGACTTCTGGTTCTTGGGACTTGAGCTTGCAGCTTACCTGCTGTCTTGCCTGCTGAACTTGGGATCCATTGGTTTTCACAGCCTGTGAGCCAGAGCCCTGTTGTCTGACCTGCTGATCTTGGGTTTGCCAGCCCCTGCAGCTACATGAATCAGGAGAAGCCTCCAGCCTGACCCACGGACTTGGGACGTTCCAGCCTCTACAACCGCATAAGCCATTTGCTTGATATGAATATGTGTCTTAGTCATCTAGTGCTGCCATAACAGAAATACCACAAGTGGATGGTTTTAACGAAGATAAGTTTATTTCCTTACAGTAAAGCAGGCTAAAAGTCCAAATTCAAGGCGTCAGCTCCAGGGGAAGGCTTTCTGTCTCTCGGCCTTCTCATCAGTGTTCCCCCAGACTAGCAGCTTCTCTGCGCAGGGACCCCGGTCCAAAGGACGCGCTCTGCTCCCGGCACTGCTTTCTTG
>NW_004444127.1:3892633-3960210 GCF_000243295.1 Trichechus manatus latirostris | reverse complement strand
GTGTGTGTATATATATATATATATATATATATATATATATATATATACACACTTCACTGGTTTTGCTTCTCTAAAGAATTCAGCCTAAGACACCAGGTCCGGCACTTAACTTCAGAAAATGGAAAGTCTTGGATGATTTTCTGCTCCTTCTCCTCCCCTCCCTGGGACCTTCACTCACATTTGGGTTGTCATGGAGATGGGAGACATTTCGGGATGCTGACTGCCCACTAGAATCAGTCTTGTAGCAAAGCCTTGTGCAATTATATGGCAAATGCAATTCAGATTTATTCTGACTTCCCAAAATGTACCACCAGAATTTAGCAGACAACTGCCACAGTCCAATTTCGGCAAGCAGTTCTTCCGTTTTATTTTTGACTGTATGGACCAGAAGTTCTTAACCAGGGTCTATGGATTCCTTAGGGGCCCACAGTGGCTTCAAGGGGTTTAGGGACCTCTTGTGTGGGTATGAGAAAGAAATGAATTTTTCTAAGGAGAGCGTTTATCTTTTTCATTAACTTCTCAGAAAAGGTCTCCAATGCAAACAAGGTTAAAAATAATTGCTGTAGGCTTTGTCAAGGAAGGGTTTGTTTTTAAACTTTCTAACCATGGCCTAGGGAGAGAACCAGATACAAGTAAGGAATGCGGCAGTTCATATCAGGAAATAATAATAACGCTAATACTTCGGTAATTACTTTTTTCCTCTCTACTGATGGAGACAGAGATCTGGCTTTGGTGAAACCAAAAGAAAAAAAAAAGAAAGAAGCCCCAATGGTTTGTGCTGAGACCAAAAGGATACATCTGTTTCCTGAATCAACCAGATCAAATGAGCACTGAATCAAAAGCTGCCTGTGCTGAGACTTTTTTTTTTTTTCTTCCCAAGAAAGATGAAGCAGTTAGGCTCAAAGGGAAGAAAAAAAAGAAAAAGGAATAAGCTGAGGCAAGGGGAGAAATATAATCTCTAGTTTGGAATGATGCCAATGCATTTCTTGATATGGTATCTTCCCCAGATGGAAAATCACCCTTAGCAGGTATTATTCCTGAAGTGCCTATAAGGTAACCCCACTCTCCGAAATCTTTATAAAATGGAGGCTTCGGCCTAGTCTGTCTGATTTCCTACAAGTGCTGCACTGTATCTGGCTACCCACCCCTGCCCCTTCCCCAGTCTTCCACATACCTCCCATGATCCCGCTGTGCTGAATTCTTTCCCATGCTCTCGGTTGCCTCTGTACCTTTGCATTTGCTGTTTCCTATGCTTGAAATTGATTCCCTGCATGGTGCAAAATGTTAATATGTTTGGCTGCTAATTGAAAGGTTGGAGGTTCGAATCCACCCAGAGTTGCCTCAGAAGAAAGACCTGGCATTCTACTTCCAAAAAAATCAGCCACTGAGAACCCTATGGAGCACAGAATCAACTCCACAGCAACTAGTTACTGGTTTTCTGACTGAAACACACTCCTCACTCCCTCGTTCCCCTGGCTATCTCCTCCTCTGCCCAAGGGGTATCTCCTCTAGGGAGCTTTCTTTAACTCCTTAGGAAGAATGAAGTGTCTGTCCTTGATATTTCCAAAGCATCTTGTGCTTTAGGAGTCCTGGTGGCACAATGGTTAAGCCCTCAGCTGCCAACCAAAAGGTTGCTGGCTCGAACCCACTCAGCCTCTTTGCAGAAGAAAGACCTGGCAATCTGCTCCAGTAAAGATTACAGCCTAGAAAACTCTATGGGTACAGTTCGGCTCTGTCACACAGGGTCGCTATGAGTCGGAATCAGTTTCGACGGCACCCAACAACAACATCTTGTGCTAACATTTACCCTAGCACCTAGTGCACAGTCTGCTGTAAGCCCCTCGAGGGCAGGAACCATGTCTTTCGCCTCAGATCCTAAATGTGCTGCCACAGAATAGGACTTTACTGAATATGTGTGAAATGCCTGAGTGGTTCATTTCCCACCAGTGCCTAAGTGAGGGCCATTAAGTAATAGACCCTTGTGCAAATATTCTGCTGTTGAGAATAACAGGAATATTCCCTGTTCCTTTTTAATTTTTTTAATGGAACCCAAAGGTTTTAGAAAAATACTGACCTCTCAGTATCAAATGCTCCATTTAAAATCCTCCACCCATATCAAAGGAGCTCTAAGAAAAAAAGGAAAACATACTTAATCTGATTTATTTTAAGAAGACAGATTATGTAATACATGAAAAACAAAAGTAAAGTTTTGGGTTTTATTCTCAAAACGTCTTTATTTCCTTCTTCTGAGGACATTGCTGTGATGTTCAGGGTAAATGGCCATCAGTGGCCATTTTTTAAAATCTGCTACATGTGGTGACTAAATTCCTTTAATTATTTGGTTTTCCGAGGGGCTGAATCCGGGCTGCATCCTGGCTGCTTATTCAGCCACCCTGACGTTCAACTCAAAGTTTGAGAAATGTGGTTACAAAATGGAGAGGCTATATAAAGCTTTGAACTGCCTTCCTCTAAGAAAGGTAACATATGGAAAGAGAAAAGGAAAAGGGCCCAGAGATCGGTGGCTTCAGTAATTAGGTCTGATTGGGAAGACCTGAGCCTGGTCTCTGACTTGCTTAATGTGCTCAAAGCAAATGAAATGAATTGAATCACGTACAAAAAGAAATACTTTTTATCCCAGAAACGAAATCTGAAACAAATCCAAATTCTTACAAAGAATAGAACAGCTGCTCTCTTTGCTGCAAACAGAGAGCTGCACAGAATGACCAGCTGATGTTAGAATTCTGTGGTTCTTTCTTTGTGCTGGAATGGTATCAGATTATGAATTTTGAGATTTAAAAGGGACTTTGAAGATCAGCTACTCCAGGCTCTCACTCTACCCATCCTGATTTGACTTTTATCTCTTTGTCATTATATTCCTGGAGAGCACAGATGGAATCCAATTCCTCGCAAGGGTTTGGTCCTCTGAATATTTGCCCCAAGGATCATCGGGTCTAAGCGCTTTCATTTCTTGCACAAGGAAGATGATATCTATGTATAGGCTCCCCACAAATGTGTCCAGTGCTTCATGATTTACAAAGTCTGCTCTCACGACAGTATCTAATTCAATAAAGAATGATGCCATGGCTCGTCCAAGGTTGCCCAGCTTGTTAATGGCAGAACCTGGTCCAGAGCTCCAGGTGCAATGCTCTTTCTTCCTCACTGTGATACTTTCTTACTGAAAATGGTTCCAAAATGCTATTTGCGCATTCTAAGCAGGAGGATTTGATCATATCTAGGGGTAATATGGAGGCAAGTGAAAGATTCTGATGGTATACAATGAAATTAACAAATGCCATCATGAGGTAGGCACACATTTCACACAGCCCTTAAACAAGGAAAAGGTTAATGAGGTATTTCGAAGCTTAAGAGAGATTGGTAACACAAACACTGGTGGTGTTTTGCCTCATTTCCAAGCACTTCTCAGGATTATAGGGGAAGACGTGATGTAAGGCAGGGCTTCTCAAACTTTAATGTGGGTGAAATCATCTCGGGATCATAGTAAAACACAGATGCTGATTCACGAGGTGTTGGGTGGGGCCTGAGATTCTCCATTGCTAACAAGTTTTCAGAATTTACCAATGGACCACTGTAAGTAGCAAGTTGTAAGCAAAGAACATGGGTCTAGCAAACATCAGACTTGCATCAAAGTTTCAGCTCTGCATTCGTGAGCCTTATGAACTTAAGTCTCACTCTGAGTCAGTTTCCTCATCTGTAAAATGAGGATTATAATCACATCTCTATAGGCACCAAGAGCCTTGAGACTGTTACTACTCTGTCTGCCATCCCTCTTCTGGGACTCTATTCTAAGCAAATGATTGTGTGTGTGTGTGCATGTGAACATATGTGACCAAAGATGTTCATCACAATACTTTTTATAATTGTGAAAAACAAGAAGAAACCTAAATAGCCAAAATTAGAGAAACAACTCTTCCCATCTGGAGCAGAGAAGAGTGAAGAAAACCAAAGATTCAAGGCAACAATTAGTCCAAAGGATTAATGGACCACATGAACCGCAGCCTATACAACCTGGAGACCAGAAGAAGTAGATGGTGCCCAGCTACCACTACCAACCACTCTGAATGCGATCACAACAGAGGGTCACAGACAGAACGGGAGAAAAATGTAGGAAAAAAAAATCAAACTCACAAAAAAGACCAGGCTCACTGGTCTGACAAAGACTGGAGAAACCCCCGAGACTATGGCCCTAAAACACCCTTCTGACCCAGAACCGAAGCCATTCCTGGAGGGCTACCTTCCAGCCAAACAATACACAAGCCTATAAAATAAACAATAACACCCGCGGGAACGTGCTTCTTAGAATAATCAATTATATAAGATCAAAAGGGCAATATTTGCCCAAAAGCAAAGAAGAGAAGGCAGGAAGGGGTAGAAAATTAGGATGAAAGGAAACAGGAAACCCAAGGCAGAAAAGGGGAGAGTGCTGACACATTGTGGGGAACGAAAACAAGGCCATGAAACACTTTATGTACAAACTACCGAATGGGAATTTAATTTGCTCTATAAACTTTCACCTAATGCACAATAAAAAACAAAATTAGGGAAGCATTTTAGTAACCTAGTGTTATGGATTGAATTGTTTTCCCCAAAATTATGTTGAAGTCCTAATCCCTGTACCTATATATATGATCCTTTTGGGAAGAAAAAGCAACATCATGATAAATGAAGAAAAGATTAAAGTTGTCAAGGACTTCATTCTACTTGGAGCCACAATTAACACCTACGGAAGCAGCAGCCAAGAAATGAAACGGTGTATTGCACTGGGCAAATCTGCTGCAAGAGACCTCTATAAAGTGTTAAAAAGCAAAGATGTCACTTTAAGGACTAAGGTGTGCCAGACCCAAGCCATGGTGTTTCCAATCACCACATATGTATGCAAAAGCTCAGCAATGACTAAAGAAGACCAAAGCATTGATGCCTTTTTATTATGGTGTTATCAAAGAATATTGAATATATCATGGACTGCCAAAAGAACAAACAAATCTGTCTTGGAAGAAGTACAGCAAGGATGGAGAGACTTCATCTCACGTACTTTGGACATGTTATCAGAAGGGATCAGTCCCTGGAGAAGGACATTATGCTTGGTGAAGTGGAGGGTCAGGGAAAAAGAGGAAGACTCTCAACAAGATGGATTGACACAGTGGCTGCAACAATGGGCTCAAGCATAACAATGATCATGAGGATGGCACCAGATCGGGCAGTATTTCATTCTGTTGTACATAGGGTTGCAATGAGTCAGAATCAACTCAACGGCATCTAACAACAACAACATTGCTAGTTTAATGAGGTCATACCAGAGCAGGCTGGGTCCTAAACCTCCTCACTACTGAGTGGTGTCATAAAAAGGGAAAACAGACATGGAGAGGCACACACACAGAGGGACATGCCATGCGACAATAAGGCAGATGCATCTATAAGTAGCAAAGTAACACCAAGGATTGCAGTAGCCACCAGAAACTAGAACAGAGGCCCACAGAAGGAAGCGACATGGCTGAGACCCTGATTTGGACTTTTAGCCTCCACAGCTGTGAGAAAATACATTTCTGTCTTTAAAGCCACCCACTTGTAGTATCTTTTGCTACAGGCAAATGCCCTCACGAACTGGGCACGTTTCACACAGCCCTTAAGGAAAAGGTTAAGGAAGTATTTCAAAGCTGAGGAGAGACTGGTAACACCTAGGATATATCCACTGAATTGAATATTAAGGAGCCATTTAAAACAATGTTGCAGGAGAAGACATAGAACATGGAAAAAATGTTCATGTGATAATATAAAGTTGTTAAGCCAAAATACTAAGCTGTGTATGTAGAAAAATCTCTATGCTGAATATATGAAATCCCTGGCCTGGCTGACTTGCAGGAACATTGAGGATATAATGAGATAGCAATTGATACTTCGCTACATAACTATGAGGTAGTATTAGAATAATTTTCTAATGGCATTGAGAAAATCCAGGTCAGGCCTTGTCTCCTGCTTTGGCAGCCTGCCCTAATCCTGCAACATAACATTTCCTAGAAGGGCCAGTTCCCATCTCAGCAGTCCCTGGAGCAGGAAGAGCTCATTCTGACTCTGCTAAAAAAGATGAATTCAAGATGCAAAGAATGTGTGTTTCCTATTTCTGTTGCTACCCTGGAGAAAGGGAAAGAAAGGGACAATTTTCTTCAAAATTTTTTAGGAGAAACTGCTTAAAAGGGGAGTAGAAGATGGTGTGGATTTACAGATTAGGTAGATTCAAGTTGAGTCACAGATTTGTCATTTGTTGGCTGTGAAATCTTAAACAAGTGGAGCATAAATTTCTCTGAGCTTCGATTTCCAAAGCTGTAAAATAGCTCAATGCCTGGCCAATGAACCTCACATGCAGTCACCACCCATCTGTCAGTGGAGACTTGTGTGTTGCTATAATGCTGAACAAGTTTCTGCAGAGCTTCCAGACTAAGATGGACTAGGAATAAAGGCCCAGTGATCTACTTCCGAAAATCACCCAAGGAAAACCTTAAGGATCATAATGGTTCAATTCACAGCTCATCATGGGAATGGCACAGGACCTGGCAACATCTCCTTGTGTTGTGCACGGGGTCGCCATGAGTTTGGGGCCGGCTCAATGGCAGCTAACAACAACAACAACACTAGTCTGCTGGAACAGAATCAAAGAAGAGACAGCACCTGCCCTTGATGAGCTCACAGTGAGTGGAAGAGGCAGAGAGGGGGAAAAAAAATGACCATGAAAAACAATAAGTGCTATGATGGAGATATGCCACACAGCAGGACTATCTCAGCCAGATGGGGAAGGAATTATCTGATTTAGGAAATAGCCAGGCAGAGAGGAGGAGGAGAGGCATTCTAGGCAGACGGATTAGCACATGCAGAGGCCTGGGGGAAAGGGGGAGTGTGTTACAAATTGTATCTCAAGAAAACCACATCATTTATGAGAGAAATTGTCTCCTGACAGAAATAGACAGAAGTATTCCAGCTAATGAATGAAGAAGGAAGTATGTATAGATTTAGTACACCACCATTTTGTAACAGGTCCAAGCAATGCTCATCAAAGGCTGCTAAGAGAGAGACAACCAAGAATAAAAATTAGAGAGACAACTAGACACCAAGTGCTTTTAACTGTGATAAAATTGACGTAACATAAAATTCACCTTTCTACCCATTTTAAAGTAAATAATCCGTTGGACTTCTGGACATTTACAATGTTGTGCAACCATCATTACTTATTCCAGAACGTTTTCATCAGCCCAAAAGGAAGCCCTAGTAAACAATCACTCCCCATTCTCCCTTCCCCGCTAGCCCTTGGTAACCACTAATCTGCTTTCTGTCTCTAGGATTTGCCTATTCTGGATATTTCATATAAATGGAATCATATAATATGTAGTCTTTTGTGTCTGGCTTCATTCACTTAGCATAACATTTTCAAGGTTCATCCATGTTGTAGCAGGTATGAGTACTTTATTGATGGGCATTTGGGTTGTCTCCACCTTTCGGTTATTGTGGATAGTACTGCAATGAACATTCATGTACCGATTTTTGTTTCAAGGACAATTTTGATAAAAGTACTTCATAGGTGCATTTCCATCAAAAAACAGCACTTGGTGATACCACTTCACACCCCTAAGATGGCTATAATAATTTTTTAAAAGGAAAATAACAAGTGTTGGCAAGGATGTGGAGAATTTAGAACCCTTATACATTACTGGTGGCAATGTAAAATGGTACAGTTGCTATGGAAAAGAGTTCAGTGGTTCCTCAAGAAGTTACATAGAATTATCATATGATCCAGCAATTCCACTCCTAGTGATACACCCGAAAGAACTGTAAACAGATGTTCAAACAAAACTTTTTTAAAAGAATCCCTATCTCTTAGATACACTTACTGAAATATTTACAAATGAAATAATATGATGCCTGGGATCTGCTTCAAACTAATCCATTAGGAAGAGTAGTGGGGGCATGGAGGAAACAAGTTTGGCCATTCATTGATTATTGTTCAAGCTAGGTGATAGCATATGTAGGGTTCATTACACTGTTCTCTCTCCTTTTGTGTATGTTTGAAATTTTCTGTAATAACTTTTTTTCAGCATGTGTTGTTCATGGAGCTCCAAGGAGTTTAAAATGGCCAAAGAATATAACGTTATATAGAGTAGGGGGAGGGAAGAAGGGACAGGACATGAAATTAAAACATTAGGATGGGATCAGACTACACAGAGGTAATATGCCACACTAACACCACATTAATATATTTGGATATTACCTCCATAGATTGGTAGATCTCAGACCTTACTGTGCATCAGAATCATCTGAGAAACATGATGAAAATTTACAATATAGTGACCATGAGTTATTTTTGCCATATGGGGCACTGCCTGGTCCCATTCCATGTGGATACTCCACCCGTCAGATGGGCAGAGGATTCATGAATAGCCACAGGAGCCCATTTTCCTGGTGACAGTGATTTGTCCAAGGGGTGAGAATATGACGTCAGCACAGCCAATGAGTGTCTCCCTGAGACTGCTATATGAACGACAGAAGAAAGGACTTTCCTTTTGGATGGCATTAGGAAGCTGGAATTATTTAAAGCCCAGAGCTACCAGCAGCCATCTTCCCGGGACACACAGAGGAAGGCAGTTTGGAGCAAGAGAGAATGAATTCCAAACATATTAAAAGGGAGCAGAGCCAACTTATGGGAAAAGAGAGAAACATCATTTGATCCTGATCAGTGCTGTCCAATAAAAATACAATGCGAGACACAAACGCAATTTTAAGTTTTCTGGTGGTCATGTTTAAAAAAGAAAAGTAAAAAAGAAGCAAATGAAATTAATTTTCATATTATATTTTATTTAACCCAATATACCCAAAATATTATTTC
Source organism: Trichechus manatus latirostris (assembly GCF_000243295.1). Lineage (NCBI taxonomy): Eukaryota > Metazoa > Chordata > Mammalia > Sirenia > Trichechidae > Trichechus > Trichechus manatus. Next base: position 3,951,323 of record NW_004444127.1, on the reverse strand, counting down.
AACATATATTCAATACAAAAGATCATTAATGAGAGTTTTTTCATACTAAGTCTTTGAAATCCAAAGTGTATGTTACACTCACAGCACATCTCAATTTAGACCAGCCACGATTCAACTGCTCAATAGCCACATGTGGCTAGTAGCTGCCTTGTTGAAAGCAGAGCCCTAGGTTCATTTATACTGAAGCCAGTTCTACTCCCGGACTTCCTAGTCAGAGAAAATGTTTTGTTTATTTTTTGTTAAGTGTCCTCGAGGGGGTTCTGACTCATGGCGACCCTAGGTACAACACAGAAAATAATGAATTCCTTTTTTGGCCTAAGCTAGTCTGAGGTGAGTTTCTGTTACTTGTAACCTAAAGAATTCAGACTAGGACATACATATCCCCAGGTTTCTATTCCAAACTCTGGAATCTGCTCTTTAATAAGACTATTCTTCTTCAGCCAATCATGCATATGGTCCAGGTTGGCAATTGGGAGCCCTTGCTGTCAGCTGGTCTCTGGATAATACAAACGGTTAAGCACTTGGCTTCTAACCAAAAGGTTGGTGGTTTGAGTCCAGCCAGAGAGGCCTTGGAAGAAAGGTCTGGTCATCTACTTCCAAAAAATCATCCACCGAAAACCCTACAGAGCACAATTCTATTCTCACACACGATGGGGTTGCCATAAGTCAGAATCAACTCAATGGCAACTGGTTTTTTACTGATACCGTCGGCCGAACGACCATGGTGAGTTCTTAAGCAGATGGACTGAAATGATCAGATTTGGGTGTTAGGAAAATCGCTTCTGGCAGCTGGTTTGGAAGATGGACCAGGAGGGCAAGAGGTGAGAGCAAGGCCACTCCCAGGCCTACCCAGGCCACATAGAGATCAGTGGTGCGGATTCCCCCAGCTCTTGTGCCATTCCCAGGCCACTGGGCGTAGAAGGAAAAGGAAGGGATGTGGGCATTTGCTGACGCCCAGAGCCAGGTCTGCTGCCTTTGTGCTGCTGGCCCAGGAGCAGTATTTTTGGGAAGGGGTGTGTTCCGAGAGTAGGGAGGAAGTCACCACCCCATTGGAAAGAATCTGCCACCCTGCCTTCCAGCTGAAATATCAGATAGAGTCTGTTCTTCTCCAGAGGCTGCAGGGAAGCAGAATGGCCAAAGGGATTTTTTTTTTTCAGGGATTATATGAAAGAACATGATGTCTTGGGCTCACAAGGGAAAAAAGATAAGGGAAAAGCGGCAAGTTAGAAAGTCCATTGTTTATGTTATCTCTGTTATTTTAGAATAAAAAAAGTAAGTGTGGCAGACTGGGCCCACAGTTTCTGCCAACCCACTCCAGAAGGGTTGCTTTATTCCTTGGTTTTGCATTTAGGGCAGAAGGTTGCCCCTGGGAGTTTTCTGGCACGCAGACCACCTTGCCTGGCTAAAGAAGGGAACAGGAGGCCCACTGAGTCAAGCAAGGGAATGGCACAGAAAACAAAAAAAAACTCCCTAATTCTTGAAACATTTAGAAACCATAGGCATTGTAGGTACCACTGTGCTTAAAAGCATATTGTTCTCCAGTGGGAATACAAAAAGCAGGATTGGAATCACAGCATGGGAGTTTCAAATGGAAGCATAATGGAGAGGTTGGGCCTCTCCAGGGAGGGCAGCACGGTAGCTCCTGATAAGCCTCATCTCGCTAGTGAATACACCACAGGCTGCTTCTGGCCCCGGCTTACCCATTCAAAAAGCAAATCCAAACCTGTTGCCATCCAGTCCATCCTGACTCACAGCGACTCTATAGGACAGAGTAGATCTGCCCCACAGGGTTTCCAAGGCTGTAATCTTTATAGAAGCAGACTGCCACATCTTTCTCCCGTAGAGCAGCCGGTGGGTTTGAACCACCAACCTTTTGGTTAGCAGCTGAGAGCTTAACCACTGCACCACCAGGGCTCCTTAACCATTCAGAATCCTGATTTTGTCTGTGCCCCAGGGCAACTTTAGCTCTTAGGGGCAGACGCACACTAGCTAAGCTAAATCTGATGGATGAGACTAAGAATGCTAATTCATTAAACAGTAGACTTTGAGCAGTAGACTTTGGCTAGTTGAGCTCGGGCTCAGACACTTCATGTAGCCAAACCCTCAAGTACCAACCAGTTGTTTTCGAGTCAATTCCAACTTATGTCAGTAACTGCCCTGGGAACTCACAGAAGTTACTGGGCATACTTTGATGATGGAGGCTAAGTTCCACTTGAGCATGTAGGTGGCTTGCAGCCTGCATAATTCGGGCATACACTTCCATTTGCATATTCTGGTTCATGACACCTGGTGAATGGAGATGACACACCATGAGAAAGAATTGCCATGAGGGCCCAAGTGACCATGTCAGCAGGACCAGGGCATCGTCTAATTGAAGGTGGGCCCACAGGGGACACAAAATTGTAATCCCTTTGAGTGTCACTTCCTCAGAATTGCCTCTCCGACCCTCTCCTTTATGTGCCATCTTGCTGAAATGCACCTTCAGCACCCTCCACTTCTCCGTTCTAGCCCTGGTCACAGTTGGAGTTGAATAATCATTTGTTGAATGTCTGTCTCCTCTGCTGGACTGTCAGCTCCATGAGGACAGAAATCACACCTGTTAGTTCTTTCCTCTATCCCTGGCACCTGGCACAATGTCAGAGTAGGGTAAACATTTAGTAAATAATATTTCTGTGCTCTCCAGCACAGATTAGCTTCACAAGTCATTTTTCTTCTTCACCACCCATTCACTCTTCTGCCTGCTCCCATCTGGTGACCCTCCATCATTCTACTGGGGTCGCCATCACCTCCACACTGCCAAATCCAGTGGACATTTTCAGGCTTGGTCTTCTGGCTCTCAGAGCAGCTCTTGACACAGTTGACCCCTCCTTCAGATTTAGCACGCTTTCCTTCTAGCCTTCTGTTATACTTCATGCACTGGGTTTCTCTTTTCCTACCTCTCTGGCCACTTCTTCTCAGTCTCCTTGTAAATTCCTTCTCTGCCTGATTGAGAAATGCTGGAGTCCTTCCTTCCTTCCTTCAACAAATACTGGAGTGTCTACTGTATGTTGGAAATAAGCATTGAACAAAAGATGCAAAGTTCCTCCCTCACGGAGTTATTCTACTGGATGGGAGACAATCTATAGACAAATAACTAAATATGTAGTATGTTAGAGGATCATATGAGCTGCAGAGAACAATAAAGCAGGGCAAGGGGGATTAGAAGAGTCAAGGAAGGGAGAGGAGGTTGCTACAAGTTACAGGATGGTCAGAGAAGATCTCTCTGATAAGGTTATATTTGAGCAGAGAACTGAAGATAGTGGTGAAGCAAGCAATGCTCTTATCTGGAGGAGCTTTCTAAGCAAATCACAGCAAGTGCAAAGTCCCTGAGGTAGGATCAAGTTTAATGTTCTTGAAGGATAGCAGAGAGGCCACTGTGACTGGAGCAGAATGAGGTAGGGGAGATGGAACTGGGAAATAGAAGTCATAAAGAGCCTGATAGACAGTTTTAGTCTGAGTGAGGTAGGAAGCCACTAGAATGAGCAGAGGAGTGGCATGATCTGGCTAATGCTTTACCAGAACCACACTGGCTGCTGTGTTGAAAATAGACTGTAGGAGGGCAAAAGTGAAAGTAAGAGGCCATTGCAGCAATCTAGGTGAGAGAAGAAAGTGGCTTGGACCAGTGAGACAGTGGTGGACTTAGTGAGAAATGGAGAATTGTAACTATTGCCTGAAGGTAGCATTTGCTGAAAGATTGGATATGGGGTGTATGAGAAAGAGAGAGGTGACAGATGGTTCAATGTTTTGGGCCTGAGCAACTAGAAGGATGGAGTTGTCATTTACAGAATTGAAGAAGACTGGGATGAACAAGTTTGAGAATGAAAATCGGCAATTCAATTTTGGGTATTTTGTTTGACATATATTAGATATCCAGTGGAGATGTTCAGTAGGCAATTAGACACATGGGTCTAGGATTCAAGGACAGGGGGCTCATCAGCATAGATACAGAATTTCAGGGTCCATTCCTGGGGCCTCCTGCCTTCTCCTTAATGCTCTCACTAGTTTCCTTGGCTTTTGTCTTAGTTAACTAGTGCTGCTATAACAGAAAAACCAAAGCGGATGGCTTTTAGAAATAGAAATTTATTCTCTCACTGTCTAGGAGGCTAGAAGTCCCAATTCAGGGCTCCGACTCCCAGGGGATGCTTTATCTCTCTGTGGGTTCCGGGGGAAGGTCCTTGTCATCAATCTTCACCTAGTCTAGGATCTCCTCAGCACAGGGACCCCAGGTCCAAAGGACACCCTCTGCTCCCAGTGCTTCCTTCTTGGTGGCATGAGGTCCCTGGATCTCTGCTCTCTTCTCTCTCCTGTTATATGTTGTAAGATAAAAGATGATGCAGACCACACCCCAGGGAAACTCTCCTTACAATGGATCAGGGCTGTGACCTGAGTAAGGGTGTTGCATCCCACCCTAATCCTCTTTAACATAACCTAATCTTGCCCCATTAACCACAGGCAGAGATTAGAATTTACAACATATAGGCCAATCACATCACATCACAAAATGGTAGACAACCATACAATACTGGGAATCATGGCCTAGCCAAGTTGATACAGGCTTTTGGGGGACAGAATTCAATCCATAACAGCTTTAAATACCACCTATTGGCTTCATGAGCATGTGGCCTGTGCAGTCATGCAGGGCCCTGTGCTCAGAGGGCCCTATGCTTTGTTTAATGTTCTGATCTCGCCATCTTAAAATTCTATTTAATAATTTTTGAACAAGGAGCCCCACATTTTCATTTTGTACTGGGTCCCACAAATTACGTAGCTGATCCTGCTCCCAAATGTATATAACTTTAGCCTGGGTTTCACTTTTGAGCACTTGGCTAATATACCCAACTGTCTACTTGGCATCTCCACTTGGATGATTGCAAGGCTTTTTAAAAATAAACATATTCAAAACTGAATCGTGCTCTTCTCCTCAAATCTGTACTCCTTCATTCTTGCTCCCCATTCCAGCCAGAAACCTTGGTGCCATACTTTCCTCCTTCTCTTCCATCCAATCCACCAGTAAATCATGAGGATTATACTTCAGAAATATGTTTCAGACTCATCCACTTCTCTCTATTTCTTCTGCCGCCACCCTGATCCAAGCAATTGTCATTTCTTCTCTGGACTACTGCAGAAACTCCTAGCTGGTCTCCTCATCTCACTCTTACCACCTCCCCAAAGCTCCAAACCATTTTCCACATAGCAGCTTAAGTAATCTTTTAAAATAATTCATCTTGTGATTTTGCCACGCCTCTGCTTTAGCCTCCCAAAGTCCTACATGAGCTGACCTCTCGTTGCCTCTCTAACTCATCCCTCTCTAACCCCAGAAAATGGCCAGTGGCCTTTCAGTTCCCCAATGTACTGACCTCCCGCTCCCCACTCTATCCCACCCCCACCTTAGGACTGCACATTTTACTTAGAAACCGATTTCCACACTTTCCTCCTGTTTTTTGCTTATTTGCTTTTTGCCTAATTCTTACTCATCTGACAGATCTCAGCTCAAATATCACTTCCTTAGATTGTGGTGTTGGGGAAGAATATTGAATATACCATGGACTGCCAGAAGAACAAACAAATCAGTCTCAGAAGAAATATTACCGGAATCCTCTTTAGAAGCAAGGATGGTGAAACTTTGTCTTGCTTACTTTGGACATGACATAAAGAAAGACCAATCACTAGAAAAGGACATCATGTTCAGTAAAGTAGAGGGTCAGCAAAAATGAGAAAAACCCTCAATGAGATAGATTGACACAATAGCCTCAACAATGGGCTCAAACAAATCAAAGATCATGGAGATGCCGTAGGACCGCCAACATTTCGTTCTGTTACACACAGGTTGCTGTGAGTCAGAGCTGACTAGACAACACTTAACAACAAGAGAAGTTTCTGTGTTGGCCTAGGTTTTCCAGAAAGTAAAGCCCAAGGCAAAGAGCTGATGGGCTGTTATTGTAATAGGGAGGTCAATTCCAGGGAGAAGGAGTGAGGAATATGAGGAGAGGGAAGCAGGGAAGCGGAAGAGCCCATGGGACAGTTTGTTGGATTTCTCCAAATGCAACCGATGATCCATCTTCAGGACCCCCATCTCCAAGAAATCCAATTAACTGTGTCTCAGGACTATCCTTCAGAGGAGAATAAAGGGGAAGATACTATCCTTTGGCTTCCACCTCCTAATGCTCAAAGGTTAACCCCAGGAGATGCGACCTCCCTGGTATCTCCACATGCTGTGATGTGTGGTGGCGTGGGTGCTGAGAAGGCCCCCTGGCACCATCAGCAGGGCAACAGCAGGGCAAGGAAGAAACGGGAGGTGCAGGCAGGGAGCAATGGGCTGCCAAGTTGTACCTGCATGAAATCAGTCAGAACCAATGTAGAATTGGAACAAGAGACAGGAAAGCTGAGAAGATCACAGGTGATGCATAAAAAGATTCTCATACACCTTCCCTGACCCTCCCTAACCCTATCCAGGTCACCCCTGTACACTCATTCATTGCACAAATAATTGTTGTGCACCTACTAAAAGCCAGTGGATGAGTTTATACAAAGTGTATAAACAGTTCCCAAGGCCAACTCTTCAGACAAAGATTAGACTGGATATGGGACATAAAATGATACTCGTGAAGAGTGTGTTTCTTAGCTCGAGCAGATACACAAGACTAAATGGGCAGCTCCTGTCCAGAGGTGAGATGGGAAGGCAGAGAGGTCAGGAGCTGGTTGAATGGACACGGGAAATCAGGGGTGGAAAGGAGGAGTGTGCTGTCACAGTATAGAGAGAGCAATTAGGGTCACATAACTATGTATAGATTTTTGAATGAGAGACTAACTTGAATTATAAACTTTCACTTAAAGTACAACAATAAAAGAAAAGAAAAAAGTGTATAAACAGAACAAAATCTTGCCCTCATGGAGCTTACATTCTAATGAGTGTGGCTGTTAAAAAACAAGTATACTGAAAAAATAGATAAAATATACTGCAATTACAAACTGTGATACCTATAAAGGAAATAAGCGAAGGGCCAAGACAGAATAGTGTGGTTGCTGTTAGCTGCCGTCAAGTCAGTGACCTAATCTATAAAAGAACAAAATGTTGCCCAGTCCTGCACCATCTTTGTAATCCTTGGTATATCTGAGTCTATCATTGCGGCTATTGTGTAGGGCCTTCCAAACTAGGGACCTCATCTTCCAAAATTATATCAGACAATATTCTGTTGCGATCCATAAGGTTCTCATTGCTAATTTTTGGAAGTAGATCAGGCCTTTCTTCCTAGTCTGTCTTAGTCTGGAAGCTCCTTCAAACCTGTCCATCATGGTATCTGAAATACCGGTGGCATAGCTTCCAGCAACATAGCAACACACAAGCCACTGCAGTACAATAAACCGATAGACGAGTGGTGGTACATAAGTATTGTTGTTGTTAGGTGCTGTCAAATCAATTCCAAATAGAACTGTCCCATAGGGTTTACTAGGCTGTAATCTTTTTTTAAAAATAGTGTTTTATTGTTTCAAAAAATGTGAAAGTTGGAAACAAAGAAGAAGGATCGGTAGTTGGAAAATATGGCCTCGGTGATAGAAATGATGTCGGAGATCACGTGATAGAATTTTGCAAGATCAGCAACTTCTTCATTGCAAATACCTTCTTTCAACAACATAAATGGCAACTATACACGTGGACCTCACCAGATGGAATACACAGGAATAAAATCACTACATCTGTGGAAAGAGATGATGGAAAAGCTCAATATCAGCAGTCAGAACAAGACCAGGGGACAACTGCAGAACAGACCATCAATTGCTCATATGCAAGTTCAAGTTGAAGCTGCAGAAAATTAGAGCAAGTCCATGAGAGCCAAAATATGACCTTGAGTATATCCCACCTGAATTTACAGACCATCTCAAGAACAGATTTGACGCATTGAACACTAATGACTGAAGACCAGACGAGTTGTGGAAGCATCAAGGACATCATACATGAAGAAAGCAAGAGGTCATTAAAAAAAAAGACAGGAAAGAAAGAAAAGACCAAAATGGATGTCAGAAGAGACTCTGAAACTTGCTCTTGAACACAGAGTAGCTAAAGCAAGCAGAAGAAATGATAAAGTAAAAGAGCTGAACAGAAGATTTCAAAGGGCAGCTCGAGAAGACAAAGTAAAGTATTATAATGAAATGTGCAAAGACCTGGAGTTAGAAAACCAGAAAAGAAGAATACACTCAACATTTCTCAAGCCGAAAAAAATGAAGAAAAAATTTCAAGCCTCGAGTTGCAATATTGAAAGATTCTACGGGGAAAATATTAAATGATGCAGGAAGCATCAAAAGAAGATGGAAGGAATACACAGTCACTGTACCAAAAAGAATTGGTTGATGTTCAGCCATTTCAGGACGTAGCATATGATCAAGAATCCATGGTACTGAAGGAAGAAGTGCAAGGTGCACTCAAGGCATTGTCGAAAAACAAGGCTCCAGGAATTGACTGAATACCAATAGAGATGTTTCAACAAACGGATGCAGCACTGGAGGTGCCCACTTGTCTCTGCCAAGAAATTTGGAAGACAGCTACCTGGCCAACAGACTGGAAGAGATCCATGTTTGTGCCCATTCCAAAGGAAGATAATGCAACAGAATGCAGAAATTATCAAACAGTATAATCAATATCACCCACAAGTAAAATTTTGCTGAAGATCTTTCAAAAATGGTTGCAGCAGTACATCAACAGGTAACTGCCAGGAGCTCAAGCTGGATTCAGAGGGGGACGTGGAACGAGTGATATCATTGCTGATGTCAGATGGATCATGGCTGAAAGCGGAGAATACCAGAAAGATGTTTACCTGTGTTTTATGGAGTTAGCGAAGAATATTGAATATACCATGGACTGCCAGAAGTACAAACAAATCTGTCTTGGAAGAAATACAGCCAGAGTGCTTCCTGGAAGTGAGGGTGGTGAGATTCCATCTCACATACTTTGCACATGTTATCAGGAGGGACCAGTCCCTGGAGAAGGACATCATGCTTGGTAAAATAGAGGGTCAGCAAAAGAGAGGAAGACCCTTAACAAGATGGACTGACACAGTGACTATAACAATGGGCTCAAGCACAACAAGGATTGGGAGGGTGGCATAGGACCAGGCAGTGTTTTGTTCTGTTGTACATGGGGTGCTATGAGTCAGAACCGACAACACCTAACAACATCAACAATGATCTTTTTTTTATATATATAATATTTGATTGTGTTTTTGGTGAAAGTTTAGGTTCCTCTTTAATATTTTCCACACAAATTGATCAATGACAGTAGTTACATTTTTCACGTTCTGTCACCATCCTCATTAATTGTGTTCTGGTTGTTCCATGTCCAGTTCTCTAGTTTTACCTGTTCCCTCATCTTCTCATCTTTGCTGTGAATTGAATGTTGATCTTTTGAACTCATACACGTGTTTTTTTAGTAGAGCACCAGTCTAACCAGGTAATATCTTTTATTTTGTGTGTCACTCTGCTTTTCTGTTAGAAGGTGATCTCAGGGGATAGTTTCGGTTCAAGGTTTAAAGAGCATCTTAGGGCAACAGTCTCAGGGAGTCCTGTGGTCTCAGGAGTCCAGTTAGTCTGGCCCTTTTTAAGAATTTGAGCTTTGTTCTGCATTTTTCTCCCATTCTAACCAGGATCGTCTATTGTGCCCCCGGTTAGGTTGGTCAGTGGTGGTAGTCTGGCACCATCTAGTTCTTTTAGTCTCAGGAAAGTTGAGGTCATGGCTCATGTAGGCTATCAGCCTTGTATACTTATTTCCTCTATGTGATTTTGGTTATCTTCTTACTCTTTTGCTCCTGACCAGTAAAGACCAGTAGTTGTATATTTGATGGCCACTCACAAGCTTTTAAGACCTGAGAGGCTACTCATTTCACTAGGAGGCAGAACACAAACTTTGTGAGCTATATTATGCCAACTGACAGAGTTGTCCTAGGCTATAATTTTTACAAGGGCAAATTGCCAGATCTTTTCTCTAGTGGAGCCACTGGGTTCAAACCTCTCAGTTAGCAGCTGAGCACTTAACCATTGTGCCATCTATATAGTGACACATCAAAAATGGTAAAGCCTATATAGGGTCACTATGAGTTGGAACTGACTCAATGGCAACAGGGATACATGGCTACTTTCTGTAACTACCTTAAACGGAATTGTTGTGAGGATCAAATTAAATAATATGTGTTAAATGCTTAGCACAGTGCCTCCACACCGGTTGCCGTCCAGTTGATTCCAACTCATAGCAACCCTATAGGACAGAGTAGAACTGCCCCATAGAGTTTCTAAGGAGTGGCTGGTGGATTCGAACTGCCAACCTTTTGGTTAGCAGCCGAGCTCTCAACCACTGCACCATCAGGGCTCCCAGCACAGTGCCTAGCACATAGCAATTATGAGCTGTTATAATTACTAGGGTCATCATAGATGTAAAAGTTCGGTGTTCTTTCTTTTCCTTACAAGAGGCTGTGGGTGTTTGTTATTTGCTGGTACTTAAGTGTAAAATATTACAAGGTGCCACGACTTCCATCCTCTAAGAGAGTTTCTATGTGTGAGATAACCAGCACTTCCACTACCCCATCTGTGGCAGTTGAGCAAAACTGGCAATTGCTAACGCAGTAAAAGGGACGTGTACCACCACTCAGCTGTGCAAGGGCACAAACGCAAGTTTTTTGAGGGTTCCTGACTGTCCAGGATTTTTTTTTCCAAAGGTTCTGTGTAGAATTTTCAGCACAAAAATAGGTGTGAACTACGTGCACTTTGGAAAGGAATGAGTTGGACGCCGTCGGTCTAAGATTGGTATTGTTCAGTGAGCAAAATTCCTGTTCACTGATGTTGTTTTGGGTTAGGCTGACCTTATGAACTGGATTTCTTTCAGATGGGTGTATTTTTCCTTATTGCAAATTTCCTTCAATTCATCAGCAGAGATTCTAGCCACTTTGCTAGGAGCTTGTGACCCTGGCTTGGACGGCTTATGTGCTCGCCTTTTGACAAATGCTTATTTATTTTTTTGTAATTTCTGCTTGGCAGTTCGCCCTTTCCCTCAGGGACTTCATCTTTAGCCTTCTATCACCACTCTCTGGTTTTGTCCTCTATGAATCACTTCCTTCGGGTCACTTGAGTTTCTCTCCTGTTGGAGAAACTAACCTTTTTTAACAACTGAAGTAAAAAGATCTTCCAAGATTCCTGCTTTACAATTTGCTCAATGATTCCTGAACCTCATGACTCGGGGGCAGTTCACACACTAGTTCCTGTATTTATCCATACCATAGGGATTGCCATGCTGCTCCAAAAAGGGTATTGCATTTTCTAACACAATCCATACTGTACTGCGGATAATTTCTGGCGGGCCTGTTTTATTAGCTGACATCAAGTCCGCCCAGACTCATGGCAACGCCATGCCCAATGAATAGGACAATTCTGCTGTGATCTATAGGGTTTTCATTGACTGATTTTTGGAAGTAGATCTCCAAGCCTTTCTTCCTAGTCCATATTAGTTTAGAAGCTGTACTGAATCTCGTTCAGCATCATAGTGACATGCAACACCCTCCCACCCCCACTAACAGATGTATGGTGGCTGTGCTGAGGTGCACTGACCGGGAATTAAACCTAGGTCTCCTGCATGGGAGGCAAGAGTTCTACCATTACGTCACCACTGCCTCATATGACAGGCCTAGGTCCCATCAATGGAGAACTCACTTTCTCTGGATTTTCCAATCCATAAGTGTTTATTTCACTTCTTTATCTCTAGCCTGTCTTCTTACAAGAATTTAAGGCAGCTTATGAAGATGCAAACACAATGGCAAGATAAAATAAATTTGAAATAAGGAACATATAGCAAAGGGAAAGCGAAAGTATAGAAGTAATATGCAAATCAGGAAGTCTTTGCTATAGGTGGGACAAAAGCTGGCTTCGAGCTTCCTGGAAACAACTCAAAGAGAGAACTGTGATGAGTTACAAAATATACAATGTCCCTAGAGTCTAAACAAGCCCCAGTTGCATCAGCACGCCACCACTGTTCTGAAACTTCAGTGCCTCCCTTGGCTTCTCCCAAAGGCATCTGGTGAACAGTGTCCTCAGGAACATGTTTCTCAAAGCATAGTTAAGGGTTTCACGGCTTTTCCTCATGCTACCAAAGTACAAGCCAGGTTGCAGAATGTGATGAACCTCTTCTAACACTACCAGGGCCCCTTGGGAAGGATGGGTGGAATGACCTCCATGGAAATGCCATGGTAATGAGAAATGAGAAAAGTGTCTGGTGTCAGCTGTCAGACTTTTAAGGCACTGTAAAATGCCAAACACCAATCAGGAGCTAAGGATTTTGTCAAACCTATTATTCGGGGCTGCGAAGACCAAATAATCTGTTTGCTTTATTGAACTCAGTGATCTGAATTCCATGCCCCATTCCCGCCACTCTTGTCCTTGTTGGGCCCTATGGTCGATGTAGTACCTTTTGTCCCCCCAGAAGAATGGGAAAGGAGGACAGAGTCTTGAGAAAGGCTGAGGGACAGCCCCAGGAAGGGCTGTGAAAGTGAGTGGGAACACATAACAGCCAGATGAAGCTCTGTGGGTTCTCTGGCCCCACACCGTCTTTCTTGTTTCTTTGCTTCTAATCAAATTCAGTTGAGTCAGTTGTACAGGCTGACATCCTCTAGCAAGAATGGCAGTGCTGGACATGAGACTTGGTTCATTCACAATCAAATTTCACATTATGCCTTTTTTACTAAAAACTGATTTAGCTCCTTCTATCAGGACCAAAAAAACAATCTAAATCAGTTGCCATGTAGTTGACTCTGGCTCATGGCAACCCCATTGCGTCACAGTAGAACTGTGTTCCCTAGAGTTTTCAATGGCTAATTCTTCAGAAGTAGATCACCAGGTCTTTATTCCAAGGCACCTCTGGGTGGACTCAACAGCCAACCTTTTGATTAGCAGCTGAGCGTGTTAACCATTTGCACCACCCAGGGACTCTTCTTATCAGGGTTTGACAGTTTAAGCTTCATGATATAACCCAGGCAATGGCCAAATTCTTTCCAAGTAGAGAAAAAGAATTCAGCTTAACTGAAAGTAACATTGGTAAAACTCCAACCACTGTAGCCATTACTTAATTGATGTTAACTGCAGTTATGTTTTCTCTCTGAAGCTCAAAAACATCAACATATAATTCGCACATAATTGTCCTTTTAAGTGTAGAAAGGGAGAGCCAAATGAACCCAAGAAAACAGGGCCCCATGTTTTGTTTAGGTTTTTTTAGAACAGTTTTATTGAGATAAAATTCACATACCATACAATTCACCCATTTACAGTATGTCTTGCTTTTTTATGTATCATTTATCTCACATATTTCCATATCAGCACGGAAACGTTTGTCTCATTCTTTTCTACAGCTGCATCTCATTCCACTGTACGGATGTACCATAGTTTTACTTATTCAGTCCTATACTGATGGACATTTAGGTTGCTGCCTGTACTGCAATGAATAACGAATATTGTTGGACATAGGTCATGGTGCATGTCCAGGTATTTCTCTGTAATTTCTCTTCCTGCTCTACAAACCCTTTCCTTTCACTAGGAGAATGGATGTGTTCCTCAGTTATCATTAATAACAACATCACTAACAAACCAACATGTACGTGATGCTTACAAAATACATGCCCACATTTTTCTGTTGCTGTGGGCTTATGGTTTTAACATATACTGGGGTCCCCCATGTTTTTACACATTAGGAGAAAATGGAAAAGGGGCAGGGTAAAGGTAAGAATAAAAGCTCAGAAATGGTGACAAATATTAATCATCAAAAATTGAAAATCCCTCAAAGTGAGGATAATAATAGCTTTCTCTGAATCACCATCCCATCTGCACAGAATATCATTGTCAACAGGAATCCTGTACTTACCAAAAAAAAAAAAACGAAAGAAAAGACTATTTTTTCTAACTTCCCCTTTGTAGATTAATGACTGATTTAATCTCCAGCATGGTAATTTGGCATTATCTAGAGTAAAGATAAATGATTCTGTAATAGGTTAAGATTCACCAATAAATTTAAATTTTTTTAATGAAAAGACTTTCAAAAGAATGTTAACAAATTTAGAAATTGAAAATTAAAAAAAAAAGGTTTTCAAAACTATATGTTACTAAAAATAACATTGACCTTTGACATTTGTCTGAGGAATCCTCTGGAGAAAAAAGAGATTTCATCCATTGGAGACAAATGGGGCCAACTCATCTGCAGTCTTTGGTTTAATTAGCTAAACTCTTCCAGATGGAGAACATTCACAGCAAAGGAATATTTCTGAGCCCCCTGGAATTGTTAATAAGCATAACAATATGTTACATGTAAAAGAAACTGTGTGTCCTTTATCTTGCCTTTAAAGGGCAAATGAGGAAGTGTTTGGTAACATTATGATTTTCAATTTGACTACTGAAAAAGAAATGCCCTAATTTTATTCAATATTCAACAAATATTGAGTGCTTGCTTTTCCCCTGTGCTGTTGTTGGTGCTAGCTACATGAGTCGGATTCAGCTGCAAGGCAACTAACAGCAACAGCACAGGGGAAAAGCGAGCACTCGATATTTGCGCATATATGGGGGAAAAAATAAGACAGCATCCCTGCCCTTAAGGAATCTCACAACGTAACTAGTGCCCCGCACATAGTTGGGGCTCGGTAACTATTTGTTGAATAAACGAGTGAATGATACAGACATTTGAATAAGGAATTGTATTAGAGTCCTGTAATAAAGGTCTGAGCAAATTACTCTGTTCATCAGGAGGTGTGGGGGCCTCAGGCTGTCAGGGAAGGCTTCACAAAGAAGTGTGTCAGGTAGAGAGGAGCAGGAAAGACTTCCAGACACAGGAAACAGCATGTTCAAAGACACGGAGAGAAGAAAGAGCAACATGTATTTAGGTAACAGCTAGTAATCTGGTGTGGCTGCAACATGTATATGGAATGTGACTGGAAGGTGGTAAGACCACAAAGATGGGTTGGGGCTTATTTGAGGAGGGCCTTGAAAGCCTAAATGAAGATTTAACCTCTTAGTACATGTTGGTGTTTTGGAAAGATAATGTTAGATGCTGTATAGAGGATGTGTGGAAGGGGAAGACAGAAGTACAAGGTGCCCCATTTGTCTCAGGCACTAGGATAGAGCCTGTCTGTATTTGTATTAAATTTCGTTTAATCCTTGCAACACTCCCAGTGGGTACATAATATTGTCTTCATTTTCGGAGAGGGAAACTCAGAGAGTCTAAGACACTTTCCCCAGATCACACAGCTAAAAAAATGTGGAGCTGGGATTTGAACCGAAAAACCAAACCCATTGCCGTCAAGTCAATTTTAACTCATGGCAACCCCATGTATGACAGAGTAGAAGTGCTCCACGGGGTTTTCTTGGCTATAATCTTTATGGAAGCAGATCTCCAGGCCTTTCTTCTGTGGTGCTGCTGGGTGGGTTTGAACTGCCAACCTTTAGGCTAACTGTCGAGAGCAAACCGTTCATACCACCCAGGGACCTGGATTTGAAAGTAGGGTTCTAGAAATCTCACTGAAGAATAAAAATGCCATTGGGGTCATACGAATTAGTATTAGGAAAGAATATAGAGTAGAAGTTTGGAGAAAGTTAGTGAATATTAAGAAAGACACACACGCAAGGAACAAGGATAGAAAAGCATGACTATACAAAAGGATATTTACAGTAAGGGAGATACAACACAGGAAGTGGGAAGATAATCATAGAAAAACCACAACATGTGTTTTTAAAATGCAAAGCCCCAGGGAGGAGAAAGCAAACGATACAATAATGCCATTCACTCTGGCATCCTGTGCATTCGGTTTTGCCCTTTACTCTTTTTTTCCCTTAACTTTAAACGATTTGTTATGAAAGTAACAAAGATACAGCTCATGATCTTGCAACTTTAAGGCTCTAAATCAGAAACAGATGGTGCCTATTGTACCCTGTTTCCTAGAAACTGCAGAATTTTGAGGACAACACCCTCTCTGCACTGCACCACTGATTTCAGTTCCTTCGCAGATCCTAATGCATGGCTAAATAATGTGGTTGCTGGGCAT
Source organism: Trichechus manatus latirostris (assembly GCF_000243295.1). NCBI lineage: Eukaryota > Metazoa > Chordata > Mammalia > Sirenia > Trichechidae > Trichechus > Trichechus manatus. The sequence goes on along the minus strand of NW_004444127.1, from coordinate 3,935,232 downwards.
TGTACTGGGACATCTGTTCTCCTTGCTCGAGAGTCTTTTTGGAGGTTAAAACTTTTCTCCAGTTTTATTGCATTTTTTTTCTGATTTCAAAAGTAATTCACTTTTTTAAAAACTAATTTATTTTATTTTGTTGTTGTTGAAAACATACACAGCAAAAACACACACCAATTCAAGTTTCTACGTGTACATTTCAGGGACACTGATTACATTCTTCCAGTTGTGCAACCATTCTCACTTTCTTTTTCTGAGTTGTTCTCCCGCATTAATATACACTCACTGCCCCCTAAGGTTCCTAACTAATCCTTCAACGGTGGCACATTGGTTAAGCACCTGACTGCTAACCAAAACGTTGGCAGTTCGAACCCAACAGTCACGTTCCTTGGAAGAAAGATGTGGCAATCTGCTTCCGTAAGGACTACAGCCTTGGAAATCCTATGGGGCAGTTCTATCCTGTTCTATAGGGTCGCTGTGAGTCAGCACTGACTTGACAGCAATGGGTTTTTAATGGGTTTACAATTTGATCCCATATCCAAACACCATTGCCGTTGAGTTGATGCCGACTCACAGAGACCCTATAAGACAGGGTAGAACTGCCCCCATGGGGTTTCCATTGGGTAGATCTTAATTAAAAGAACACAATGCTCAAGGCAGACATTCTTTACTATTTAAGCTAAACTGTTTGTTTGGTTTTAAGAAGACTTCAGGGGATATTTTTGTTCAAGGTTTAAAGATTATTTTCGGGCAATAGTTTTGGAGTTCATCCAGCCTCCATGGCTCCAGAAAGTCTGGATTCCATGAGAATTTGAAATTCTGTTCTGCATTTTCTTCCTTTTGATCAGGATTCCTCTAGAGAATCTTGGATCAAAAAAAGTAAATCACTTTTATTGTTAAATTTTTTTTAAATATTGAATGAGGAAGAAAATATAAAATCTCCATAATCCTTCCACCAGCAATAGCCAATAACTACTATTAACCTTCTGACAATATTCTTCTAGTTCTTTTTCTGCTTACACACCCCCACACATGCACACATACAATTTTATAGAAAATGGGATCTGTAGAAATTGTTTTTTAGTCTGTTTTGTTTACTGAATAAGTCCTTAACATTTTTCTGCATCACCAAATATTTATGAAGACTGCTAGAATCTCCATCATGTTGTACAAATTAATTTATTTAACTGATCTTCTCACCCAACAAATTCTATTAATTGAACACCTAATATGTGTTCATCGTGCTTGGTAGAGAGTCAGTGACAGAGAGACCCTCAATGCGATAGACTGGCACACTGGCTACAATAATGGGCTCAAACATAGCAACGACCGTGAGAATGGTGCAGGACTGGGCAACATTTCAATCTGTTATACATAGGATCACCATGGGTTGGAACCGACCGGATGGCACCTAAAAACAACTATGTGTCAGAACTGTGCTTGGCACTGGGTGCACAGTGGTGAGTGAAACAGACAAAAGTTCCTGCCCTTGTGGAGTTTTATGGTCCTATTATTGACTTCTGCATTGTTTGAGACCTTTTATTATTTAAAAAAACACAGTGAAATCTGGCAAGCACTACCTCAGCTTATCATCAATGATAAGTCAAGTTGATGGCATGCATCCTTGATGTGACATGACAAGAATGACACTTTGCACTGAATTGTATACTTAAAATGATTATAATGCCAAATTTTATGGTATATATATTTTACCACAATAAAATTAAAATTAAAAAATGGCACTTGACCTCTGTGATTTTCCTCCCAAGAACCAATAACTCCAGTCTAGACATGATAAAAACATCAGACAAATCCAATCTGAGAGATTTTCTACAAAATGCCTGGCCAGTGCTCCTCCAAACTGTCAAGGTTATCAAAAGAAAGACAGTCTAACAAACTGTACCCTCCTTTTCAAAAGGAGCCTAAGGGCACACGACAACTAAATGTAACGTGGTATCGTGGATGGGATCCAGGAGCAGAAAAAGACATTAGGTAAAATGCAAGAAAATCTGATTAAAATATGGATTTTAGTTAATAAGAATATATTAATATCAGTACATTAGTTATGACAAATGTATCCTACTAATGTAAGGTTTAACAATAGGGTAAACTGGGGGTGGGGGGATACATGGGATATATGAGAACCCTCTGTAGTATCTTTGCAACTTCTTTGTAAAACTCTTCTAAAATCAAAGAAAACACTGTGACAATCATCCTTGTTTCTTGAACTATATCTCTGATTATTTTCTTAGGATAAAGTCCCCAAGAGTACAACAGCTCAAAGAGTATATATATTTTTATTCACCAGAAATTATTGTTTAAAGTGTTGTAGATACTATGTTAACTTTTTTTTAATATATTGACTTTTTAAAGCTATATTAACCTTAAGCTTTTATTTCAGCATTTTCCTATGCCATAGATTCCAAAGGGACCATGAAGGAAACCAAAGAGATCATGAAGTCCACCAAACCCATTGCCATCAAGTTGATTCCAACTCATAGCGACCCTACAGAACAGAGCAGAACTGCCCCATAGGGTTTCCAAGGAGTGGCCGGTGGACTCCAACTGCCGACCTTTTGGTTAGCAGCCGTAGCTCTTAACCACTGCGCTGCTAGGGCTCCCATGAAGTCCAACCAGCTCGTTTTACAGCTGAGAAAACTGAGGCCTAGACAAGTAAAGTGACTTGCCCAAGGTCAAGCAGCTAGTTACTAGTGGGAAGTATAACCTGCTATCCTTGATGATTGTCACCCCTGCTGGGCTGTGCCTGAGAGTATTCAAATGAAATAAAATTCTCCAACTCGTGGTAGAACCAGGGATGAACAAACAGACCTGTGTCTATTTTCTGTAGGTAATTGCAAAGGTTTGCTTCCTTTGTTTTGGACATGGTCGCTAGGAGTTGAACAGATTTTTAAATAAGTGTAAAGAATAGATTCGGACACAGCTAACAGAATTGCTTGACTAAATGCCTGAGCAAATCATTTTTCCTTTCTGAGCTACTGCTTCCCACTCAGAAACATCAGAATTCCAATGCCAACTCCTTAGTCTTCTGACAGGGGCCTTGCAGAAATTAAGTTGCTAGTGCGGATGTCTGCGGAAGCCTTAGAGAGAAATGTCATGTAAGGAAAAGGCATTTGAATGGGAACAAAGGCCACATTTTCTGTCAAGCGGTCTGTCGTACGCCAAGAAAGTTCACTTCCTTGCCTGTATGGTCTTCAGACAAGGAAAATCCCAGACTTGGCATTTGTAAGGAAGAAGAAAGCAATGGAAAGGAAGGGAGAGAATTGTTAGACTTCTTGGCTCGAATTCAGAAACAAATAGTTCCCGAGCCTGGCATTGTCAGGCCAGCGTCAGGATCAGCCCAAGGAGGCAGACAAGGAACATTACCGTTACTGACTTGGCTCCACACACCCTTACCCAACAGAAACTGGTGCGTAAGCAGGATCCTGGAGGATGCAAACGAAATATAAACAATTCTTGGGTGTGGGACTGTGGTTGCCTATAGAAGCTCTGCCAGGCCTGAGATTACAGTCTTACATTTTGACTTATTTAATTTCCAGTCATTCGTGCAGGATTTAGGCAATGACAAAAGCAAGCTAAAGCAAAACTGAAGTCTGGGTTGTAGAAAAGCAGAGGCCTCTGACCTCAAACCGGAGCTTCTAATCAGCGTCCTAGTCCTTCCACAGGTCATCGAACAGCCTCTCTCTGAGATATGGAAATGACTTCTTTTATTTGCCTATAAACATCTTTTGGCACCTGCACCAAATTGAAACTTGGCAGGCAAAATGAGGAAGGAGTATTACTTCTAAAACTCTTCCTATTTTTATGATTTGAATCTTTTTACTCTTTGAAGGGGTAGGACAGGAGAAAGAGGTTAAAGAACTTTCAGGAGAAGATGAAACGGGAAAAGAATCAAACAGATGGCAAATAAAATCTCTCCATTGATACTTACTGTCATCATTATTTTATAGAAAAAGACACACAAAGTCACAGGAAGGTTGACTGGCACGGTGCGTGATGGCACAGCAACAAAGGAAGTGACAGCGCTGAGGTTTTAAGAAAGGACAGAATAAGAAGGGAGGTCTGAAGCAGGTGCCACCTCATGACAGTCTAGATCTAAATGAAAATCTAGACTCAAAAATCTGAATCTCTAGCATCTTAAATGTATTGTGTACTTTTACATGAAAAAGCAGTTCTGTGATCTATACATGCAAATAAAAACTTATTACTAGATAGGCTCTGATCTTGGTCTTTAAAGTTATGATCACCCGTATTTTATTCAGAGGACGTAACTGCCCCTATTGAGGCTACCTGGAGTCCCTGGATAGTGCAAACAGTTAATGCGCTCAGCTTCTAACCAAAAGGTTGCTGGGTTCAAGTGCACCCAGAGGCGCCATAGAAGAAAGGCCTGGTGATCTACTGCCAAAAAATCAGCCATTGAAAACCCTATGAAGCACAGTTCTACTCTGTGATACACACGGGGTCACCAGGAGTCAGAACTGACTCAAAGGCAACCATTTACACTGGTTACCAAAGCTACCTGTACAGCTAGCTCCTTGTTGATGCTTCCAATTCCACCATTAGAGAGCCAACCTTTTGAATCACATGGTAAATGGATTATGTATCACATGCCCATTCCATTTAACCAATAGCAGCTGTGAGTCACTGCGCTGATAATGATTTTGAGACTCAGTAGGAAAGGACTCCCACAACCAATCAGCAAGATGAGCAAGACAGTGAAGAGTGGCAATGCTCTCTGGGTTAAGGCAATGTGTGTTGCAGTACCCATATCTCCGGGAAGAGCAATTATTAAGTTTTACATGTCATCAGCACCTCAGTATGAATCTATGTCAGATCACTTCCAATTTGGGAGAGGTTTTGATAGGTACCTCAACTACATTTTTAAAAGCAAAACTCCAGACATAGAGTTCAAGCAAGGTTATTTTTCCTCCTGATTTTGTGCATTAAATCAGGTGCAAGCTCTTACAAGTATATAAAATAACATTTACTTAAGCCCACAATGAATCACAATATATTGAAATTTATGGAAAATATTACATAAATGTGAAAAAAAAAAATCTAAGAAGTGTGGTCCCCAAAGATAAGTCCAAAGCACAGGAGGGTCAGGTCTGGGTGGGAACCCTGGGTTTTCAGGGGCCAGCAGAGGGTCCTTGTGTCTAAAGTCAAGGTAGTTTCCTAAGCAGGTAGAAAGATACTGAAGAGGGAAGTGAGAAGTCATCGACATACTTCACTTATTCCACAACTGTGCTTTTAAAAGAACCTGCTCTGGGGTTTCCTGAGGAGAATTTTAAAATTCTAGATATCATGTCGGGCCATTATTAGGTAACTACAATGTCATTCTGGCTTCCCTGTGAGTTACCGACCTTACTGTGATGTCTACTCTCTTTAAGCAAGGTTCTCCCAGGTCCATTAATTTTAAGACCCTCTAAAGAGCCCTGGTGGTGCAGTGGTTAAAGCGACTGACTGCTAACTGCAAGGTTGGCGGTTCAAAACCACCAGTGTCTCCGAGAGAGAAAGATGTGGCAGTCTGCTTCTGTAGAGATTTACAGCCTTGGAAACCCTCAGGGGTTGCTATGAGTCGGAACTGACTCAATGGGAGTGGGTTTTTTTGTTTTTTGTATACTGAGGTCATAGCAGCCCTGGTGGTGTAGTGGTTGAATCCTCAGCTGTTGTCCGAAAGGTAGGAGGTTTGAACCCACCAGCTGCTCTGCAGAAGAAAGATGTAGCAGTCTGCTTCCGTAAAGATTACAGCCTTGAAAACCCCATGGGGCACTTCTACTATGTCCTATAGGATCGCTATGAGTTAGAATTGACTCAGCAGCAGCAGGTTTGGTTTTGGTCTATGTTGAGGTCACTGTAAGTCAAAATTGACTCGACAGCACGACAACAACAACATACTGAGGTTGGATCCACCTTTCAAAGAAATTCTAACTATTTACAAAGGTTTAAGATAAAATAAAATGTGTACACCAAGTCTACAAGAAGAATTTATTGAGTACTTTGGGCACCGAGTTGTAAAGAAAGTCACCAGGAAATCTGAACTCTTCTGCAAGAAATCCACAATGTGACCTCAGCCTTCTCAACCACTCCTCACCCAGTTCTCTCCATGCTTTCAAGTCATTTGCCTGGAATGTTCTTTCTCCTTTTTGTACATTGCTCTTTTATAATAAGTATCATATGGTACCATCCTCTGTATTTCTCCTTTGTCCCTCCGTGAAACTGGGGAACCTCAATGGCAGGTGGATGACAGTTTCATGGATGAGAATCAGCATAAAGCCAATTCCCAGGAGACAGAGATCAATCATATCCCCAATTTCCCACTTCTCCATCATTTCTGACACCAGCTGCCCACATGACACTATCTCTCTCTGTCTCTACCCACCCGGGGCTAGGTCGGACCTTACAAGTTAAAAGAACACTGTCCTGAGGCTTATTAATTCCCTGGAATGAGTCACAGAACTCAAGGAAGATATGACTAGCGGTTTTATTATAGTAAAAGGATACAAATCAGGATCATCGTAAGGAAGACATGCACAGGCAAGGTCTGGGAAGGTTCCCAACGCAGAGCTGCTGTGTCTCAGAGAGCGCATGTCACCCTCCCTTGGCCAACCAGGAAGCTCTCTGAGCCTTAGTGTTCCAGACTTTTATTGGTCAGTCCTGCATGATAGGTTAAATCATGCCTTCTGAGGCTAGTTGATATCAGCCTCCCAGGTTAGTCTTTTCTGGTCTGGCCAGCCACTTTGGATCCAGAGTCCCTGTGCTGAGAAGCTCGTAGACCAGGGGAAGACTGACGACAAGGACCTTCCCCCAGAACCGACAGAGAGAAAAAGCCTTCCCCTGGAGCTGGTACCCTGAATTTGGACTTCTAGCCTCCTAAACTGTGATAGAATAAATCTGTTTGTTGAAGCCATTCACTTGTGGTGTTTCTGTTATAGCAGCACTAGATAACTAAGCCAGTATTACTAGTAACTTAATACAATGCTCCTTGAATTCACCATATCTTGAAATCGACTCAGTGGCAATGGGTTTTGTTGGTTATAACTATGGATACGAAAGTCAAATGAAGGCCCTGTAGTCAAGAAAACATTGTGCACTAATAGATATCGTTAACACATGGGGGAAACAATAGTAAAGCAATGTTCCCCAAAATGTATTCCCACAGAACAAAGGTCCAATGAGTTTTTCCTTGAAAGGAGCATTCTGTAGGTCCAAGAATCTGGAAAACACACCATGTATAAGCCCCTCTTGGAGATTCACAAAGCACACTCTCATATAATCTCTCGGAAAAGTTCTGTAGGAAAGAACTGTGCTTAACTTTATCGTCATTTCCCATATTTATTTAACCAAAGGGTTCGTCTTTCGAGGAGTAGCTATCAAATTAGCTTAGAAAAATCTGCTTTAAAGTTTTATTTACAATGCTTTTCACTTATACTTACCCATTAATGATGATTTGGCAAACCAACACATCCTAGTATAGTATCAAGTGACAAAAATATTTTTCTTAATAACCCGTTGCCATTGAGTTGGTTCCAACTCATAGCAACCCTATAGGACAGAGTAGAACTGCCCCATAGGGGTCCCAAGGATCGGCTGGTGGATTCAAACTGCCGACCTTTTGGTAAGCAGCTGAGCTCTTAACCACTGTGCCACCAGGGCTCCTTTCTTAATAAATTATCTATGAATAAAATTTGCTGAACACCTAATAATAATCTTGGTCACAGACCACATTTTGTTTCTAAATGAAGTTGCTATCTAACCACTAGATGGCAATATGATTCAATTTATGCTAAAATCATTCCCTGTTTGAGAGAAGACCTGCTTCATAGGGTTTTCTTGGCTGTGATCTTTACAGAAGTAGTTCACCGGACCTTTCTTCTGTGGAGCCACTGGGTAGGTTTGAAATGCCAACCTTTTGGTTAGCAGCCAAGCACCTAACCGTTGCACCACCAGGGTTCCTGTAATTAATAGAAGTCTGCAAAACAGATACTTAAAAAAAAAAGTCACTCTCACTTACTTATGTTCAATAATAATACTTTCTTCAATGAAAGATAAATAGTGGACTCTCAGAAGTTAAAATCCTAATTTGTAGTCTTCCCATGGGAAAAGTGTTATAAATGGTGGTTCTGCTCAATAATGCAGGACTTTCAGCAACATTGGAGCCTATACCACCAATACTGATTATTCCTATGAAGAAATACAGCTCAGCTGTTCTCCCTGTTCCCCAGACCTGCTCCTCTTCTGTTACCATCCAGTAAGTGGCACCTACCATTCACCCACTTGTCAAAACAAAAACAAAGGTGTCATCCTAGACTTGACCCTCTCGCTCTCTTTCACATTCTCTCACCAGATCCCACTAATTTTACCTCTGAAATATTCCTTCCAATCTACTCCCTTCTCCATGTTAATTAGAGCCTCATTAACTCTCACATGGACCATTCATTCATTCATTCATTTAACAATACTTACGGAATGCCTCTCATATGCTGGGCATGATTCTTCGAGAGTGCAGTCTAATAAAGGGGACGGGGGTGAACATAGAGAGCAGGGAGACAATTTAGGAGGCTCCTACAATTGTCCAGGTGAGGTGATGGTGCCTTAGACCAAGGTGATGGCAGTGAGGAGGTGAAAAATGGTCGCATTTTAGATATATTCTGAAGGTAAAGTCAATAGGATTTCCTGACTGATTAGACTGAAGGTGAGAAAGAAAAAGGACTTAAAGATGCCTCCACCTATCTTGGTTTGAGCAATTGGAAGGATGCCAATAACTGCAGTCACTGAGACGTGGAACATGGTGGGTAGAGCAAGTGTTAGGGGAGAGATGAGGACTTCAGCTCTGGACATATCGGGAGTTCAGTTTTTGACATATCAAATCTAAGATACAGAATAGGCAGTTGAATATAGTCTGGAGTTTAGGGGAAAGGTTTGGGCTGGAGACATAAATTTGAGAATTACCAGTATATAAAATAAAAAAAAAAAACCAAACCTGTTGCTGTCAAGTCAATTTCAACTCATAGTGACCCTATAATACACAGTAGAACTGCCCCATAGGGTTTCCAAGGATCAGCTGGTGGATTTAAACTGCCCACCGTTTAGTTAGTAGCTGAGTTCTTAACCAATGCACCACCAGGGTTCTGTCAGCATATAGTAATCTGGTAGCTAAAGTCAGAAGACTGGATGAGCTCTTCAGGCAAATGTGTGTAGACAGACAAGAGGAGCAAGAACTGAGCTCTGGGGCATTCTAACATTAAAACATTAGGGAAAAGAGAAGCAACTACTAAAAACTCTGAAAAGGAATAGTCAGGGAAGTAGGGAAATCAAGACAGCGTGGTGTCCTGGAAGCCAACTGAAGAAAGTGCTTCCAGGAGGAAGGTGCAATCAATTGGTCAAAGGCTGAAGGTGGTCAAGTACGTCAGAAATAAAAATTCCATGATCTAGTATTGTGAATGTTATCAGTGATCTTGAAAACAACTGTTTCAGAAGAGCAGTAAGAGCAAAAGCCTGATAAAAGCAGGCTTGAGAGAAAATGAAAAGGAATTTGATAGAACACTCTTGAATTCTGTTGCAAAGGCAGGGAGGAGCAGAAACACAGGTTAGTTCTTCACCTAAAGTAGAATAAAAAAAGAAAAAAAAAAAAGATTTAGAGCCTTGGAAACCCTATGGGGACAGTTCTACTCTGTCCTATAGTGCGCTATAAGGTTGCTATGAGTCAAAATCGACTTCACAGCAATGGGTTTATGTGAAGAAAAATTCTTTTAATGCTGCTAAGGAACACAAAAGAACACTATGTTCCTGCATAGAAGGTGTCAACGTCATGTTGTGGGGTTGTTAACCATTGTCATAGGGCAATATGTGTACTAACTGTTTAATGAGAAACTATTTGTTCTGTAAACCTCCATCTAAAGTACAAAAAAAAAAAAATTCTATGTGAGATCAAATTGACAACAGCAACACAAAAGATTTGATGGAAAGCCTAGGAGGCAAAGAGTTGAAAATAATGGTGACGGAATAATTTGGAAAAGGATAATGAGAATAGCAGGAACTGGAAAAATGTAATCGATGTCACTGAATTGTACATGTAGGAATTTTTGAAATGGTGTATCTTTGGCTATGTATATTTTCACCAAAAAAAAAAAAAAAAAGGTCCTCCAAGGTTGAGAAAGGAGAGTGTTGATATGTCGTGGGGTTGTTAATCAATGTCATAAAACAATATGTGTACTGACTGTTTAATGAGAAATTATTTGTTCTGTAAACCTTCATCTAAAGTACAATAAGAAAAAAATTTAAAAAAAGAAATACAGGTTAGTAACTAAAGAGGCAGTCGTTCCAACAGAGCGAGGGGATACTGCATGGTTTAAAATCCAGAAAGGTGTGTGTCAGGCTCGCATCTTTCACCATATTTACTTAATCTGTATGCTGAGCAAATAATCCCAGAGGCTGGACTATACGAAGAAGAATGTGGCATCAGGATTGGAGAAAGACTCATTGACAACTTGAGTTATGCAGATGACACAACCTTGCTTGCTAAAAGCTAAAAGGACTTGAAGCACTTACTGATGAAGATCAAAGACTATAGCCTTCACTATGGATTACACCTCAACATAAAGAAAACAAAAATCCTCACAACTGGACCAATAAGCAACATCACGATAAATGGAGAAATGATTGAAGCTGTCAAGGATTTTGTTTTACTTGGATCCACAATCAACAACACCCATGGAAGTAGGAGTCAGGAAATCAAACAATGTATTTGCATTGAGCAAATCTGCTGCAAAAGACCTCCTTAGAGTGTTAAAAAGCAAAGATGTCACTTTGAGGACTAAGGTGCACCTGTCCCAAGCCATGGTTTTTCAATCACCTCATATGCATGCAAAAGCTGGACAATGAACAAGGAAGAATGAAGAAGAACTGATGCCTTTGACTTACAGTGTTGGTGAAGAATATTGAATATACCATGGACTGCCAGAAGAGCGAACAAATCTACCTTGGAAGAAATACAACCAGAGTGTTCCTTGGAAGCGAGGATGGCGAGACTTCATCGCACGTTCTTTGGACATGTTATCAGGAGGGGCCGGTCCCTAAAGAAGGACATTATGCTCGGTAGAGGATCAGTGAAAAAGAAGACCCTCAACAAGATGGATTGACACAGTGGCTGCAACAATGAGCTCAAACATAACAATGACATTGAAGATGTCACAGGATTGGGCAGTGTTTCATTCTGTTGTACATAGGGTCACTATGAGTTGGAACTAACTAGACAGCACCTAACAACAACAACTGAAGAGATGGAGTCCTGGCATGACACAGTGGTTAAGAGCTTGGCTGCTAACCAGAATGCTGGCAGTTCTAACCCACCAACTGCTCCTTGGAAATCCTCTGTTCTATAGGTTCGCTATGAATCAAAATTGAATCCATTAAACTGATTTGGTCTTTTGGAATTTTTTTTTTTTTTTTAATATCAGTATGGTCGTATATCTACCACGTGTCTGTTAGTTTGTCGTACTGTGGTGGCTTGTGTGTTGCTGTGATACTGGAAGCTTTCCCACTGGTATTTCAAACATGAGCAGGGTCACCCACGGCAGACAGGTTTCAGCGGAGCTTCCAGACTAAGACAGACTGGGAAGAAGGACCTGGCAGTCTACTTATGAAAAAATACGCCAGTAAAAACTTTATGAATAGCAGCAGAACACTGTCTGATATAGTGCCAGAAGATGAGCCCCTCAGGTTGGAAGGCACTCAGAAGACTGGGGAAGAGCTGCCTCCTAGAAGCAGAGTCGACCTTAATGATACGGATGGAGTCAAGCTTTCCGAGTCTTCATTTGCTGATGTCGCACAACTCAAAATGAGAAGAAACAGGTACAAACATCCATTAACAATCAGAACGCGGAATGTATACAGCGTGAAACTAGGAAAACTGGAAATCATCAAAAATGAAATGGAACGCATAAACATCGATATCCTAGGCATTAGTGAGCTGAAATGGACTGGTATTGGCCATTCTGAATCAGACAATCAAGTGGTCTGCTATGCTGGGAAGGACAATTTGAAGAGGAACAGTGTCGCGTTCATCATAAGAATAACATTCCAAGATCTATGCTGAAGTACAATGCTGTCAGTGATAGGATAATATCCCTATGCCTACAAGGAAGACCAGTTAATATGACTATTATTCAAATTTACACAACCACCAAGGCGAAGATGAAGAAATTGAAGATTTTTACCAGCTTCTGCAGTCTGAAATTGACCAAACATGCAAACAAGATGCATTGATAATTACTAATAGGAATGCAAAAGTTGGGAAAAAGGACTGGTAGTTGGAAAATACGGCCTTGGTGGTAGAAACAATGCCAACGATCACATGATAGAATTTGGCAAGACCAAGGACGTCTTCATTGCAAATACCTTTTTCAATAATATAAACAGCGACCATACACGTGGACCTGGCCAGATGGAATACACAGGAATCAAATTGACTACACCTGTGGAAAGAGACAATGGAAAAGCTCAATATCATCAGTCAGGAAAAGGCCAGGGGCCAACTGTGGAACAGACCATCAATTGCTCATATGCAAGTTCAAGCTGACGTTGAAGAAAATTAGAACAAGTCCACGAGAGCCAAAGTGTGACCTTGAGTATATCCCACCTGAATTTAAAGAGAATCTTAAGAACAGATTTGATGCACTGAACACTAATAACCAAAGACCAGATGAGTTGTGGACTGACGTCAGGGACATCATACATGAAGAAAGCAAGAGGTCATTAAAAAAAAAAAGACAGGAAAGAAAGAAAAGACCAAAATGGATGTCAGGAGAGACTCTGAAACCTGCTCTTGAATGTAGAGTAGTTAAAAGTGAAAGAAAGAATTGATAAAATAAAAGAACTGAACAGATTTCAAAGGGCAGCTCAAGAAGGCAGAGTAAAGTATTATAATGAACTGTGCAAAGACTTGGAGATAGAAAACCAAAAGGGAAGAACGCGCTCAGCATTTGTCAAGCTGAAAGAACTGAAGAAAAAAATTCAAGCCTCGAGTTGCAATATTGAAGGATTCCATGGGGAAAAAATTAAATGATGCAAGAAGCATCAAAAGAAGATGGAAGAAACACACAGAGTCATTATACCAAAAAGAACTGGTCAACGGTCAACCATTTCAGGACTTGGTGTATGATCAAGAATCAACGGTACTGAAGGAAGAAGTCCAAGCTGCACTGAAGGCACTGGCAAAAAACAAAGCTCCAGGAATTGACCAAATACCAACTGAGATGTTTCAACAAATGGATGCAGCGCTGGAGGTGCTCACTCATCTCTGCCAAGAAATTTGGAAGACAGCTACCTGGCCAACCGACTCGAAGATATCCATAACTGTACCTATTCCAAAGAAAGGTGATGTAACAGAATGCGGAAATTATCGAACAATATCATTCATATCATGTACAAGTAAAATTTTGCTGAAGATCATCCAAAAGTGGTATGCAGTAGCTCAACAGGGAACTGCCAGAAATTCAAGTCAGATTCAGAAGAGGATGTGGAACAAGGGCTATCATAGCTGATGTCAGATGCATCTTGGCTGAAAGCAGAGAATACCAGAAAGATGTTTACCTGTGTTTTACTGACTCTGTGGATCATAAAAAATTATGGATAACATTGTGTGATGGTTAAGATTGTGTGTCAACTTGGCTGGGCCATGATTCTCAGTGTTTTAATGTAATCACTCCCATGACTGAATATACTGTGAGTAGCCAATCAGATGAAAGGGAGTCTCCTTGGAGGTGTGGCCCACATCTGTATATAAGCAGATGTTCTGGCTTTTTGCTTTCTCTGGATCCTGCAGCTGCTTCCTGTCATCTCATCTCCTGTTCTTGGGACTTGAGCTGTCAGCTTAACCGCCGAACCTAGGATTCATCGATCTGCACAGCCTGTGAGCAGAAGCCCTGCTCACCGACCTGCCGATCTTGGGCTCGCCAGCTTCTGCAGCTGTGTGACTTGGGAGAGGCCTCTACCCTGATCCATGGACTTGGGACGTTCTAGCTCTACAATCGCGTGAGCTGTTTCCTTGATATAATCTCTCTCTATATATATATTTATACATTTTACTGATTTTGCTTCTCTAGAGAACCCAGCCTAAGACACACTGTGAAGAATGGTAATTCTGGAACACTTCATTGTGCTCATGAGGAATCTGTACTTAGACCAAAAGGCAGTCGTTCCAACAGAACAAGGGGATACTGCATGGTTTAAAGTCAAGAAAGGTGTGATCTGGGTTGTGTCCTTTCACCATACTTATTCAATCTGTATGCTGAGCAAATAATCTAAGAAGCTGGACTATATGAAGAACAATGTGGCATCGGGATTGGAGGAAGACTCATCAACATCCTACAATATGCAGAAGACACAACAACCTCGCTTGCTGGAAGTGAAGAGGACTTGAAGCACTTACTGATGAAGATCAAAGACAACAGCCTTTGCTGTTGGCTGGATTACACCTACAACAATCCATACAACCGTATGGATTACACCTTAACATAAAGACAACAAAACTCCTCACGACTGGACCAATAAGCAACATCGTGACAAATGGAGAAAATACTGAAGTTGTGAAGGATTTTATTTTACTTGGATCCGCAATCAACGCCCATGGAAACAGCAGTCAGGAAATCAAACAATGTACTCCACTGGGCAAATCTATTGCAAAAGACCTCTTTAAGGTGTTAAGAAGCAAAGATGTCACTTTAAGTACTAAGGTGTGCCTGACCCAAGCTATAGTGTTTTCAATCCCTTCATATGCATGTGAAAGCTGGGGATAAGGAAGACCCAAGAATTGATGCTTTTGAATTATGGTGTTGCTGAAGAATACTGAATATACCATGGACTGCCAGAAGAACGAACAAGTTTGTCTTGGAAGAAGTACACCCAAAATGCTCCTTAGAAGCAAAGACAGCGATACTACGTTTCACACACTTTGGACATGTTATCAAGGAGGAACCAGTCCCTGAAAAAGGACATCATGCTTGGTAAAATAGAGGGTCTGCAAAAAAGAGGAAGACCTTCAAACAGATGAACTGACACACTGGCTGCAACAATGAGGTCAAGCATTAAGAATGGTTGTGAGGATGGCGCAGTACTGGGCGCCGTTATGTTCTACTGTGCATGAGGTCGCTATGAGCAGAAACTAACTGGGCACCTAGCAACGAGAACAACATGGTCGTATATTTTTATCCAGCCCCGTTCAGCTGCAGATTCGTATTTAATCAAAGTGATCAGTTTTACCGGACTATGATGAAGAGAGCTAGAGCTGGCGATGGAGTGATGTCAAGGAATTTAAGCGGAGCAAGAAGGAACATCAAGGGAGGGACAGTGAAAATGCACAGGAAAAACGGATTGTAGGTGGCATGGACAGATTGCTGGAATTGGTGTCTTAGAGGGAATGAGCTGGAAAGAATACATCAGAATAGAATGAATGAAACGATGAATGACAAAGATTTCGGTCCCTGGTAAATACAAGGTTAGAGGTGCTTAACAAAGGTTATCATTAAACAAAAAAACCTTTTCTCCTTAAAATTAGCACTTCTCTCATTTCTGAGCATCTGCTCTGCCCTAGATATGGTGTGTAAACCCACATTTTCTAAACATCCTCTATAGGCCCTTCTGCATTGACAACCAAGAGCGAGATCGGGGTGGAACAAAAGGCGAACTCCTTTCCCGCGGGCAAATAAGCAGCGCTCAGGTAACCGTAACAACATAAATCAACCGCAGATTGCCGTATCAATAACGTTTAACACGTTCTTATGTTTCATTATACAAGAAAACACGAATACAATGTCTTGAAAATATTACAACAGAAAACAAAAGGCTCTTTTCGTTGTCGCTGCCTCTCTTCCTTCCACCCCATGCGTCTCTGAAGGGTAAACAAAGGGAGATCAGGCCGATATTTACAGACCAAAACCCTGTGGGAGGTAGACCCAATGCCATCCAGTTGATTCCGACTCCTACCGACCCTATAGGACAGAGTAGAACTACCCTATAGGGTTTTCAAGGCTGTAAGAAGCAGACTGCTACATCCTTCTCCCCTGAGCAGCTGGTGGGTTCGAACCACCGACCGTTCGCTCACCCAAGCACTCAACTACTGCGCCACCAGGGCTCCAGGACAGAGGTAGAAGAGACCGCAAACTTGGGATGCAGAGGAGACGCCCACTCGCCCGCCCCTGCCGAAGTCGCCCCTCCGGGGAGGCTCAGCCCTGCAGCTCGGGCCGGCATTTTTAACGTGGAAGCAAGCCCGGGCCCGCCCCCGGCTCTGAGGACGCCAGGAAAAGGGCAACGCCCGGCGGAGGCGTCCTAGGCCGCCACTCGGTGACGGACGGACACCGACTCAGCTTCCCTTCCCCTTTTCTCTAGTGGCGCGCTCCCTGCCCATCCTCATTCTCTCGCCAACTCGGTAGCAGCCCAGCAATGGCGGAGGGTCCGACCTGCCTGTCTACTCCCCGCGTTTCTTGACCGGTTCACAGCTCCGCTCGCCCCGTCCCCAGAAGTGACGACTTCCCCACGGCCCTGCCTGTGTCCCGTCGGGCCTCGCGACTGCGGCGGAAAGATGGCGGCGGCGGGAGCTGTGGAACGGAGCTTCTTGGAGCTAAGCGGGGCTGAGCGCGAAAGGCCGAGGCATTTTCCGGAATTCACAGTCTGCGGCGTTGGTACGGAAGCGACCAGGGAGGCCGCGATCTTATCTTTTCCCTCTGGCTCCTCTCATGGGTCCCCGGGTATCTGCCCCCGCACCACTTCATTCTTCTAAGTCCATGTTCCTCCGGGCCCTGGATGAGAGCTTCTCCGGTGTCTAACTTCTTGCTCTTTTCATCACCTTCTCTCCGTACGGGTTGCCATTCCGTCACTCTCTGCTTCCCCAGCGCCCTCAGCCCAGTCATCCCCAGGGAACCACGTGTACAGACTGACCGCGCTCCTTTTGCAGGGACTGTGAATGCCGTGGCCGGAAGGGTGAAATACGGTGAGAGCGCGGGAGACTTCTACTATTTGGAAAGTGGTAAATTATTCTGCGTCACCAGAAGCAGGTTTATTCATTGGTAAGTGCCATGTTCGCCAAACCCCCTTGGAAAGTAGGGTTGTTGGGTGTCAGGATTTTCGTGGCTATTTCCAAAGTGTCATTTTCCAGAATGATAATCGACAGTTAGGAAAGACTGTTTTCAATTTATGTCTGATACACGGGAAAATTAAGGAGACAGAAAGTTCTAGGAGAGATACAGCCCACGCAGCACTAAAAGCAGAGCTTGGAATAAAGCCCTGAAGACCAGGTTTTAAACATGAACCCATTATATTTTATAGTGCTTTACACCTGCCTTCATTCTGCAAATTTTTGTTGAACTTCTACATGTCAGGCATTGTGGTAGATACAGGGATAAAATGGTGAGCAAAAAACAAAACAAACCTGCTTTTATACTGTCGTATGCATGATCTCATTTAATTCTTGAAACAACTGTGAGTTAGATATTGCCATGTGCCTATTATAGATAAAGAGACTAAGTGTACATAACTATTATTAATTTATTTATTTTCTGATCAAGTCACTCATTTAATAGTTATATGTTGGGCTTTTACTTAGTGCAGGCACTGTGCTAGGTGCTAGTGTTGTAGTAGGCAAAGGACATATATGGACCCAGCTTTCATGAGGCAGTTTTGTGGAGGAAAAAAAGACATTAAACTAATGAGCACTATTATAGGTATATAAATAGCTATAAATACATGCCCCTAAGGAAAAGTATAGGGGCTGTGAGAGGTCAATGGGAGGACCTAATTTAGATTGATGGGGCAGAGAAGGTGTTTGAGAAAGTCACAGTTAAGCTGAGATCTGAAGGATGGAAGGTTATCTAGGTATTGGAGAAGGGAAGCAGTCCTTCAAGAAGGATCAACATATGCAAAGGCCATGAGATGGAAAGAAGTTGGGAGGTTTGAGGAACTGACCAAAAGTCTGTGTGGCTTGACTGCAGTGGGTAAAGGAGGAAGTGGTGGGAGAGATGCTGAGACTAGAGAGGTAGGCAGAACTCAGACCACGAAGGATCCTCCTCAGGCCACTTTAAGGATTTTGGATTTTTATCCACAATACATTGTGTGTTTATTGACAGGTTTTTAAAGAGTTACTAACGTGATCAAAATTGCATTTTTGGAAGATTAGTTTACTGTGTGAAAAATGGACTTGGGTTGGGTAGGGGTAATAGAAAAGAACAGTTTGCTTTTGTGATGGACCAAGTAAGAGATGCTGGTGGTTTGCATCGTGGGAATGGCTATGAAAAGAGAAGTAGATGTATTTAAGATATATGTGGAAGGTAGATTTGCTCAGACTTGGTGAAGGATTGAATATTGGGGGTTGGGGGGGAGCAAGGACAAGTCCCAGGTTTCTAATGTGACTAACCAGATATTGGGTGGGGGGGACGTTCTTGCCATTTACTGAGATACACAAGGTGAGTTTTGGAGAGATGTGAATAATTCTTTTGTATGTATCGCATTTAAAGTACCTGTGCAGCAGCTCCATGGAATTGTCAAGTAGGCATTGGGATTTACAGGGCTGAGGTCAGAAGAGAGATAGGCATTTTAGATATGTTAGATACAAATTTCATTTACTTAAGAAGTATTTTTGAGTGTCTGCTATGTTCCAGCCAATGTTTAGGGACTTCGAATACAGCAAAGACCCCACTCTCATTGAGAGATAGGCAATAAATAACAAAAATAAAATAAACAAGTGGAATAGAGGGAAGCAAGGTTAGAGAGAAGGGGAATGCCTACAGGAGTTACTATTTTATATAGGGTGGTTGGGCAAGACCCAGTGATAAGCTGGCATTTGAGCAGAGGAAATGAGGATATCTGGGAGGAGAGCATTTCAGGTAGAGCCTTCCAAGAAAGAACAAAAAGTGCAAAGAACCCTGAGACAGGAGTTTGTTATGTTCAAAGAATGACAAGGGACCAGGAGTCTCAGCTGAGTGAACAAAGAATAAAATACTAAGAGAGAGGTAGCCAAGGGCCAGATCAGGGCTTTGTCGGTTATCTCAAGGCTTTGGCTTTTCTTCTGAGTGAGATGGGAAGAAGCCATTGGAGAGTTTTAAGTAGAGGAATGACATAATCTCAGCTGTGTTTTTGAAGGGTTCACTGTGACTGCTGCATTGAGAGTAAAGTGTAGTATGAGGAGGGTGGAAGCAGAGACCAGTTAGGAGGCTGCTGCCACATTCCAGACGAAATGATTATGGCTTCCACCAGGTGGTAGTAGTAGAGGTAGTGAGAAATGGTTAGATTTTGGATATGTTTTGAAGGCAAATTTGTTAGAATTTACTAATGGATCAACTGTCGGCAGGGACAGATTACCCAATAAGCAAGGTGTATGCACAGGCTTAATTGTGCTTACTTTCTAATCTGTAGTGCACAATTTCACCTGCGTTTCAAATCAGTGACGAGAAACCCAGGTGAAATTGTGCACTACCGATTAGTAAGTAAGCACAATTAAGCTCGAGCGTTCCTTGCTTACTGTAAGCTGCTGCATACCATGCTTACTGGTTAATCCGCCCCTGAATGTAGGGTATACAGAAAGAGAAGCTTCAAGGGTAACCCCAAGATTTTTTGCTTGAGCAACTAGAAGCTATGGAGACTGTTATTAGAGATGGGAAAGCATGCAGTGAAGCCATGGGTTTTTGTTTCTTTGTTGGATTTGGTAGGTCTAGGAATTCTGTTTTGGACAGGTTTAGTTTGAGATGCCTGTTAGATATCTAAGTGGAGGTGCTGTGGTAGTAGTCCAGAATTCAGTGGAGAGCTTGGGCTGAAGATGGATTTTGGGAATCATTGGCATTAGATGACATTTAAAGCTGGTACACTGAATGAGTGTTGATCAGTGCTTCTCAACCTCAGAACTATTGGCATTTGGGCCTGGATATGACTCAAAGGCAACTAACAACAACAATTCTTTGTTGTGGGGGCTGTCCTGTGCATTGTAGGATGTCGAACAGCATCCCTGGCCTCTGCCCACTGCATATAGTAGCACCCTCCCCATCCCAGTTGTGACAACTAAAAATGTCTCCAGGTATTGCCAAATGTCCTTGGGGTTGGGGAGGGAGAAATTGCCCCCGATTGAGAACCACTTGTGTAGATGAAGGAAGAGAGAAGGACTGAGCCCTGGGGTCACTCCACCGTTTAGGAAGATGAGGAACCAGCCAAGGAGATGAGAAGGAATAGCTAGGGAGGTGGGAGCTGAACTAAAGAAAGTGATGTTCCAGAAGCTAAGGGGAATAGTCCAAGGAGGAGGAGAGTGAAAAACCTTCAATTGTTGTGTATAAGTCAGGTAAGATGAGAACTGAAAATTGACTTTTGCATCATGGAGATCATTGGTGACCTTGTCAACAACTGCCCCAGCAGACTGGGTAGGCAACAGCCTGTGTGGAGTGAGCTCCAGACAGAAGGGGAGGAGAGGAATTGTGACTATAGAGCAGCTCTTTCAAGGAGCATTGTCCTAAGGGAAGCAGAGAAATCAACTGGTGGCTGGAGTGTGATGGATCGTACAGACAAACAGTATGTTTATATGCCGTTGGGAGTGATCTAGAAGGTGCAGTTGAGGGCAGCCACTGTGGGGGGGAAGGTTCAAGAAACCAAGAAGATGGGATATTAAAAAAGCACCTACGTGGATATTGAAATCATTAAGAATTATGGCAGAATGGTATGGGAGAGAGTGACAGTGAGCCAGGAGCTAAGGTCTTCGAGGAATGAAAGGCCTGTGTAGGTAACTGCAGTAAGCAAGAGTGGGAGGTAGCATCTGATGGCATGAGCCCCAGAGCCGAGTGGTTTGGACAGGGAAGGCTGCACAGTGGTCTAGAAGTGGAAATGGGGAGCAAGCAGGACATCTGAACCCTACCTTGAGTGAGGCCCCACTACAAGGAGGGTGGTAGAGAAAGCTGCCACCATTAGAGAGGGCTGCTGGGGACAGTGTCCTCAGGGAAGATCCAGAACCCAACTTTACCCAGAAGGCAGGAAGGTGAAGGGAGTGTTGAGAAGGGGTTGAGGATACAGAAAATTGTGCTGATGACGTAGCATGAGTTTGCTGCAAGGAGGAATCTGTTTCAGTATTCTGGAGAAAATGTGACCACAGCAGAGGCAGAGAAGGCCATTAAATGTCATCTGGTGCTGCTGAGAAGGCACGAAGGAAAAGGGTACAGTAGTCCAAGAAGGGATGGCCGCATAATTGCAGAGGTGGAGGGGAAGGAACAGTGTCAGGAAGAGGAACGCATCGGATTTGACAGGCCCCAGTGCTGAGTGAAGGACATAGACGAGTAAATATGTGCCAGTGGTTTTTATAACATACTGGTAAGTGAAAAATAAGAAACCTCTTTCTTAGAGTGAGGTAACATTCATCTTCTGTGATGGGTATAACTAGGCACAGGGATGGGGGGCGTTTAAGAGTTTTAATCTGAATTCAGACGGTGGACTTAGCGGCCTTAGGCAGAGTGTTTGTTTCATATAGGAAATGTGGTGCAACTTGAGTTTGAATAAAGTTTTTTGGTTTTTTATTTTTCAAACTTTTTATGTATTTTCTGAAAAAACATTTATTGAGTTCTAGCTATGTCCTTGGAACTTTGCTGGGTCTGAGGATATCACTGTGCATAAGACATAGTTTACAGTCATTTATTAATAAACATCCTCCTTCTGAGGAATAAAGTGGAAGTTGGAATAGCTTATCACTAAACAAACTAACCATAAGTTCAACCTGAAAAGTTATTATGTTTTAAAAATATTTTTTTAGTAAGACATACTGTCCCCTAAAACATATATATACAAGGGCAAAAACCGTAAAATTGCCATTCTTTTGTGCTATTCCAAGTTAAGAAAGTTAGAGGAGGGAAATACCCACATTTATTGAGGTCAATTTTGTTTGGCTCTGTAGTAGTATATGTGGAGGCCACATTCCACTCCAGCTAATGGGGGTATGTGGTGTGGATTTTCATTATAGCAGAGTTTATTGCCTTGCATATTGATCTCAATAAATGGGCAGTCAGGTTTGTAAATGCCTCTGTTTAACAGGGACTCATATAATAAGATTTGAATATTATGTTATGCTGTGTTTTGTAAATCTACGTAATGTGATTTGGAATGTAAAACTTGGTCTGAATTCATTTATGCAAATTTTTCAAATTGGAAGAGTTCACTGGAAATCATTCTGCCATATTTTAATGTAATTGTCAATGAGGAAAAAAAATGCATAAATTTTTTAAACACGTCTCTTTTAACAAGAAAACCTCAGGAGATACATTGGAGCTGGTGGAGGAGTCACTGGATGTAAACCTGTTGAATAATGCAGTTCACCTCAAATTCCAAAACTGCAGCATCTTACCCAGAGGCGTGTATGTCTCTGAGACTCAGAATCATGTGATAATCTTGACAGTGACCAGACAGCGCACAGGCTACTTTTACCACACCCTTCCTGGATGTATAGGAGTGTAAGTTGGTTATTTCCCAAATTACTCTGGCTTCACAGACTCAGTGCTAGAGCAATACCCTTGGAATCAAAGGATATTTAGACTCCTTGTTAGCCCTCACCAGGTGGTTGATCAACTACACATTTTTAAGCTGAAGAAAATAATGTTCATTAAAAAGAATAGCTTTCTTTTCAAGCTTTATGTTTTTTACTTTCAAGTCTTTTGTAGCAGTGGAGAGGAACCTAGCAGAACTTGGGTTATTTTGATTTAACAGGTGTTTCTTTTTATTTACTCCACAGGAGTTGGTAACTGAAAGTCAGATGCAGTCAATATTCACCGACATTGGAAAGGTTGATTTCAGGGATCCTTGCAGCTATCAGTTAATTCCCACTGTACCTGGACTGTCCCCTAATTCTTCTGCCTCAGCAGCCTGGCTTAGCAGTGATGGGGAGGCTCTGTTTGCTCTACCGTCTGCTTCTGGGGGAATCTCTGTTCTTAAACTACCTCCTCATGCAATACCTGGTAAGAACTGGAACTGAGCGTGGATTTAACTTTAATCAAAGAATGTTGGTGTGAAAACAGACCTTAGAAGTCCAGCCCCATCATCCAATGCAGGAATTGCTTCTGCACTACCCCTGAAGTGGTCAAGCGTTATGGCTGGCCTAGTGAGTCCCTAATGCTTTTTTTGTGTTTTTTAAGGATGAGAGTTTATACAGCTGATGAGGACAGTAAAGCATATTGGAGTGTGGGAAAACAAATAATTCATTCTTAGTCCTGTAGTAGAGATGAGTTGACTAGCTGTCTACCCTCAGTTTGAGGTGCTGTAGTTAAAATAATCAAAACAAGTTCAACTGCTCATAACCTTTCTCCTAATTACCACTATCTCTTGTCTGTGTTATTCCATTAGCTTCCTAAATATCTCCCCAGGCCTGCCCTTACCTCTCTTCAGAAACTTCTCAGCCACAGTGATGCATTTAAAACATAAGTTGGATCATATCACTCCACTACTAAAAACCCTGCAGTGACTTCTCATCTGGCTCAGAGTAAAACCACAGTCCTTACATTGACATCCAGTGCCCCCTGCTGCTTCTCTAACCTCATCTGATTCTCTCTGTCTGCACCAACCACATGGCCTTCTTGTAATTCCTTGAACTTGCCAGGCACACTCCTACTTCAGGGCCGTCTCCTGGTGTAGTCTTTCCCCAGCTACCTGCTTGGCTCAGTTCCCTGACATCTTTACTCAGTGTCACCTGCTCACTGAGGCCTGAGCACCTTTCAGAATTGCAATCCTTTTCTCCCTGTCACCACCTGCATTCTCTGTGCCCTCCCCTGTTTTTTCTCCACTTATTACCATTTTACTTAAATTACTGGAGCCCTGGTAGCGTAGTGGTTAAGAGTTTAACTGCTAACCAAAAGGTCGGTGGTATGAATCCACCAGCCACTCCTTGGAAATCTTATGAGGCAGTTCTACTCTGTCATATAGGGTCACTATGAGTCAGAATCAACTCGACGGCAATGGGTTTGGTTTTTTGATTTTCTACTTCCCCTCTCCCCCCTCAGTGGAATATAAGTTCTATGAATACAGGAGTTTTTTTCTGTTTTCTTCACTGCTGTGTCTGCAGTGCCTGGCATGTGAAAGGTACCCAGTGATTCTTTTGGGAAGAATGATGTAATTCTATTGAGTGGTAATATGAGTTACTGTCTTTAAGTGGCAAAAATTTCCCCTAGCAGTATACAAGTATATTTTTATATTGATCCAGTAATGATTCAAAATATTTTAGATGTGCTATATATAGGAAAGATACATCCTAAAACTTTGTTAGTATATGTCTTCGTTATCTAGTGCTGCTGTAACAGAAATACCACAAGTAGATGGTTTCAACAAACAAGTTTATTCTCTCACAGTCTAGTAGCTTCAAGTCCAAATTCAGGGCACCAGCTCCAGGGAAAGGCTCGCTCTCTCTGTTGGCTCTGGAGGAAGGTCGTTTTCATCAATCTTTCCCTGGGTCTAGGAGCTTCTCAGCGCAGGAACCTTGGGTCCAAAGGATGCGCTCTGCTCCCAGTGCTGCTTTCTTGGTGGTATGAGGTCCCCCCACTCTCTCCCCTTTCATCTCTTGTAAGATAAAAGGTGATACAGACTACACCTCAGGGAAACTCCCTTTATGTTGGATCCAGGGATGTGACCTGAGTAAGGGTGTTACATCCTACCCTAATCCTCATTAACATAATCTCATCTTGCCTCGTTAACCACAGGCAGAGATAAGGATTTACAACACATAGGAAAATTACATCAATCACAAAATGGAGGATAACCACATGATACTGGGAATCATGGCCTAACCAAGTTGACACATATTTTTGGGGGAAACAATTCAATCCATGACATTATAGAAATGTAGAACTCCTGTTACTTATAAAGACATTGTTTATGGTTGCATCATTGTTGCCTTTGGATTTCTCTAAATATGATTAAGAGGTGTTTTGGGTATCATTGACCTGTTTTCAATCTTGTAGGGATGGTGTCAATTGTGGAACTGAAACAGTTCAGTAATGCAACAATTACTTATAGGCTGGATGCCAGCAGCTATCAGGTGAGTGGTGTCTAGCAGGTAAATCAAAGGGCCCAAGAATTTAACTTTTTTGCACTAGTCAGCTCCTATTATTGGCTCCAGTCTCGCTCCAAGGCAGATAAACAATATCCTGGAAAGGAGAGACATCTACATAACACATTTCACCTGAGGAAAGCCATCTCCAGGGTCCACTTTATCTGTGATTGGACACCTTGACAGTAGAAACTCTGGCTTATTCTTTATATTCTCACACTGTCCGGTTCAGTCCTCTGCCAAGACTCACCAAAGCCAATTTTGTGTGAAATTGTTAGAAGTAGGATGTTTTTGATGGTTAGAATAAAACGATACAAAAGGGAGCAGTATTCCACTGTTAAATAGAACTTTTTTAAATTGATTATAGTAATTGTTCATAAATCAAATAAAAATGTAGTTCTCTTAGACCAACATATAAACTCTTTGTCCTTCTGTTAATTGTGCATTTGTAATTTTATTACATCTCTTGAATGCAAATTCTAATGACCAGATTGTTTGCAACAGTAAAATTCTAAAACTTCTGACTTCATGTTTTTAGGGGTGACCAGGGCCTTCAGATCAACCCCTCACTCTTGCTGTTCATTGTGTTGAGCATGATGCCTTCATCTTTGCTCTGTGTCGGGGTCATAAACTATGAATGTAGTCTTTTAAGGTAAATGCTACATTTAGAGTCACTGTAAGTTAAAATAGGATTGTGGATTGTGAGAAAATTGAAACAAATCTTGCTGCTTCTCTGAAAGATGATCAGATCAGTACGTTTGGAAATTGTAGGTCTTTTCCAGGTTGAGACAGTTTCATTTAGCTTCATTTTTCATACATTTCCCCCCTAGCTTTTGTCTTTTTATTCTGAAAATTATAAAACCTACAGGAAAGTTGAAAGAGTAGTACAGTGAGTGTGCCCTTCACTCAACAGGAACAAACGTGTTTTCAAAATGCAAGTTGGTAAAATCGTTCTGAAGATTCTTCACAAAACAGCTGGTGATTTTATCTTTTAGACTGAAGAGATATTTTTCATTTACCCTTGAAAAAAGCAATTCCTGTAGGACCTTCACAGATAAACTCTAAGCATGCTGGGATAGAATGGATGTGCATCCTTAATAAGGGGAGGGAGTCTTTTTCTAACCTGTATTCCCTTTGATGCCACTTATTAACTCTTATCTTGGGCAGGACCAAATGTGCCTGATGGTGGCCGACATGCTGGAGTACGTCCCTGGGCTCGCTGCTGGGACTGGACACAAATTGCGGCTTGCTTACTCCCCGTCCTTGGGACTCTACCTGGGGGTATACATGCATGCTCCGAAACACGGACAGGTAGGAAACAAATAAGACATGTATCAAGTTTCTCTGAACGTGCTTTGCGGGGAAGTAGCTGCAGACTCACTGAGTCTGTTTAAGCTCTTTGCTCCAGCCTGGATGTTTCACGTTTTAAGTTGTTTCCCAGGTGATGATGGTGGGTTTTGTGCTAATATGTGAATTAGAGGATCTTGAAGGAGGGCCAGGACGAAAAGGGGGAGAGAGTTTAAAGGAATGTGAAAGGAAAATTAACCAAAACTAAACAGTAAAGAGCCAGGTTGGACGTCTGGGTAAGAAATAGTTACTGAAAGGGATGTAGGTGTTATAGGTGTTGGGGGAACTTAATTTTTAGAAATAATTTTGCTCATCATCCAAACACCTGCTGTTGTATGTTTATGAGGTGTCAGAATGTAATGTAATGGTATAATCCTATAACAAAGAGCCACTCGTTGGGTATTGCGTGTTTGGCACTGTGCCAGGCACTTTATGTCCATTATTAATAGCAAACACTTGGCATATGCTTACTCTGAGCTTACACACTTTACTTGTATCACCCAATTGATCCTAAAACATTCCAGTGAGGTAGGGTTTGTCCCCTTCGCTCTGCTCGAGCTCTCATTCCCCACCTGGGCTGCTGCCCCATACGGACGCCCTCCTCACCCTGTTGTGTTTCCACCATATGCCAGGCCTTCCCTGCACGTGGAAGCCCTCTCACCTGCTCACACTCTCTGACACCCCAAGCCAGTTCACGCTCTAACATGGATACTCTTCATCTCCCTGGGCTCTTGATTTCTCACACCAGGTCGTCCCACCCTGTGCATGGCTGTCCTGATCACCTGCTTGTCTGACTCCTCGTGCTGGGACACCCTGCACAGACATTCCATTCAGTCAGCTCAGACTCTGACTCCCCACACTAGGTCATTCAATACTGCTTCCTTGTGGACAGTTTCTTATTTTATAAGGATAGGGTCATTGTCACTATTAGTCTGTAGTGAATGTTCTTCATGAAAAAAGTTACTTATTATACATCAAATGTTGTTTCAGAGTGAAACTTTTTGTTCTCACAGCAGAGTTAATACTAAACATGAATTACAGGGTTTTATTCTTAAAGATTTGCTGACTAGTGTTGATTTGTATCAGGGCCTCAAACCAGTTCGTTCTGGTTTGACCCCCTGCTGAGAATTTGCCTTTCCACCCCGAATAAAGAAACACCTGAGGATCTTGTTAAAATATAGATTCTGATTCAGTATCTCTGGGGCAGAAATGCAAATTCTCAGCCAGAGCTCTAACCATTTGAAGCCCTGGTTTATACTGTTTATGTTTTATCTCTGGAATAGTGTTAAGAAATATAAACTTAAAAATATAAAAATCGGTTTCTGAATGCTAATAATCTTTGCTTAGAAAAGCAGCATGTTGATTATTTCAAGTAATAAATTAAAATCTTGTGTTTTAAACAGTTCTGCATTTTCCAGTTGGTGAGCACTGAAAATAACCGCTATAGTCTAGATCACATTTCCTCACTGTTCACTTCTCAGGTAGGTTTATCATCCTTTGCCTGTCGGCCAAGTACAAGAACGAAGTCCTCGCTAGCCCTACTGTTTCTTAATGGGACTGAAGTCTTAAAGCTGCAATATTTCATGAAGTAGGCAAACAGAATTCATTTGGATTGTACCAGTTTCATGTGCTGCCATCTTTGGTTTTTATGCATTTTACCTCTCCCCCCATACAAATTTAATTCACCAGAAAATACAGTCGACCCTCCATATCCATGGGTTCCACATCTGTGGATTCAACCAACCGAAGATTGAAAATATTCGGAAAGGAAAAAAAATAGTAAGTTCCAAAAAGCAAACTTGAATTTGCTGTGCGCGAAGCACTATGCTGAATCCATGCAAATGAAGTGATATCTGGCATACCCTGCTATGGCCTCCCACCATTTCACAGGTCCTCAGTCTCTCGCCAGCACTCACTGTTTCAGCATTGTTCACTTGGCATCTCGTTAGTTCGCTACTTGTGTTGTGTTCACCGTTTGTTTCTGTGAAAAAGCGGCCCCTAAAAAGCACTTATGTGGTCAAAGCAATCCCTCAAAGACAAAGAGGGAGTTTAAGTACTATCTAAGTTACAGCTACTGATCCCATCCTTGCTGAAGCAAAGGAGAATGAAGAAAACCAAGGACATAAGGGAAAGGTTAGTCCAAAGGACTAATGGACCACAACTACCACGACCTCCACCAGACTGAGCCCAGAACAACTAGATGGTGCCCAGCTACCACCACCGACTGCTCTGACAGGATCACAATAGAGGGTCCATGAGAAAGTGGGAAAAAAATGTAGAACAAAACTCAAATCCACAAAAAGGAGACCAGACTTGCTGGTCTGACAGAGACTAGAGAAACCCCAAGAGTATAGCCCCAGATACCCTTTTAACTCAGTACTGAAGTCACTCCTGAGATTCACCCTTCATCCAGAGATGTCTCAGAAGAAAAGCCTGGTGACCTACTTCCGAAAAATCAGCCACTGAAAAGTCTGTGGAGCCCAGTTCTACTCTGACACACATGGGGCCACCATGAATTGGAATCGACTCAGCAGCCAGTTTTTTTATTTATTATTATTTTAACATAAGCAGTCATCAGTCACTTTTTCTTTGTCCAGAAGATGAAGCCTCCCACAGCCACAACCAGGGCACCAAAGATACAGCCAAACACTGCTCCACTGATGACACCTGGGAAAAGCCCAAACAGGAGGCACGTCAGGAGTGTTCACACAGGAGCACATGCTGCACGAACGACCAGCCCAGGATCCCACGCACTAAAATTCACAGATGTGCCTGGCACATGGGCACAAATGACTATACTGAAATAAAAGGACAAAACAGTTTTTGCAGATTGTAAGTGCAGCAGGCATTCAGAGATGAACGGGGAGGGGGGCAGGGGGGCTGTCATTGACCTCAGGGGAGGAAGCAGAACTGAGCCATGGAGGCCAAGTGACATCTTAACTTCCAAGAGGGGAGAGCTGGCATGTCAACTCTCCTGGGGGCCCAGAGAAGGAATAGAGACACTGGGCCTTCTATGGACACAACTCAAGGAAAAACCCACTGAATTGCAAAGAGCACTGTTTTTCCTCTACCTGGATCCTGGGGCAAAATGGCCTCTTAATATTCACTGAAGGACACATAGCTCTGGGTTCTGTTTATGAGTCCGCAGTTTTAAGGGTGGTTAAAGACAATTCTGGTGAAACCAGCCACAAACACCCTGTGAGAGACAAAAAGAAAAAAGAGGCGGCTGAGATGTATCCAATGCCCGAGGCATGTAGAGCTTTGTACTCATGGGGCTCAGCCCCTCAAAGAGCAAAAATCAGACGACATTACTGGTAGGAGCTGAGAGGTTCCAACGTCCCGTTGCGATAGCCACACGTGGTTGACTCGTTGCCGACATCAATCTCATATTCCAAGACTTCAGACAAGCCCTGAGAACAATTCTCTTCTCTTGTTGTGAGGTATGTCACATAATGTATCTGAAACGCTGCTTTTGAAATCTTCATATGTGTATTTCAAAACATCTGGTGATGGATGCTTAGCTAAGAAAGGCGTGCAGAAATCATAAGAAAGTGATGGCAGACAGTGATTTAAAATCACATGCATTATGAGATGCATATAAATAATGATGGTGACACTGGGGGATAACGGTAACAGTGACCATCTCTCAGTGTCCTCTCTGTGCCAGGCACTGTTCTAAGTGCTTTACTGATATCAACTCATTTAATCCACACAATAATGTCATCACAGAGGCGTATGGTTTGTTGCCATCGAGTCAGTTCCAACTCATGGTGACCCCATGTGTGCAGAGTAGAACTGCTCCATAGGGCTTTCAGGGCTGTGACCTTTTGGAAGAAGATTGCCAGGCCTGCCTTCTGAGGCACCTCTGGGTGGATATGAACCACCAATGTTTCAGCTAGGTTTATTATTCCCATTTTACAGATGAGGAAATGAAGGCATAGGAAGTAAAGGACCTAGCCCATGGTCACACTGCCTATGAGGTGGAGCTGGATTTCTAAGCCAGACCATCTGGCTCAGAGCCTGTGGTCTCATTTACCAAGGCTGTGGAAGCTTCCGAGACAGACAAAGAGGAAGCGGAATGCCCGAGCCCACATGTGGTAAGAGGCAGAGCAGGGGGTCTGACCATTACACAGCACTGCCTCTCTCATTCAGCAAAGGTCTGATCCTGGGAGGTGTTGAAAACCATTGCAACAAAATGACTAAGAGCTTGACACATACCCCAAATAAAAAGACAGGAAGAGAGATCTCAACATTGCTTTTTGAAATTTTCTGAAGATCCACGATCCCAGCCAATTCCTCCTCTTCCAGGGACCCCCATTCCACACCGTGCTTGTGATCTTGCCCTTAAGACCAGGATGGCACATGGGTTGAGACACTGGGTACAGAAGGCACTGCCTCATTCACATTTATAGAATCACCAAAAACAACCCAACTTGGCATTTTAGACCTAGGCCTTGTGTGAGGCACCCACATGAAGAAAACCTCGAATCATTCCCTTCTTATTGCCAAAGAATGTAATGGAACCCTTAAGCAGCTTTTGATTCACCTCTTCTCTCAGCTCCGGAGATGCTCTTTTTAAATTCACACCAATAAATGCAAATCATCTTCCACTTCAAGAGAAAGTCATCCACTGGGGATGGTTGTGATTCCGTGTGTGTGAGACAGAGAGAGAAGTTGGTCAAGACTAATATTCTGTCAGCTAAAAGATCCTGTGTTGCAAAAAGAGAAGGAAAACATAGTTCAGAGGTCAGCAAACTATGGCCCACGGGCCAAATCCAACCTACCACCTGTTTTTCTAAGTAAAGCTCTACTGGAACACAGCCACCTTCATGCTTTATGTATTGTCTGTGGCTGCTTTCAAAGGTCCCCAGGTGGCTGGCTTCTAAACTAAAGGTTGCCAGTTTGAACCCACCCAGCAGCACTGCAGGAGGAAGGCCTGGCAATCTGCTTCCGCAAAAGGTCACAGTTACGAAAACCCTATGGAGCACATTTCTACTCTGCACACATCTTAGCCCATGAGTCGGAACCAACTCGACAGCAATGGGCATGGCTGCTTTCATGCTACAACAGCAGAGCTGAATCACTGCAACAGATACTATATGGTCTGCAAAGCATAAAATATTTGCTATCTAGCCCTTTGCGCAAAAAGTTTGCCAAACCAGATCATCAAGCAAATAGCTCCAGGGTCTGAGTGCCAAAATGTAGGCTACAGTGTAAAAGAGAGACATATATTTGTATCGTTAATATGTCTCAGTGGGCACAGAAATGGCAGCCGGTCACGTCATCATTCACTGGTTACCCTGACTGGACCCCTCGTTACCCTTCTCGGTGGTCACAATGAGAGCGTAGGCTTTGATCGGTCCATGGCTGTCATTAAACTCACTGAATGTGACCTTTATTGAATTATGACTGACAGATGTGATGACAGGGGCTTCAACTGAAGGAGGAGGGTCTGAAACAAAACGAGACATGATCACCCGACACTTGAAAGTAAGATCATTAAGGAGAGAAAATTCTCCTTAAGATCGCCCCTCCCCTGGAAGCTATGTGCTGGGCTCATGCAAAGCAAATCCAGAAGCAAAGGGGAAGGGAAGGAAACTGGTGGGGCAAAGAGACAGTGGATCCCTTGGGGAGCCAGCCTAGCCCACAATGACCCTTAAAATGTGCCCACCCACATCGTCAGGGTGGGCTCCTGGCTGCATTGTTTGTGCAAGCCCCTCCAGACCCAAGATGGACCCGGTTCCTTATCCTGAGAGTGGGGTGAAAGCAGGAGAGCCAGAGAGACTGTGTGGGTGGAACGGTCACGTGTGGACTGGGCTGCTGTGAGCAGACACCTGTCCACCACACGGACTTCACACTGGGGAACAGTCAGTCCTCTGAAAAGGACGATGGCACAGATACCCAGGGAAGGAAAGAGGAGATGGGGAGAGAACACACTTGCTCCTGGGGCCCAGCTGCATTCCTGCCATGTCTCCTATACTGTTGTTGTAAACTGCTGTCAAGTCAGCCCCCAACTCATGGCCAACCCACGCACAACGAAATCAATCAAATGAAATGCTGCCCACTCCTGAGCCATCCCATGATTGATTGCGGACTGGACCCTTGTGATCCAAAGGGTTACACTGGCTGATTTTCAGAAGTAGATCACCAGGCCTTTCTTCCTAGTCCATCTTAGGCTAGAAGCTCTGCTGAAACCTGTTCAGTATCATAGCAACACACAAGCCTCCAGTGACAGACTGACTGACAGACTGTGCATGAGGTACACTGGCCGAGAATCTAACCCAGGTCTTGCACATGCCCCATTTTTGCTGGAGTTGGTTTAAAATATCACCAAAAGGAACTCGGCCAGCCCTTTTCCCAGAAACCAGAAAAGCCCGCTACCAGAATGTTCCACGGACAACCTTCATGATCTGTGCGTCTTTCCTTTCCCTTCCAAGCTAAACTTGCAGAGCCACTCACTGAATTAACACAAAACGAAGAAAACACTGAACTGAAGATGATCCCTCTCCACACACAAACTCCACCTAAATTTGTCTCCCACAGACAATTTGGATTGTTTCTTCATTTTTATCATTATATCCAAGATTCAGGGAGACTGAGAAAACGGAACTCCAGAAACATCACAACGCGATTCTCTAAACCTGTGCCGAACAATATAGTAGCCACTTGCCACACGTGGCTGCACCTGAAATGTAACTAGTCCCAGTTCAGATGTGCTGTAAATGTAGAATTCACCATGAATTTCAAAGGCTTACTACGGAAAAGGAAACCTTGGTGGTGTAGTGGTTATGAGCTACAGCTGCTAACCAAAAGGTCAGCAGGTCAGATCCACCAGGCGCTCCCTGGAGACTCTATAGGGCAGTTCTGCTCTGTCCTACAGGTTGCTATGAGTCAGAATTGACTCGACGGCAATGGATTTGGTTTTGGGGTTTTTGTACGAAGAGTGTAAAATGACTCAATATGTCATATAGGTTACATGTTGAAATGACAATATTTGAATATATTGTGTTCGCTAACGTGTTATTCAAATTATCTCAGCTCTTTTTTCATGGCTTCTAATTCTTTGTAGCTTGCACTGTATTTCTATCGGACAGTCAGCTCTAAACTACAGGCTTCAGCAACCTCTCAAGGAACTGACAGCAGTGACCACAAGGACACTGTCCCCAAGCCTAACTGTCAGCTGCCTCAACAGAGGCTTCCCGACATGTACTCCCAAATTTTCCATCAGCTGTTGGACTCCCAGGAGCCCTAGTGGTGCAGTGATTAAAAGCCTGACTGCTAACCAAAGGGTTGGCAGTTCGAATCTACCAGCAACTGACCTATTTTTTGGAAATATTCTGATGCTCTAAAGAAAAGATATTTAGCAGTCAGAGAGCACAAGGGGAGAACAGACCCCATTGGGTTGGTCCAAGACAATACCACCTTGCAAGGACATGGGGAGGAAACGACAGCTGAAAACGAAGCAAAGATGTGGGAAGCAATTTGTTTCCAAGCACACACACACCCACCAAAAAAAGCGGGGAGCGGGGCATTAAAAAATCAACTCAGCCTCAATAACAAAAAATAAATTATTAAAAATAATAAAACCGCAAAAGAAAAGAATCAACCGTGCAGTGAGTGTCTACTATGCCACACAACAGCTTGGGAGTTTGTGAAAACTACGGAGTCCAGGAAAATAGGAATCTTAACCAAATATCTGATAATAATAAAAAATGATTATTACATTTCTAAGCGTGATTATAATAGTAATATGGTTATGTTTAAAAGAAAAAAAAGGAGTCTCCATTGTTGACAAATAAAATGATCTACTGACTGGGACTGGTTTCAGAGTAATCCAGTGAGGGCGAAGGGAAGGAAAAGATAAAAATGAAACAATATCGGCCAATTGCTGGTAACTGTTCAACTGGACGCCCAACGATGGGCACACGGGTTTCATTATACTGTCCTCTACTTTTGTATATATTTGAACATTTCTCTAAAGATGCTTTTTTTTTTTTTTTTTAAATGAAGTAAGAGAACTCACTACTTAAAACGTGGCAATGATTATTCTGCAAAGCAAAGGGACCTTTTGGAATATACAAAATGAGTTTCTTCTTATTCTGCTTTTCCAGACTTCTACAGAATGGGTTGCCACTCTATGCCAATAAAAGTAAATATTTTAGAGAAAATTTAAAACAGATTTCTAGGCCACACTCGTGGACATGCCGGGGTGCCCACCATGCCACCTGACTACTCTTCTGCTCGAATACCCACCTGTGCTATCAGTGGTGCAGGTTTTTTGGACGGAGGATGCATTCTTTCCACAGGACAAGGTGGTGATGCTGATGTTATACGAGGTACAAAAATTCAAATGTGTGACTTCTGCCATGCAGCTGGTGCCGTTCTCCAAGGAGCAGTTCTCTAGGCACGTCATGTTGTCACAGGCTCCACTGCTGACCTCCAGCTTAAAGCCAGCATTGTTGCCGGGAGGGAGGGCCCATGTGAGGACCAAGGTTGGCTCTTTGGGGACTGGCTCACAGCTGAAGTTCACCGGTGCGGCATCTGCAAGGCAAGCACAGCACCACATGAGATTCTGGAATTTCTGCCTTTGCAAACACCAGAGCACGGGGAGCAGTAAATCCTGGCCCATTGGTGATGAGGAGGCAGGCATATGGTGTGGTGGAGGAGTCAGAGACTGACCCTGAATCGGGCAACACCAAGCTGTGTGACCTTAGGTCAGGAAGTCCCTGGGCGGCACAAAGGGTTAAGTGTTTCACTACCAGCAGAAAGGTTGGAGTTTTGAGCTCACCCAGAGGTGCCTCAGAAGACAGGCTTGGTGACCTGTTTCCAGAAGGTCATAGCCTTGAAAACCCTGTGGAGCACAGTTCTACTCTGCACACATGGGGTAGCCAAGAGTCGGAATCAGCTTGACAGCAACATACGACAACCCTGGGTCAGTTACCCAACTGCTCTGGGCGTTGACTGCAAGGCTATTTGAGGATTAAATGAAAGAATGGGTGTCAGTCACCAAGCAAGATGCTGGGAAAGAACAGGGGCTCCATGAGCAGAAGCTGGGTCATATCGTGAGTGGTAGCAACTTCACCTGCATCATCTCATTCTGGGCCTTTCAACCATCCTTCTCTAACAGGAATGGTTAATACTATCCCATTTTGCACATCAATCAGTTGAGGCTTAGAGAGTGTATTAGTTTCCTAGGGCCAAACCAAAAACCAAACCTGTTGCCATCAAGTCCACTCTGAACAAATTACCATTTTATCTGTTGTTGGTTTAAGACAACAGAAATGTATTGTCTCAGTTCTGAAGCCTAGAAGTTCAAAGTCAAGGCTGTCGGCAGGGTCATGCTCCCTCTGAAGGCTCTAGGGGAAGATCCTTTCCTGTCTCTTTCTGATTCTGGTAGCCCCAGGCATTTCTTGGCTTGTGGGGACATGATCCCAGTCTCTGCCTCCATCTTCACATGGCCATCTTCCCACTGTGTCTGTCTGTCTCTGTGTCTCTTCTCCTTTTTATAAGGACACCAGCCATTGGATTAGGGCCCACCTTACTCCAGTATGATCTCATGTTAACTAATTACATCTGCAAGGACCTTATTTGCAAATAAGGTCATATTCAAAGGTACCAGGGATTAGGACTTGAAAATATCTTTTGGGGCTATATAATTCAACCCATAACAGAGAGGCTAAGTAATTGGCTGAAAATGACACAGCTGGCAAGTGGTGGAGCCCAAACAAGGTTCTAAACCCAAGTCCAGGGCACCTTCCACACACACAACATACTGCATAATCAGTGTAACTGGTGGGATCAGTTTCTTCATCTTTCAAAAGGGGTGTTATTTGCTCCTACCTACCTCCCAGAGTTTTAATGAAGACCAGTGTTACACTGATAGAATAGATATGGCAGTGTTCAAGAAAGACTCCAACAATCAGAACTATGAGCAGAAGTACCCCTGACCCATCTGCAAAACATTCCCCAGGCTACTCTTTGAAAGTATCCTCTATTAAAAATAGAGGAGTCTTCCCTTTATCATACTTTTTGCATTGTGAGATTGTCAAGGACCAGGAAGGGCAAAAAAGTTGAGCATCCATTTTAACACTATCCTTTCCACCTTCTTCAGTGCAAAAGCCAAACTATAAACTGCAAGGACCAACATCATCCATGCCCCGACCCCATTACCTCTCAGGCCTTACCTCCTATCGTCATCCTCTAGCTCCTGTGGATCCACTCCTGCCACCCTGAGCTCCTGCTCTTCCTCCAACACAGCAGGCACATGCCAGCCTCAGGGCCTTTGCACTGGCTGCTCCCTAGGCCTGGAATGCTCTACCTCCTGACATCTACAGGGCTGGCTCCTTCAAGTGTTTGCCCAAAAATCATCTTTCCACTGAAGCCTTCACTGGGTGTCCTCGATAAACATTTCATTTCTCCTTTGCCTGCTTTTCCCCCCTCTCCTTAGCACTAATAATCATTTGTCCAATAAATTACTTATTTATCTTCTTTATGAGGGGCCCTGGTGGCACAGGGGTTAAGAGCTCAGCTGCTAACCAAAAGGTTGGCAGTTTGAATCCACCAGCTAGCTGCTCCTTGGAAACCCTATAAGGCAGTTCTACTCTGTCCTTTAGGGTCTTACGAATCAAAATTGACTCAACGGCAGCAAGTTTTATCTTGTTTATTATCTGTCTTTCTCACTAGAATCAAAGCTCCAGGAAGTCAGGGAGTTGTCCGTTTCATTTAAAAGTGCCTTGCATATAGTAAGTGCTCAACAAATAGCACATCAACACAGCACTAACAAGCTAACAGGCTGTCTCAGCGAGCTCAGTGTTAATTATTGCAAAGGACACAGAACCTAATAACTAAAGACTGTACAGGTCCTGTTCGCAAGGTCAACAGCACATGGGAGGGAGGTCAAGAGGCAGCTGGGGCTACTCACCTGTACAGAATGACGCAGAGCTAGATGCCCCCTCAGTGACATTCCCAACTTGTGCGAAGATCTCTACTGTGTAAGATGAGCCAGGTATTAAACCACAGACTGTAGCATAGGTGGTTCCAACACCTGTGATGTTTTCTACTGGGTTGCTGGAATTTCCACTGATAAGAAGGCGGTAAGTGTACGTGCTAGAGGCGTTATCAAAGTTCTGCCAACTAAAGGCTGCTGCTGTGGTAGTGGTATTTATTTCAATGTTGGACACACTGCTGGGCCCTTTTTAAAAAAAAAAAAAAAAGAAGAAGCAGCAGCATGAATCAGCTTGACTTCCAGGACTATTTTACTTACTGCATCCAAAATACCCCGGCTCCTTTGGAGAAAAGAATGAATAAAACTATTATTTCCTGACTCATAAAATAGAAGCCTTCCCCAAAAGACATTCAGAAAATAATTACACAGATTATATCTCAGAAGAACTAAAGTTTTTCAGGTTTCTTTTAGTACTTTAAGTTTATCCAAAATCTATTTTCGACATATAATTCCCAGTATGTTTTTTAATTGGATTAATGAATAAGAAAAAGAAACTATAAACTACCCATCTTTACCATAAATGTAGGTCAAATATTAGCAAACCACTACCCTCACTGCTATATGCAAAGCTCCTCAACCTGGCAGAATCTTTACGCCAACATGACAGGGTGACCCTCCTCTAGTCTGTATTCCCAAGGAATTAATGGAACAGTTATATTTTTCATTGTCATAGAAACACTTTCTGCGACTAAAGACGATGCCAAGTTCACATAGCTTCTGCAGCGGCACCTCATGAAAACAGCAGACCTTTTGCTGAGGCCAATGTTTTCAAATTAAGCCATTTCAAATTCAGCCTGGAACCGAGAAATACAATCAACCCTTATCCAATCATTTAACCAACACTTACTTCCCACCCTCCAAGCGAAAATGGCGTCCTAAGAGACTTACGTGTGTATTCTGCGATGGAGCTGGATGTCCCTGGGACATCGCCCATTTCTGGAGTGATTGTGATGTTATATAGGGTGCCTGGCATTAGGCTGCTTAGAGTGATCTCTTTGAGGGGACCAACCGTTTTGTTACAGCTGACCTCAGGCTGTATATCTAAACGGTAGATGTACTGGAAAGTAGTGTCTGTGCTCTCCCACTTCAACTCCATTTCAGTTGTGGTGACACGCACCACGCGGATGCCAAACACCACACTGGACTCTGGGCCAAGAAAAGGAGGAAAAGGAAATCTATTATCAACTGTCATAAAGTCCAGCTTACTTCAAAGTGATTACCTCTGGCTGGTGGTTTACACGTGATTTTTTTTTTCTTTTTGCTTCTCAGTAGTTAATAAAATGAACATGCCTTACTGTTGTTATAAATTGTTTTTCAACATTTTTCTTTGCATAATTAGAAGGAAAACCCGACATTTACCAATTCTACTGATTTCCTTTAAGAAACATCACTGTTTCACTGAAAATACCATCTATTCACTTACCAGTTTGACCTTCAACTGTTTGAGGTGGCCCTTGTGTCCCATTTGGTCCTTGTGGAAATATTTCAAAATGATATTTGGTCCCAGGGTTTAAGCCACCAATGATAATACTATGGTTGGTGGTTGTTTCATTCCGAGGTTCTCCAGCTCCATCCCGTGTGGTAAGTATCTTAAACGAGTCTGAGTCATTGCTACTCCAAGCCAAGCCAATTTCCGTTGTGTTGACACTTGTCACTCGGAAGTCAGAGACTGGACCAGGGGCTGCAGGAAGAAAATAAATGAATAGATTAAGAATCTGTTTCTTTAGTAGATACTAAGATTCTGTTAAGGGTAATAGTATAATTTGAGAAAGATTAAAGGTGACGGTTAAAGAACATGATAAACGTAACTTCATTGAACTGTACACGTGAACATTGTTGAAATGGCAAATGTTTTGTTACATACATATTTACCACAATTTAAAAAAAAAAAAAAAACCCTTAGCAAACCAGAAACAAAAGAAAACTTTCTTTAAAAAAAAAGAGAAGAATCTATTTCTCCAGAAGACAAGGGTGACAAAATGCCACAAAATATTCACACTGGGATTAATTTCAAATTCAAGACACTTGATCTCTCTTTTTCTTCTTTGTGTTGCCACCTACAACACAAGCCCCTCAGAAACCGTGATTCTGCCCATCAAGAGAGCACTTGGCCACAGGACGGCAGAGACTGCGTGCTTCAGAGTCATCACAGGAAATGAGAAGAGGCGTGACCCCGCGGTCAAGGCTCAGGCTCTGGAACAGAACCTTGGCTGCTGCTGGCTGCTTATCCTTGAACACATGACTAAACCTCCCACGGCTACTATTTAGGGAGGTATTGCAGAGGCTGCTGTTCATCCCCAAAATCCATTATCCCCTCTCTTCTCAGTTGTAGATACCCAGATTTTCAGCTGGGGGCTGTTAGCTATGGGGCTGTTAGGGGAAAACAGACTACATTTCCCAGACTCCGTGTCAGCTAGATGTAGCCATATGACTAAGTTCTGGACAACAGTATGTGAGCAGAATTACTGTATGACTTCCAAGGTGAGAACACTTTCTTCTTCCCTTTCTCCTTCCTGCAGCTGGAATGTTGATGTGATGACTGGGGTTCAGGCTGCCATCTAGGGCAACAAGGTTGAAACAACAGGCTGAGGATAGTGTGGTGATAACATCTTGGGTCCTGGAAAGCCTTCATGAACCTATCCATGGTGGGTATAACAATAAAATCAATCTGACCCTGCTTCTTGTGTGTCTTTTTCTACTGCAGAAGCTACAAAGCTAAAAAATGCATCTCTTAGAGTTCCTTGTGACTAGGATTCTGGGTGATTCAGATTCAGGCAATGAGATGACCTCCTCAAGTTGTGAAAGTGAGGCAGAGACCTTGCTTCTGCTGGTCAGCACAGTCATGAGGTGGCACAGGGTCTTTTTGCAGCATCATTACAGGAGCCAGTCATTCACTCTGCAGGTGCAGAGAGCTGGGGCATGAGGCATGTGTCTTCCGCTGGTGCCAATCTCACAGGCCTGGCCTGGCTCTGCGGTGGCTACATCTTCCTGACTCAAGATCGCAGCTAGGAACATGTACTCTTGGAGCCAACAACTACAACAGAGGCTTCCTAAGTCCTACCCTGCTGACTGTGACAAAGATGAGGACAGCCCAGGTGGTCCACTTTAATAGTGTTGGTCTAGGAGTCATTTCTGGTGGCCCAAACAAAGGCCTGCTCCACGCCTTTCCAAGGATTCCATAAACCCTCAATTCCTGCAGTGAAATCCCTTTCAGCTTAAAATAGCCCATAGTTTCAGCTTCCTGCCACAGAGCCCTGGCTAACAATCCACCATCTCCATCCTGCCTAGCACCTGACTGCTTTTATGTGAGAGGAACAAACTCCTGTCTTGTTTAAGCCACTGATATTTGGGGTTTTTTGTACTCACAGCTGAACCTGATCCTAACAGAGAGATTAAACAGTAAAAGAATGGTGAAGTAAAAGCAGACTCCATTCTCCCAAAAAGCTAATCCAGAAAACGTTTGAAAGAATGTTAAGATGGACATCCTGGGAAGAAACAGACACCTGAATAAAATATTCTTATGGGACAAGCCCTGGCTCCTGAGTCAGATATTCCTGGGCTCAGGTCCCCACTCCGCAGCTTACTAGCTCTGTGGCCTTGGGCAAATTGTTCAGCCATGCTGGGCTGTCTCTTATTTGTAAAACCAAACCAACCCAAACCAAACCCATTGCCATCAAGTCAATTCCGACTCACAGTGACCTTCTAATACTTACTGTGAAGGTCACTATAATAGAAGCAAAGCTCCTGGCACAGTGCTAAATGCATGGCTGATCTCCAATACCTTTATTCTATCACACTACTGTACTACTCAAAAAAACTCATTGTCATCAAGTCGATTCCAACTCATAGCAACCCTATAGGACAGAGGAGAACTGCCCCATAGAGTTTCCAAGGAGCGCCTGGTGGATTCAAACTGCCGACCTTTTTGGTTAGCAGCCGTAGCTCTTAACCACTACACCACCAGGGTTTCCACTGTACTACTGGTA
This sequence comes from Trichechus manatus latirostris, assembly GCF_000243295.1. Lineage (NCBI taxonomy): Eukaryota > Metazoa > Chordata > Mammalia > Sirenia > Trichechidae > Trichechus > Trichechus manatus. Next base: position 3,893,840 of record NW_004444127.1, on the reverse strand, counting down.
TACCATTACTGTTTTGTTTTAAACTATTTGGCCTTCTGTGGAACAGAAAGCTTTTTATTTGCTACCTATCATTGCATTTAAGGGGCATTTAAGCAAACAAAGGATGAGATATAGCTTTACTAGTGATGATATTATAATGTCAGCCCCCTGGAGACAAAGGGACATGGATATCCAGGTTCTTTTTGTCTCCATCTAGCAATTTGCTCTAGGTCTCCACCACACTAGAATGGTTGTTACAAGCACAGGCTGGAGTCGAGACAGACAGGAGGTCTAATCCCACCTCTTTCACTTACCAGGTGTGGCCCACATCTCTCTCAACCTTGGCTTTCTCAAACATAAAATAAGGTGAATGCCAACTAAGACACAGGAATGCTGTGAGCATTATGTGAGGTACTGCAGGTAAAGCATGTCACACGAAGCCTGGCACGTGGTCAGCATCAATCAACAATCACCTGTATGGTATCACATGTCCTGGAGTAAGAGTCACTGTGGACTTACACACTAAGCTGTGCGTTCCTTTGGTCAGGGAACAGAGCTTATTTTTGTTTATAAGTGAGGCTGCCAGTAGCAGGCAGACAAGAAAGATTAGGTAGAACGAGTGAACTCACGAGTATATGCTTGGAGAAAGCCGGGCATGCCCTCAGAACCATCGTCATGTAAAGGATACACGGTGATGTTGTATAAAGTGCCGGATGTGAGTCCAGGGATGACAACATGCATCTCATTGGCAGTGAGATTGAAGAACGTGGTCTCCCCAACAACTAGTATTTGGTAGGATGACGCTTTACCACTGATTCCCCAGGTCGGGCTCATGTTTGTGGCACTGATGCTCACAACCTGGATGCCTAAAACCCGACTACGATCTGTGAAGACAGAAGAGGAGTTAAAAATTTCTAGAGTGGCCAAGCCAGAGAGAGAAAGAAGTTGGTTCTCCTGCTCCCTCCCACACTCCCACAATTCTGTGGGCCTATGACAGATACATATTTCAAAATATATATTTTTGGTTAAGATAAGCAGAGTCAGTTTTTGTGGCTTACATCCAAGCGCCTGAGGGCTGTGATGCTGCAGCATTTGTTCCTGAACCCGCAGGGCCACGTCATGTTCTTTTCTATGTGTGTCTTGACTTCCCATCTACACTGAACGCTCCCTGAACGTAGGGGCCAGCCATTCCTCTACTCCCTCATCAGCCCAATCCAAAAAAAAAAAA